>NC_133451.1:5228125-5550833 GCF_048565385.1 Saimiri boliviensis | reverse complement strand
CTGTTCCAGGGGACTAATGTGGGTGGGGGGGGATGCAGGCAGCTGAATGACCTGGCCTGGCAGGAAGCTACGGCTGACCCCGGGGGAGGTGGGTTCATGCCACATGGCCCAGTAGTACCCTTATGTGTTAGTCAGGACAACCTACGGCAGCTCTTGTACCAAACACGTCTCGGTGTCTAACAAGCGCCCGTCTCCTTGGCTGTCCGGTGGGCTGGCTGCCCCCTGAGTAGTCACTTGCCATCTGGACCCCTTCTGCTGTGGGCTCTGCTATCTTAAGCTTGACCTCAGTGTGTGGACAGCAAGGAAAACGCACATATGCTCCCACGGTGTGTTCAGGGCTTTGACTGTCCCCGAAATCCAGGGTCTTTTGGTGTGTGAGTCACAGGGGAACCTAGTTCGTTTTTCCCTTCCAGGGTTTTTCTCTCTTCCTCACGCTGCCAATACAATCCCCCCTTCATTTCCCCGGGTCTTTAGTCCCATGGCCCAAGTGGGGAAATTGAGGCCTAGAAAGGAAGAGGATCTGCAGTGACCCATACTCAGGGGGAGCATGGAGACTGGAACCCAGGTGTTTGAGCTAGCTCCCAGGACTGTTCCTCCTATCCCCTCGTGCATGTGCACAAATGTGTGCATTGTGTGTGTGCATATGCGTGTATGTGTGTTGAGGAGCGGAGGGCAGGGCTAGCTCTCAGTTGATTTGTTGACTGTAATGACTGCAGAGGCTTCATTCATTCATTCATTAATTCATTCATTCATCCACTCATTCAGTGAATGTGGTTGAGGGCCTGCTATGCTCCAGGCAGGGCTGAGGAGCCAGTGCGGAACGGGGCAGACATAGTCCCTGCCTGGTTGGCGGGGGCAGCCGTGCTTAAAGAATGAATTCCGCTGTTCCTTACTTAATTGCCCAACCGTGGTCACTGCTAGAAAGGAGACAGTGCTGGGAGCACGTTTTACCTTGGGTTGGGGAAGGCCTGTCCGAGGTGGGGACATCTTAGGGATGTGGCTAAGTGGAGCACAGGATGTGGAGCGGGGGGACAGTGTGTGCAAAGGTCCTGAGGTGGGAGGGACCCTGATGTCCGAGGCAGAGGCACCTGTGACATGAATAGAGGCGGGAGAAGGGGCTCTGACAGGGCAGCAGTGGGGGCAGAGCTGAGGCCACATAGCTGGTGAGAGGGATTTTAACTGAACAGCCGTGGGAGGCCGGGAGAGGGTTTAAAAGCAGGACAGGGGCGTAGTCATTTGCTTTTCACAAGAGCTCCGTGGCTGCAGGTGCAGAGGGGCAGCGGAGCCTGGGAGGAGCCTGCACATGGCCCGCGGGAGGCCTCTGCCGTCTACATCAGTGCAGGCGGTCGGGCCGGGGGGGCTGGCGGCCGTGAGTGGGGAGGCATTCACCGCGAGGACTCCCAGGGTTCTGGCTCGGCGGTGGACGATGGTGCTCTTCCTGGGAGAGAGAGATCACGTGGCATTTCGGGCCCTGGGCTGTCGGATCCAGGCCAGCGTTTCTTCTACAGCAGCGGAAATGCCTCAGCGTGGGCATCAGCACTTGGTCAACTGCTCCTGGGTCAGGGCTGCCCACCAGGGAAGCCTGGTGTGTGAGAGTCTCCCAAGACAGGAGACATCAAGAAGGGGACCGAGATGCCACTAGCAAGTCCTGCGAGCCTGTCACCGTCTTATGGCTCATCTCTCCATTCCTCCTCCCATGTGATCCTCACCAGAGAATTCATCTTTATGGACATAGAAGCTGATACGCAAAGAGGAAGATCTCCAGGGTTTTCCAAGGTCACCTAGCTCATAAATGACACAGCTCGTTCCCATTCAAGTGGGACAAGCCCCTCAACCGTAAACGCCCCCACAGTAAAGCTGGGGAAGCAGCCACACAGGTCTCACGAGGCCAAGGCAGGGATGGTAGGAGGTGGCGTGGGGAGATGGTGCTCCTAACTGTGCCTGTTGTCTGGGGGAGGGTCTGTTGGGGCTGGCCCTGGAGGGGACCCTCATGGGGAACCAGACCAGCCTCACCGAAACCGAGCTCGGCCTGGATCTCAGCTCGCTCCTGCTCATCTCCTGGAGAGGAAAGCTGGGTGGCCGCCTTAACGGTTCGTTCACCAAAGAGATTCCCTCCCATAGCTTCCATCACTGTGAGTGCTCGGAGATAAGAACCCAGAGGGCTGATCTGGGCGCGGGATCTCAGCAGATGCATGGGTGTGGACCACAGTGGCGGGTGTGTACACAGTTAGTGTGCTCTGGGGATCTGGGCTTGGCCTGGGCGGGAGGAATCCACATATGTCCAGGGATTAATCCACAGGAGTAAAAGGTTGTATTTCTTTGGGGTTCTCCTTTATTTCTTTGCTCTTCTAACATTGGCTGCTGCTTGTTAAAGGGAGAGAAGAGAACTGAATCACTGACTGGGAGCAAATCTGAAGGTTCCTGGGGCTTTGGTGACATCTGTCTGCCTGTATCCAGCTGGGATGGCTGGAGTCGGCCAGGGCGGTGCTGGGGTCCTGGGTCGGGCATCCCCTGCTGTTGTGAAGAAGTGGCCTGGGTGCCCTTGATGAAGATGCCATGGCGCAGAGTGCACGCCCTGCCGTGAATTTGGGCAGAGTGCTGAATGCCTTTTCCAGAAGGCACTTACTAATTAGAAAGGAAAAATAGTCCATGCTTATTAGAAAATACAGAAAAGCAGAAGGAAGAGTGAGCCATGCAGACAGCGTCTGCTGCGTTGCCTCCGCAGATTTTGTGTGTGTGTCTTTTTCTATTTTTCTTTGTCTGTTGGGGAGTCTGTGACTTTGAAAACGGTGCTTGAGATGCCCCAGCCACCGCCTTTGTGCCCTGCCCGACTTCCCTCTTGGCTTTCATCATTCGAAATCTCATGCCCCCTTGCAGTCCGTGTAGACGTGGCTTTGCGTAGCGCCGACGTCTCCACGGAGTGGGTGTCCCAGAATGTCTTTATGAGGCCCCTGCTGTTGGCTATTTTTGGCTCCCCACGAGTTTTGAACGCACCGTTTGTTTGTAGAGTTTAAAATCCTTTCCTTGGGAGAGATTTCTGGAAGTGGAGTCACTTGTTGAAGGTGGCGAATGGTTTTGGGGATCTGGGTAAAGCCAACCTCTTGCTTTCTGCAGGCGGGGATGGCACAGACAGGTGGGCCGTGCTGGGGGACGCGGAGGTCTCCCCAGGCTGGTGGACATAGTTGGTGTCTTGGGTTCTGTACTGGTGGTCCTTACAGAGAGGGCGTCTCAGTGCGTGGTGTCAGGGATGGGCGGCTGCCTGGGGTTGCCTAGAGGCTTCCTTCGGTCACAGTAGGGCATGCCTGCGTTGGCTCCTTCCAAACAAGTGTCTCTGTTGTTACTGCTTTTGGTGATAACTTTGCAGCCAGGACTTGGCTATTCCGAGGCGCTGTCCAACAGGGTGCGTTTGGATGGTATCGCTTGCTGGGGTTCCTCTTTCCACCAAGAGCGTGCTGGTGTCTCCAAATCATTGCAGTTCCCTTTGCCTTTGATGTTTATCCACACTCCCTGAGACTCTCCATGGCTCTAGCGGTACGTTCTGCCTTCTGGAAGGTCAGGTGTGACTGTAGCCAAAGTGGCCTCAGAGGCTGGGGAAGGGGTGGCTTCTGGTTAATCATGTCTCATCCGCTGAGGGTTCTGAGTGCCCTACGTGCTCATGCGCCAGTGATGCCTGGCAAAGAGGAGACACCCCATGAGGAATCAGTACCGGGGTGCGGAGGAGAGGAGGGTTTCTCTGGGCAGCTTTGGGGTGGGGCAGTTTCGAATAGAGGGTAAAACTGGGGCCAAGGCCTATTTGGGAGACAGATGTGAGAATGGGTGTCCTCCGGTGTAACCAGGATGGGGCTGGGGGGTGGAGGGCAGGTGAGGCCGGAGGTGGGGCAGGAGGCTGTGTCTCCCCACAGCTGGCCTTCTGAGAGCTGGGACCGGGGGACCTCCAGATCGTCAGCGCGGCCTCTGACAGTGCCTGGAGCACTTACCCCAGGGAGCCCCTCCTCCATGCCCGGAGGTGCAGGGGTGCTCTGGGACTCTGGAGGGAGGACTCTTTCTGTTCTCTGGGCCCAGCCAGTACTGGTCACGGGCAGATCCTCCTGGTTCACTTTCCCTCCCCCTCTCCCTCTTCTTACCCCTCCTCCCCCTCCGCCTCCCCCTGTTCCCCTTATCCCCTCCCTCCTCCCCAGCTCTCTCCTCCCCCACCTCATCGCCCTCCACCCCCTCCTCCCCTCCCTCCTTCTCCTCCCTTTTATTTTCTCCCCCCTCTAGTTCGCGCCCCCTCTCCTCCCCCTCTCCCGCTCCTCCTGTCTCTCTCCTTCCCCTCCAGAGGAGACACCATTATGGCTGCCTGCACAATGAGGCGATTGTACACAGCAGCCCCTCTGAGCCCAGGAACATGGCGGAGGCCTGATTTTCATGAATAATCAGACTCCCGGCCAGGACCGAAGCGGGCAGCACCCTGAGCTCCGCTGGCCGGCCAGGCGCGTTGTTTCTGGGCTTTGTCCGGGGATGAAGAGCCCCTGGCTGGGTGCCCCGCTCCTCAGCAAGGGAGTAGGGAGATGGGGCTGGCAGTGGAGCCTGGGGCTTGGTTTGAGCCTCTCAGCCCTGGGAGCAGCCGAGAGGGGCCAGAGCCCTTGCCGGGAAGCGCTGGTGGGGGCTGGACTCCAGCCTCACGTCCTCGTCCTCTGGCCCCGTGCAGGGGACCCCTGGAGGAGCCCTGCTGTAGACATCCATGGGCTTACTGGTGTGAGTGGGACGGCGCCACCATGTGGGGTGGGGTCCTGCCCAGCACTGGATATGGCACCCACCATTTGAGAGGCGTGGCCTCCTGAGACTGGGCCTCGCTTTCCTCACCTGTCCAATGGGCATTCTCACACCTCTCCCACCTGGGACTGGCCGGGCTGATGGAGCAGCATGCCCAGCACAGAGTAGGTGCTCAGTGTGGATAACGCCGAGTCAGCTGCTTTCCCATGGCCGGCTGATGGAGAAGCCAGGTGTGGGGGCCTCCCTGAGAGGGACGCATCAGAGCCAGCAGTCCTGGAGCAGAGCCCTGTGGGAGCTGTGTCGTGGCTGAGTGTGGCCGAGGGTCTGTGTTGGGGGCCACAGGCAGAAACTCGATGCTGGGAATTGGAGCCCAGCCCCAGCCAGCCTGCCCTGCCTCTTCCTCTTGGGTACAGTGGCACCTGGTGGTTGCCCATGCTGACCTTGTTTCTGTAGCTCCTTGGAGTGCTCCCTCTGGGGTGCCCCCACCTTCCTGGACACTCGTGAAAATACTCAGGAACCCCCGTCCCCCGCTCTCACAGCCTCCAGGAGCTAGAAGTCTCTTTTCCCCCTCGGGGCAGGTGCTGTGCACAGACCGATTTTCTCTCTGGCCTCAGTGATGAGCCTCGTGTTAATGGGCAGACGCATCCTTAGCAGGGTTTCCCGAGCCGACGCTGGGCTTGCTGGCAGCAAGTGCTGCCTCCTCTCCAGAGACCCTGAGGTGGGACTCCTGGGTGCTGCAGGCACAACCCAAATTACTGGCAGGGTGGCAGGGGCAGAGCGTGGGGCCCTCTGTGAGACCCCACCTCTCCTCTCCCCACCCCACCAAGGGCACGGGGTTCAGCTCTGGCTGAGGCCACTCAGTCCTGCGGGGCACCAGTGGAGGCGGTGGCTACAAGCATGTGCCTTGGGCAGCTAGCCACCTCGCTCCAATTAGACTAGCCCCAGCCACTGAGAACTGCGGGGAGGGGTGAACAACTTAGTATTCACTAACACAGGGCCAGCACCAGGCCTGTTCTTTGTGGGTCAGCAGAGAAAACAGCAGACTCTTTCTGGAAGGGTGACACCCCCTCCCCCCCGGTGTGGCTTCCCTCTGTGGCTTGGTAGTCCTTGGATATTGGGGACAGAAGAGGCATGGGCACCTCGACTCCCCAGCCCCCACTGGCTGAGGTCCGCATGCCCGGCCTGGTGTCCCAGGTGCCCAGGCCAGCCTTATGCCCATCCCTCTTCCCAAGCCCCAGCATCTTCCGGTAACTCCGGGGATTTGCGTGTGCTGCCGAACACCTGGGACATGCATGCCCTCTGTCTTCTCTCTCAAGAATTTGCTGACCTCTCTCCTCGGAGCCTGGGGGCTCCTCCCCACCTCCCCTGGATGCCCGTGGGTTCCCTCTCTGGGCATCTCCTCTGCGTTAGGTGGAGGGGCTGGGATTCCTCAGTATGTCCCCTTCCCTTCCTGGAGGGCAGAGGCCTGTCTGAGTCACTCCGGCACCCCCAGCTTGGGGTCCCCCACCGTGCTCAGTGCCCCGGGGGGAAGAAGCGGTGAGTGAGCCCCGCGGTCGGTGGGGCTGCAGGAAAAAGCCACACCCGCTTCTGCCTCTGCCTGGCCTCAGTCTGCAGCCCTGTCCCCTGCATGAATGCCACTTTTGTGTTTGTTCTGCAGGGCCCCGCCCCTCCCCCAGCCCCACCCCAGGGATGCTGCCGGGTGGGGGATCGGAAGAGCTCTGGGGGGCAGAGAGCCGACTCTGCTCCTTCGTCCAGACAGCCTGGGCCCTAGGCATGCCCTGCCCCTGCTGAGTCTCCCCGGTGAACGGGGCTGGGGCGGGGAGGGCTGTGCTCAGTAACTGGAAGGTCTCTTCCTGTTCCCAAGTTCAAGGGCTCCTGTTCCTAGGTCCTCGTCTGAGGCTTCTGCAGGATGAGGACGGTGCCGTGTGGTTCCCAGCCTGAGACCAAATTGCTGCCACATAGAAGGGACTTAGACGTGTCTCCTGCGACGCCAGGAGCAGGGCTGGCTCACACTCAGGCCTGCCTCAGCCAGCACCTTTGGGCCCACGGTGCCGCCGGGGGCCATGGCATTGGGTGGAGCCAGGTGTCTGGGGCTCTGTGCTGGCCCCACCCTCCAGAGGGCTCAGGCCTGTCTGTGCTCTGGCCATGACTCTCTGCAAGAGCCTGAGAGTCTGCGGAGCGGAGAGCGAGCCACCTGGGGCTGGCAACTGCCTGGTAGGCCACATCTGGATACCTGGGACCCTGCAGTTTTGTGCCCTGCTGGCCTGAGCTTGCTTCCAGAGCCTGAGCCGCCTCTTCCCCAGGCCCATCCTCTGAGTGGGCTGCATAGCCAGGGTGTGCACTTGGAGTCCCAGAGGTCGGCCAAGGCAGTGGCGGGGTGGGGGACAGAGGGGAAAGCGAGCATGGCCTTGAAGGCCATGTGCACCACAGGCATGCAGGGGCCCCTGGGGGCCAGGACAGGACCATGGTGAGAGGAGAAAGGGCAGTTTGGGGATACCCATTTGTACTCTTCTCCAGGGCTCTGTGCATAGGAGGGCAAGGCACCCCAGCAGGGTGAGTGAGGAAGGGTTGGGGTATTGGAAAGGGAGTATGGGAAATTAGAGGTGGGCCTTGTCTTTCCTGGGGTCTTAGTTTGGTGTCTGGGATGAATTCAGAGGCCAGGATGCCCTGACATCACGAGCGACAGTGCAGACTTTTCTGGAGAGGGTGTCGGGAGCTGCCTTCGGCTCTGATGGGTCAGCGACCCAGATAAGGGCAGAACTACTGACCGGGGTGCCCTGGCCGCTTCGGAGCAGGCTCCTCCATGGACACCATGTTTCCTTGAGCCACTGTGGCTGTGAAGGACCCAGGTTTCTCCGGCTCCCACAGTGACC
Organism: Saimiri boliviensis; assembly: GCF_048565385.1. Lineage (NCBI taxonomy): Eukaryota > Metazoa > Chordata > Mammalia > Primates > Cebidae > Saimiri > Saimiri boliviensis. The sequence continues at coordinate 5,543,205 of NC_133451.1, read as the reverse complement.
AGAGAGGACTGCCCGTCTGATCTCCAGCTTCTGCAGCAGCCACGCTGCTGGTGTCACGAAGGAAGAGGAAGCCGGCATTGCCGCCAGAGTGTAGGGAACGGGGCTCATCCGTGCCAACCAAAGACCTGAGCAGACATGTGTGAGCCTGAGGTCCCCAGGCCCTGGCTGTGCCCTGGCCGGGTGCTCGGCCCCGGTTCTACCCATGTCCTTGGGATCCTCGTGCTGCCATCTGGCGCCCCTCTCTGCAGAGCCTGGTGGAACCGGCCGGCAAGCCCGCCTCCATTCACACTTGTGTTTGTCCTCTTTTGGGACGAGGCTGGTGGGAAGATAATTAAAAGTGACCCAGCATCGCAGAGTTGTGCAAATTGCAGGATTAGTGGGGCATTAGCGGGAGGCCTCACAAAAGGGCTGCCCTGGCCCCGCCGCCCCCTCTTGGGTCCCCCAGCTGGGCACATAAAGGCCGGGGGTGGTGGCGAGACCGGAGGGGGAAGGAAAGCCTCATTAGCGTGAGGCAGATGCATAGGGACGCTTTGCAGGCGGGGCGGCCTGGCTGGGGCGGGGGGTGGGCACCCTGGCGGCCAGAGCCAGGCGAGGTGGGGGCCGAGGCTTCGAGCGGGTGCGGAATGCGTCTGAGTGGATGGCGGGCTGTGCCCTCCTGAGAAATCGGTGCTGCCAATCAGGCACGGCCCGCCGAGCAGCCGCCCAGGGCCGGATCCCAATCAGCTCTCCGGCTTGTCTCCCCTCAGATGGCTCTGCCTCTCAGTGGGGCTGGGTTCCTCTCTGTATGGATCGCGTGGCCTCGGATAAATCTCTCGGAGCCCATCTGGCCTGAAACATCAAAGAACAGCTGGAGAGATCTTCTTTCCTCGTCCTTTTCAAAAACAAAGCGAAAGCACCGGCCGTCTAGGAAGCGAGAGCGTGTTAGGTCCCGGGGCGTTTTCTACTTGGTTGGTTTCTGTTCTTTCTTCCTAAAGGTGTATGGGAAGGGAACGCGTCTCATCCCTGAAAGGCAGTGCTCACCCTAATTGTCTTATCATCTGAAAACAAGGGCGGTGGGGAAGCGGTGGTCCGGGCCGTGTCCTCCTGGAGCCCCCGCTCCAGCTTCCCATACCGTTTTCCTGGGGCCTGCTGCCCGCGGGGCATTTCTGCTCCCTGGTACTTCAAGCTCCCGATTGATTGAGTCAGGGTACTCAACCGACCCCTGATTGCTCTGTGTGTTCCCTTCTCACCGTCCAGCTGGGCACGAAGGCAGGAAAGCTCGAGTTGGCCTCCATTTATTCTTCTCCCAGAGTCCCCCTGACACCCACCCCTGCTCCAACTGCGGCTGCCTTCTGAGCTGAGGCAGCCAAATTCTAGCCCCTGCTGAGCTGTGACGGGCTGGGGTCAGGGCTTGGTCCAAAGGCTTTCTGTCCTTGGGCGTTGGTAAGACAACTGAAGCCTGGCAGAATCAGGATGAGAGAAGATGAGGGCACGCCCTCCACCTGCTGAGGGCAGGGAGGTGGAGCAGGCATCGTCCCACCCTTTGTACCCACCGACAAGTGGGTAATGCAGGAGCCAAGCTGGGTTCTTGCACTGAGGGTGCAGCGAAGGCCCCGTCACTGCCAGGAGAGCTTCCTCGAGGAGGTGGCCTAGGAGTGAGAGGTTTGGAGGGAGGAGTGAGGGTCTCATGCCTGGGATGGAGCAGGAAGTACTCTGGGCAGAAGAGTGGGCGGAGGGTGGGGGGCACTTTCCCGGGAACCCGGCAGAGTCCAGGGTGCAGAGAAAAAGAAAGTGAAGGACTTCATGAACTCACCGCGCAGTGACGCAGAGAGAGGTTTTTGTCTCTCTAGCTTCTGCGCCACTCTGCCACGCCCTGCTGAGCCTGTTGGGTGAAGTGAGGCACCTTGCCTCTGCTTGTGAGCAAGCAGTGGGATTCGTCCAGGCCCCTGTGGCACTGTCGTAAGCACCGGGCATGCATTGACACAGTACATTCTTAACAGCCAACTTTGCAGCAGGTACAGTCATTACACCCATTTGGCAGATGAGGAAACTGGGACAGAGAGTAGGGAAAGAGCTTGCCAGTCTGTGAATTCCCTGGTCCAGCATCCGTGCCCTTCAACCACTGCAGGCAATGCCGTCGTAGCCAGAGGGCACCTTCCCCTGGCCCTCCTCCAGCTGGCTTTCCTCATCTCTAGGCCTTGCTTGATTACTCTCCGTAGCTAGCCTTGACCTGGCACGGGGGCCTGCGTCCCTCCGGTGGAAGAGCCCTGTTTGAGAGCTGTTTGTGTGTGGCCACTCGGCCTCTCAGCATCCTGTTGTATGTCCCGGCCATCTCCTGTCTGCCTCCGTGCCTGGGCAGCTCCCTCTGCAGACACCCATCTCCTGCCTACCTGCCTCTTCTGCGCAGCCCAGCTGTCTGGGACGTGCTCAGTCTAAGGTCAAGCCTCAGTATTTGAGAGCCGGTTTAGCAGCAGCACCTCCGTGGGCCCCGCCTTCTCATTTCCTTGGCACAGTCCTGGCAGGACCGTGTCCTTCTGTTCCTGCTCAGGCCCTTCTGGCTGCCTCTGGATCCTACAGCACAGCCCCCAACCCGGCGGTCGGTGTTCCTCCACTCACTTCCTTCCTTCATTCCACCGGGGTTTGCTTAGTGCCTACTATATGCCAGTCACCGTGCTAGATGTTGAAGACACAGCAGGTATCGAAACAGAAACACGGCTACGCTCATGGAACCACGGCCTGGTTGGGGAGCTGCCAGGGAGGTTCAGCCCAGGCCCAGGGAGGGACGAGGGTGGCCCGTGCACCTGTGTGGTCCAATGAATGGGTGAAGGAATGATTTCGGATCCATGTCACCCAAGGTTCTTAGCAGCTGGTCTTTATGCACCGGAGAACTGAGTCTGGGGCTCAGGGGGCTAGACCGGCACCTGAGTATGAGCCCATGTTGGCCCAGAGCACAGCAGGCAGAGCACGCTTGACCCTCCTCCCCACGGGGCAGAGGTCTAGGCTGGCACCTGCTGCCAGCCAGAAGCCGGGCAGCCTGAACCATCTGCATTCCTCAGCAACCCAGACTGAGTGTTGTGAATCTTTGTGGCCCCAGCAGAAAATGTGTTTCCTGAAACCACCAGAATGAGGTGAAGATGGGCGATTCCTCTCCTTTTTCCATTAGCTGCACTGATCTCCCAATTGGCGTGCCGCTCTGCGCATTTCTGCAGCGCATTCTCCCGAGCTAAGCTGCAGGGAGGGCTTGGCGCCTAACTTCCCTGCTCCTGCAGGGCTCTTTCTTGGATAAACCCAGGATTCAGAGAAGCACGTCGGTGCTGTGGCGCCTCTCCTTCCCTTCCAGCTCTGGTGCCGGCACCCCTACATCCTCTGTAAGAATCACTGTCCCCTGCAGTGGCCTCTGTGGCCTGCTGGGACGTATAGGTGGCATCCCACCTGGTTGGGCAGTGGGTGGGCAGGCCGAAGCGTCTGCACCTGCAGCCCGGCTTGCCCGTCTTAGCACTTGATGACACGACATTTGATTTGCTCTCTTGTTCTTGTCCCCGGCCCCATCCGTGAGACCTGAGCTCCTGGTCTGAGTGAGACTCACAGGCAGGCACCATCTTGAATCCCCAATATTTGTGGGGCCGGCATTTGCAGGGATGCCAGGTGTAGACAGGAATCAGACGCAGTGCCCGCCCTCAAGGAGCTTGCACGTTGCTGGGGAAATGACAGGTAAGAGACGGGTGCCCGCGCAGTGGCCCCCATCTCACTCAGAAGAAAAGCCAAGGTCACGACTGGACCGCCCATGCTGGGCCACGGCCGTGTGCACGCTTCTGCCTCTGGGCCTTTGCTCTTGGCCCCTCGTCTGCCTGGAGCGCCCTCCCTGCGGCCCGACGTCTGCCTGGCACTCTGCCTGGCACTCCCTCCTTCAGGAGCTGCACGGTCCCCACTTTCCAGCGAGGCCTCCCTGACCACCTTATTTAAAATTGCAGCCCTGGGTACCCCCTGCATGCTCTGCGCCCCAACTTGGACCTGCTTTTCTCCGTGGCAATGACCGCGGTTGGACCTAACCAGGTATTTTACCTTTTTATTTGGTTTCTCATCTGTCTTCCCAGTGAAGCTAATTTTGTCCGCTTGTTCACTGTTATACCCGAAGCTTTGAGAGCAGTATCTGGCATCTCGTAGGCAGTCCACATATATGTTGTGTGTGTGTGTGTGTGTGTGTGTGTGTGTGTGTGTAGGCATGTTCTTCTATACCCTTTTACTCACAAGGATATTGTATAGCATTTTATGGTGTCAATAAACAAGAACAAGAACATCATCTAATTAGTATCTTCAAGTTCCCCTGATCTCACATTAATAATTTAGGTTTGTGTGCCCCTCGCTGCGTGGGGGCCCCAGCCAAGTGGCGATTTCACCTCCAAGCCTCAGTGGAGGGTCTCTGTACCCCCGGGGTGCTGTGCGCACAGTGGAATGTTGATGTGGCCCATGCTGCAGCCACTGCTCCATGTGCACAAAACAGCTCAGACGAGCTAATAAAAAGCAAATCTAATTTGATTTTTCAAAATTAGTGCCCCCAGGGGAGGTTTTTAAAGAGGAGCCGGCATGGGGTCAGCCGGGAGACAGCTACAGCTCGGGAAGTAAATTCCCGGGGGAAACCCAATATCCAAATCACTGAGGCGTTCCTGGCTTCATTAAGTCAAGGATGGCAACTTTTTAATTCTGTCGGGAACTCAGCTTTCAAGCAGTTATTAATGGATGCTCTCTGCTGGGGACGATGACAATGAGTGTTTTGTTTTTTCTGCTTTCTTCATCCTCCCTTTTCTAAAAAGAAACCAGTCGCATCAGTTTTTGCTGCTTCCTAATACCTCTACGCTCCTTGTTAGTTTCTTGTTAGTTCTTGAGATGCATTATGTGTGAATTGACTTCATCTGAGATGCAATCAAATTCTCTAGGTCAATTCTTATTCTTTCAGTGTTGTTATCTATGCGTGAGTGATCTAGGGGTTAAAGGAAGCGTGGGTTTCGGTGTTTGGTGGTGGTCGTGGTGCCCTGCAAACCATTCTGTGAGCTGAGGTTTGCGGTACTGAATACCAGGGCATCTGTTTAGTTGGCAAGTTGCCCACTGGCCTGCTCCCCATTTCTGGGGTCTCAAGCAGAGGCAGCACGCAATCGGTGTCAGTCATTACTTGCTGAATCGTGGGTGAAGGAAAATACCTTCTAAGGCCAAATGAGAGCACAGGACGCAGACCTCAGCGTATCTCGGTCCCGCTGCCACCGAGCTCCCCATCCAGGCAGGAGACGGCGATGTTCCTTGTGGACCTGTCCTGAGAGTGTGGGGAGCGAAAGGCTGTCAGAGGCCGGAGGGGCCAAGGGTGACCACAGCTGTGTACCCGTTTACCAGGCCGGCACACGTGTGATTCTGTGGGATCCTTCCAAGGACTGAGGCAGCCTCAGTTTACAGACGGAAACCCGGCGTGGAATCTCTTTTCCATACCTTCCTATCATTCATTTATTTAGTCAATGCTTGTTGACGCCTATACGTGCCGGGCATGTGTGGCCCCCGTGCTGGAGGTGACAGCGCAGAGCAAAAGAGCCGCCCCTGACTCTTCGCTCTTTCCTTCGGGCCTTATGTTCTTGCCTGGGGGTGGGGGAGACCGATACAGACCCAGAGGCGATGAGGAATAACAGCTCGACAGACATGGGTTCATCAGGCTCAAAACGCCCTTTCTCCTTAGCGACAGGGGCAGGTGATGGCTGGGGCTCTGGGGAGAGATGGCCCTCCTCTGTCCCTCGCTCTGTGTGTCTGTCCCTCTGCCCTTCCCTCCGTCTTTCCTGCTTCCCTCCCCCGCTTTATGCATCATCCCCAAGTATTGAGCATCTTTCTCAGGGTCTGTGTGCAGGAGACTTGATGGAGAAGAGGTGGGTGTGGGCAGGCTGGCGACCTCCTCCCTCCCATCCCTCCAATGTGTTTGTTGAACTAATGTGCGTCGAAACTGGGAGTAAAACAGGCCTCCCTGCTGTGCTCGGGGCCTGGGAGAGCTGGGTAGCGTTCATGGGCCTCGTCAGTGCTCCGTAAACAGGGATCCCCTCTTAGCCCTCGATTCTTTCTCTCGGAGCTTCACCCTGAGCTGGGTGGAGGGAGCAGGAGCCTTGGAGGTGAGCAGGCCCGGGGATCCTGGTTGGCGGCTTGGCTGAGTAAGAACTTGGAGGCTGGCAGGGACCTGGTGTGTGCAGAGCTTGGCGGGGGGCCTCGGGCCTGCAGCAAAGGGCTCCAGCTGCACAATCAAGCCCCAAGCATCTCTTCCTGCTCCCTCTTCTCCCTAAGAAGAAACGCACAGTGAAGTCAGAGCGTTTCCAGGGTTTGGGGCTGGGGTGTCCTGTGGGCAGTGCCATGGAGGCTTCGTGCTGGAGGCACCCCGGTTCCTGCTTGCGAGGGCTTCTGGTGGGGTGACGACACGCTGGCTGGTGACTCCAGTGTTGTTTCTTGCTCAGGCCAACATTCTGGCTCTTCTTATCTCATTTCGACGTTAATTTTTTTCCTGGGAACATTGTTTCTGTGGAATACAATCCTGAGAAGGAGGTGTGTCCGACCAGGGCTGAAAATAGAGACACGGCGCGCCCTCACCCCTCCTCCCACGTGTGCTCAGCTCCCTTTGCTGTCACCTGCTCCTTGCAGTGGCCTAGCAGGTGGCGGACGAGGCTGGGGGATACATTGATTAGGGAAGACGCTAGTGGCTGTCAGCCCCCCAGCATCTCAGGGGCTTAGTTTGAGAGAAGTTTCCCTTGTTCGAATGAATGGGCACAACTGGGGTTCAGCAGGTGGCTTCTAAGCTAGTCCAGTGCCCTGGGCTCTGCCCACCCCAAGGTCTAGGGGATTCTTCTTGATGCTGCTTGGTGGATAGTGCAAGGGAGGGGTGTGCAGAATCGTTCAGAGGTGTCCCTGGGCTGGGCCCGGCCACGCCCACATTCCGCTGCCCAGAGTACCGTCCCCTTCCCTGACCACGCCCCCAGATGCTGCCTCTGGCAACTCACCTACATCCTCCAGTTCGCTGGACAGACACGGGCGCAAACACGGAGGATCGAGGCTTGGGGCTGTGCTGCTGAAACTCGATGAGGTGGAAGACCCCGTGCTCTGTGCAGGATGGCCGGGGGTGTTGGGCAGGTGCTCCCAGGGCTGCCTGGTGCCCCCACTTAGGGTCACTCTCTACCTTGACACACCCCTGGGCTTTCCGTGAGCTGGAGAGAGGCCTGTGGCGGGGTCCTGGTGCTCTGTTCCACCGTGTCCCCAGCTCCCGCTCCCTGAAAATGAGTATCTCCAGACGGCTGCATGTGGGGTCGGGAGCAGGTGCAGCGGTGGGCGCTGGGATCACAGACACCTCAGCCCAGGCTCCCCTCCAGAGCCCACACTGCGCTGGCTGGCTCCGGACACTGTGCTGGGATAGTGGGCTCCGAGGTGGGCTGGGGTGGAGGGGGAGGGCGGCATCTGGAAGGAAGTCCAGAGTTCCGGCTTCTGGTGGGGGTCGACGCGTGGCGGGATGGGGTCTGAAGTTGCCAGAGCAGAGGACGGGGAGTGGAGAGGGTGAGGGTGGCTGCGGCCCTGCTGTGTTTGAGGGTTTGCATTTTGTTCTGAGAATGGTCGTCGGACTGGAGGGGGTTCAGAGCAGAGGGGCTGGGTTGCGGGGTGGGGAACTGTTGTCTGAGCAATGCTGGAAGGACCATGCCTGCCTCTCAGGCCGCAGAAGGGCGGATTCCTGTGGGGCTAGGCACTCCTGGGAACTGCCTTCAGCTCCCAAAGCCGTCGGGGAAGGAGGTTTGGCAGGGCTCTGGGCTGCCCGCCTGCTGGCCGGAGGCTGGGAGGGGTCGTTCTGGTGGATAGATCTCCACAGTGCACCGTGCAGAGCCTCCCAGAGGCCAGAGTGTGGCCCCGTCCCCAGAGGGGTGCAGGCACAAGGGGCAAGCCACACATGGCTGCCTGTGGGGTCGGTGGGGCAGCAGGCAGGCAGTGTTATGGGGGACCCTCTAAAACAGGGCTAGAGGGCTGGACTGGGTGATACTTCCAGGCAAGGCACCTAGAATTAATTTGTTTGACAAAGAAGGGTCTCCCCTGCCATGTGGCCCAGGGCTGTTTCGGTGGCTGGGAGAGTCTGTGAGGCCAGTGTGCAGCTCCCAGGCTTCTCAGAACATCCAGTTCTCAAGGGGTCCTGCTGTGCTTGGGGGAAACTGAGGCTGGGGAGAGGCTAAGAGCCTCTGTCTGGACGAGAGGCCAGTGCTGGACAACCCCGAAGCAACAGCAGCCTCAACGTGCCCCTCGTTCTCTTCCCCTCAACTCCACAGTTGATATTCAGAGCCAGACAAAGGCACTGCTGTGCCTGGGAGGGGATTCTAGAAGATTCCATGCATGACTTTCCTCTCCTTCCCTTCTGAGACGCCTGGAAGTTCCTTTCACAACCAATTATTCCAGAAAAGAAGGAAAACAATCCCTTGGATGTGGACAGTGTCCTGTCCCTTCTTTCCTCTCATTGCTGTGGTCCCTCCAGGCCAGGGGAGGCTGTCCCTCACTTTACAGCTGGGGAAACAGAGATTTGGGAAGGGGGAGCAAATGCCTGCCCGGGCCGCCTGTGGGTGGGAAACAGCCACAGAGCCGGGCTGGGGCAGGTCAGGCTCCACCACCACGCCTGTCAGACTTGGCTGCAATTCCTTCCTTCTGGGCTGAGCTCTTCATCATTTCTGGCATTTTCCATCAGAGGGAAGTGGCTGAGGGTGGGTGCTGACACCACCCACAGTTCTGTAAGCACTGAGGGAGGAAAACAGAGCTTCAGCGGGGCCTCGGGGGCCGACTGGGGAACTGTGAGTGTGTGTGCCCATAAGTGTGTATGTGCATGGTGTGCGTGCATAAGTGAGTGTATGTGCATGTGTGTGTGCATAGTGTGTATGTGCAGTGTGTGTCTGAGTGTAACAGGCCTGTGTGTGTGTGCACAGTGTATGAGTGTGCACAGGTCTGTGTATGTGCAGTGTGTGTGTGAGTGTACACAGGTCTGTGTGTGTGTAGTGTGTGAGTGTACACAGGTCTGTGTGTGTGCACAGTGTGTATGAGTGTGCACAGGTCTTTGTGTGGACAGTGTGTATCTGAGTGTACACAGGTCTGTGTATGTGCACAGTGTGAATGTGCACAGGTCTGTGTATGTGCAGTGTGTCTGAGTGTACACAGGTCTGTGTGTGTGCGCAGTGTGAGTCTGAGTGTGTGTGTGCAGTGTGTGTCTGAGTGTGCACAGGTCTGTGTGTGTGCAGTGTGTGTCTGAGTGTGCATAGGTCTGTGTGTGTGCACAGTGTGTCTGAGTGTGCACAGATCTGTGTGTGCAGTGTGTGTGCACAGGTCTGTGTGTGTGCAGTGTGTGTGTACACAGGCCTGTGTGTGTGCACAATGTGTGTCTGTGTACAGGTCTGCATGTGTGCACAGTGTGAGTGTGCACAGGTCTGTGAGTGTTCACAGGTCTATGTGTGTGCATATGCACAGGTCTGTGTGTGTGCACAGTGTAAGTATATGCACAGGCGTGTGTGTGTGCACAGTGTAAGTGTGCACAGATCTGTGTGTAGACACTGTGTTCGAGTGTGCAAAGGTTTGTGTGTGTGCAGTGAGTGTGCACAGGTTTGTGTGTGCACATTGTGTGTCTGAGTGTGCACAGGTTTGTGTGTGTGTATGCACAGGTCTGTGTGTGTTCACAGTGTGAATGTACACAGGTCTGTGTGTGTTCACAGTGTGAGTGTGCACAGGTCTGTATGTGCAATGTGTGTGTGCACAGTGTGTCTGAGTGTGCACAAGTCTATGTACAGTGTGTACACAGGTCTGTGTGTGTGCACAGTGTGTGAGTGTGCACAGGTCTGTGTGTGTGCAGTGTGTGTGTACACAGGCCTGTGTGTGTGCACAATGTGTGAGTGCGTACAGGTCTGTATGTGTGCACAATGTGTGTGTGCACAGGTCTGTGAGCGTGCACGGGTCTATGCGTGTGCACAGTGTGTGTGTATGCACAGGTCTGTGTGTGTGCAGTGTATGTGTATGCACAGGCATGTGTTTGTGCAGTGTGTGCACAGTGTGTGTGAGTGTGCATAGGTTTGTGTGTGCACAGTGTGTGAGTGTGCACAGGTTTGTGTGTGTGCACAGTGTGTGTGTGCACAGGTCTGTGTATGCATGCACAGTGTATGTCTGAGTGTGTATGCACAGGCCTGTGTGTGTCCACAGTGTGTGAGTGTACACAGGTCTGTGTGTGTGCATGCACAGTGTGTATGTATGCACAGGCCTGTGTGTGTGCACTGTGTGAGTGTACACAGATCTGTGTTCACAGTGTGTGTGTGCACAGGTCTGTGTGTGCAGTGTGTGTCTGAGTGTGCACAGTGTACCTGAGTGTGCACAGGTCTGTGTGTGTGCAGTGTGTGTGTGCACAGGTCTGTGTGTGTGTGCATGCACAGTGTGTGTCTGAGTATGTATGCACAGGCCTGTGTGTGTGCACTGTGTGAGTGTACACAGGTCTGTGTGTGTTCACAGTGTGTGTGTGTGCACAGGTCTGTGTGTGCAGTGTGTGCACAGTGTATCTGAGTGTGCACAGGTCTGTGTGTGTGCAGTGTGTGTGTGCACAGGTCTGTGTGTGTTCACAGTGTGTGTGTGTGCACAGTGTATCTGAGTGTGCACAGTTCTGTGTGTGTGCAGTGTGTGTCTTAGTGTGCACAGGTCTGTGTGTGTGCAGTGTGAGTCTGAGTGTGCACAGGTCTGTGTGTGTGCAGTGTGAGTCTGAGTGTGCACAGGTCTGTGTGTGCGCAGTGTGAGTCTGAGTGTGTATGCACAGGCCTATGTGTGTGCACAGAGTGAGAGGTGGGCTCCTGCCCCCTGTCTTTTTCTAGAGGCAGTCGTTGGCTCCCTGCGGCCCCTCTGTTTGTGCTGCTAGTGCAGTCAGGGTGCCGGGAACCCTGTTCCAAGTCAGAGGTGTTGGGAGCCCCCAGCCCCTTTCATCCATCTCCCTCTCAGGAACTTTCTCGACTCCACCCCAGGCTGAGTCCCTGCTTGAAGCTCCTTTAGGGTCAGTGTCTCCCACTCCAGAACGGAGGTCAGTGCAAGGTGGTGGGCGCACCCCCTCCCACTCCCCCTGCCCTCCACGTCCCTACCCCCTCTGCTGCTCCAGCCTTGCTAGCCACTGTGGGCTTTGCAGAGCAGCTTCCCCTCTGGCCACCTCTCTGGGGGGCAGCTGGGGACTTTTCTGCTGTGTGTTTGGGGTGGGGTAGATGGGCTCTGTGTTTTGGGTGGACACCTGCTCTTTTCCCCCTGCCAGGTTGACTCTTACGTGAACCCCTCCCCTTCTTGGGTTCCTAGAGCAGTGTCAGACTGGCCTGTCGCATTGAGCATTGGTGGGTTTGGTAACTTGAATAAAGAGCGTGACCGGTTGGGGTTGTCATTGCAGACATGCCAGCAACCACAGACAGTTCCTAAAGGTGCCCGCAGGCCGCCGGCAGCTCCTCGCCCACCATCTCTTTGTCACACCCTGCTTCCTTCAGCACCTGTCCACTCTGCTCTTCCTGTGCCTCCCCAGGAGAAAGCCACAGACCCTGCCCGTGCACCACCCCCCTCCACACATCCCCTGGTGTGGCACCCTGCATGCCAAGACCTGCTCCCTGGCCCTCTCCTGCTGAGAAGAGCTCTGGGGCTCATGGTTCTCATGTTTTTGGAGCTTTTCAGAGCCCTGGGCGGAATTCTCCCTCCTCTGCAGCTCCCCATCCTGCCCTGCGTGCTGGACCGCGGTGTCTGGGTCTAGCGCCAGGCGGGTCGGGAGCCCGTGGTTGTCGCGGTTGTTGGCACTTGGAAGGGTCTAGATCGCCAGGTGCATGCTGACGCTTCTGTGGCTCCTCCAGCGCTGCAGGTGTTTCCTCTCCCGTGTCGAGTGTGGGAACCCCAGAGAGGTTAAGTGATATGCCTTGGTTGCCCGGTGAGTAGGAGATGCCGCTGGTGATGGAGCTCAGGCCTCCTGACTTCTGGTCTGGTTTCCTAGCAACGCAGGACTCAGGGACCCAGAACTCTTTTTATACACCTGTAAACCACTCGGGAGCCGCAGCCCTTCTGGCAGCCAGATCTATCTTTAGCAAGTGTGAGAACGCTGAGGCCTCTCCCTGGTGGCAGGTCCCGATCAAAATTGAGTCCGGACTTGAGCAGAGGGGCCTTGTTTGACACCGGGCGACACAGACGATGGCCACTTTGTCCGAAGCATTTGATGTGGGGGAGTGAGAACCTGCCCTCCACACAGGCGTGTGGCTTTGGCTTGCTGCTAAAGGTTTTTGAGGTATTTTCAGCTTTTTTTTAGTGCTTCTGAGACAGAGCTGCCAAGCAGTGGGCATGGAATTGGGTTCGGTTCGTGGTTACCCTGCACTTTTCTCCTTGAGGCTCTGGGCTGCTTGCTGGGGTTGAGGGTGGGCAGGGATGAGAGTTGGCCCAGCTGTGCCCTTGTGTCACTATACCCAGGCTGGGGAGAGGGCCCGGGGCCTGCATGACCCACCAGGAAAAGAGATGCCCAGTGAGTGCTGTGGTCTCCAGGCCTTGGTAGGTGCCAGCTGGAAGCCCCACGCGCTTATGCCCTCTCTGCAGCAGCTTTGCAAGCCGGGGGTGTCACCCGCCCTAGGCAGGGCTGGGAATGGGGGTTCAAGGAGGAGGTGCTGGGAAATGGGGGGATTTAAACTTAAAGGCTATGGGTTTTCATTCTGGAGGCTTCTTAGAGAAGGGTGAGGGATGGGTGGATATGGGGAATTTGGAAATGGGGAGAAAGGGCTCCCGGGAACAGGAGCAGCAGGGAAGACCCTGGGGGAAGGAGAGTCGGCAGTCATGCTTGTGTGTGGAGAGCTGATGGCTTTGGGGTCCCGCCCTGGCTGGGACTCTGCTAAGCAGCATGACTGTGTCATGATGTTTAATCTCCTCCACAATGCCTGGAGGTAGACACTATCGTCACCCCCGTTTTAGAAATGAGGAATCTGGGTCACAGAGAGGTTAAGACAGTTGTCCAAGGTCACACAGCCCTAAGTGCTGGAGTGACGCCAGCAGGGCGAGAGATGTGTGTTTCTCAGAGCAGCCTCCCTATCCACATGGACTAGCTTTAAGAATGGAATTTATGAAATACATTTGCATTATAATAAAGTACGACTTCTGTATACTTTGTGAGTTGGCTTTTACAAAAGACCAACACACAAAGTATGCAGAAGTCATACTTTATTGCAACTAAAAACGGTTTGTGAACCACTGGACCAGATGCTCCGTTGGCCCCTCCGACAGGATCAAGCTCCACTTCCAGAAATGCCAAAATGCAGCCCGGAGACCCGCTCAGCCTGGTGCACACACCCTGGGGACCCGCTCAGCCTGACGCACACTCCCCAGGGCAGGGGCGCAAGGCAGACAGGAGCTGGAGCTGAGTCTGCAGAATCTTCGTGGTTCCAACCTTGGATTTGAGTTTGTCCGTGAAGGTTTTAAGCTGCAAGATAGAGTGTTATCAGCAAATCTTGGCCAATCTGCAAAGAGAAAGATGTGAATGAAACTGCTCCCGTGAGTCAGTAATGCAGCTCAGGGTATTTCAGAGCAAAATACTCACCATTAGCGAGAGCAACATGCCAGCCTTCCGCAGGGTTTCAAAATAACAGTTTTATTGAGGTAACGTAGAGATGTAATAAATCACACAGATTCAAAGCGCACGATGTGCTGAGTTTTGGCGTATGTTTATTTCTCTTGAAACTTTAGCCATAATAGGTAAGGGCCGTGCACATCACCCCCAAACGTCTCCTCTTGTCCGTTGATTATCTCTGCCTTCCTTCCCTCCTCAGCCTCCTCCCAGACACCCACTGTCTCTTTCCTGTCACGACATATCAGTTGACCTTGCCTAGAGTTTCGTCTGCAGCATCATCCTCCCTGTCCGGCCTCTGTTACTCAACGTCATCGTTCCCAGATTCAGGCATGCTGTCATGTGGATCAATCAGTAGTTCATCTCCTTTTATTCTGTCCTTTCTACAGACCACAGTGTGCTTATCCATTTGCTTGTTGATGGCTGTCTGGATGTTTTTAGCTTTGGCTATGACACGTGAAGCCGCTACAAACGCTCCTATACAAGCCTCCGTGGAGACACGTGTCTTCATGTCTCTCGGGTAAATATCTCGGAGTGGAATGGCTGGATCATCTCAGGGATATGTTTAGGTTTCTCAAAGACTGCCAAACTTGCCGTTTTAATTTCCGCCAGCGATGAAGGGGAGTTTCAATTCCTCCGCGTCCTCGTGAACACTTCATGGTGACGTTTTTAATTTTAATCTCCCAGTAGGTGTGGCGTGGGTCTCATTACGGTTTTGGTTTGCATTTCCCTGTTGACTACTGATGTCAGGTTTCTTTCTGGGGGCTCATTTGCCATCCATGTATATTCCTTGGTGAAACGTCTGTTATAATCCTTTATCATTTAAAAAATGATCGCTTTCGTCATTGTTGTAGCATTTTGAGAATTTTTTTATACATGCAGGATACATGTCCTTTATCATTTATGCGATTTGCAAACATTTTCTCCCAATCTGTGGCTTGCCTTTTTCATTCTCTTAACAGTGACTGCCGAAGAGCGCAAGCACTTCACTGGGTGAAGTGTAGTTAATCCATGTTTTCGTTTGTGCACTGTGCTTTTGGTGTTACAGCTAAGAAATCTTCCCACACTCAGGTGCCGACCAGCCCTGAGCTGGACCCTGAGAAATTTCCACTCTGGTCTGTCCCTCTCGTCCCGGCTCTGCACTCAAGCTGGGAGGTCCCACATGGGTTTCCCTTGAGACAGGGAAAAATGACCCTTCTGATGCATTTCTCCCTTGGCCCCCTTTCTGTTCTCTTTCTCATGCTGGCTCCCCGTTCTCAGGTACGTACCTGCCTCGGGTGTTAGCAAGGCCCGGGTCTTCTTTCTGGGTCTCCCAGTTTCTAGCATGGGTCAGCCTCCTCTGCCCTCCCTCCACGTCGAGTTGCCCTTCCTTCCTATGCTGTGAGTGTGGATGTTTGTGGAGCCAGGCTGTGCAGACAGGACTCCTGCCCGTTACCTTGGGGTTACCCTGCTGCATGCCAGGCACGTTGCTGAGTGCCTGGGGATGCCACGCCCCTACTTACAGAGGAGTTCTGGCTTCCGCTGCAGTTCAGGGGGACGTCGCCAGTCCTCTGAGCTGGCTGCTGTGCAGGTCACAGGCCGTTTCTTTGCAGCATGAAGCGTGTTCTGTGTAATTGGGTGTCATGGGACTTCTAGACCCGCAGAAGGGCCTGGTGGATCTTCAGGGCTCCCTGCAGAGCTGAGAGGTGACTGTCCTGCATAGCTGGCCCGGGGGCCTGCTGATCTTCCAAGACCTCAGGAACAGTATGAGCAGCTGGGCAGAGGCCTGCCAGGACTGGAGGTCCTCTGGGACCCCTGAGGGTCAGTCCGTGCGCATGATTCCCTGCTGTGCTCAGGGCCAGACTGTGGGAGTACAACATGGTTAATTTCACCCAAGCAAATGAGCTACCTCAATGACAGATTCCATTTCCCATGCATTCACTGTGCACCAACGTGCAGACGAGCAATGGGAATACAAATATGATGGACTCAGCTAAACGTGCTCTGCGGGCACGATCTGGTTTGGATGCTCATGCATCATTCATTCAGTTGTTAGAAAATCTCGGAGTGCCTCCTGAGTGCTGGGCTCTGGGGACACACAGCAGGGAAGGCGCAGTCCTCCTCCTAAAGCCCTCACCATCTGGGGGAAGACAGGCCCAGAAGAGGGAAACTCAAGGGTCGGGCTGCTGTCTGGGTTGCGCAAGGGAAGAATGAGAGGGTGAAGGGAGGAGGAGCGGAGATGCTGGGGTGGTTGCTGGGGCGGAGGTCAGGGAAAGGGTGTTCCAGGCAGGCGGAGGAAGGAGGGGCTGCACCCGGGGATGGACAGGAAGACCTTTTTGGCCCATGCCAGGGATTGTGGAAGGGCTGTAGCTGAGACCGGCCTGGACAATGCCTTTTTTTCCAGAAACTTGCCTGGCCTTGTCTATTTGTTTTGGGTGGCTGCACTGCCGGCTTCACTGCCCCTCGCTCCGCTTTGTCTGGTCTGGCAGTAATGCTGTCCCGGAAGGATGTGTTCAGAGATGGACTGGATGATGTCACCCCCGCTTGCCCCGCTCTGAACCCTCCAGCAGCTCCCCTGTGCTGTGAGATCAAATCCCAGCCTCTGACTTGGCCCATCCTGTGTGGGGAGGCCTTATCTCTTCTGCTCCCTTAGCCCGGGAGGCCCTGTCCCGTTGACGGCAGGCGTGGTGGCATCTTCATCTGCTCCAGACCCCAGAGTCCACCATGCTGTAGGCGCTCAGACTGCAGGAGTGACATTCGACATATCTGTGTGGCAGCTGGGATTTTGTCTAGGAAGCTTCCAGAAACTTTACCAGAGGCTGGAGCCCCCAGATCCCCGTCCTGTGCCGCCTCCAGCAGCACAGCCGCTTCTCTTTTTTGCCTGGAGTCGGGGTCCTCCCTGTTGCGGTGCCTGCAGCTGCCAAGCCGGCTGGGGTCTGGGGAGAGGCTGGGCAGGGCCACCACGTCAAGCTCTGCTCCACGGGGGCACCTGGAGAGCGAGGCAGCAGGAGGTGAGACGCAGGGCTCTGTATTCCCATGGCCTCTCCCCAGGGTTCCTAAGAAAATCATGGACTTTCTTAATCCATCTGGATTCGTTGATTAGTTGTTCAGAAATGCGAAGTGGAGAGCAAGCAGGGCCCGAGGCTTGTCACTTGCTTTGCTGTGACCACACAGGGCTGATGTGAAGACCCAGGGCATGGCTGGGCTCCCAGGAGCCTGCCCACTGTTCTTCTTGTACCTTTCCCGTCCGCTATGGAGGGTCCTGAGCTTCCAGTGAGCTTTCCTGGGCTCCAGCCCAGCCTCTGCAGCCCCCGGCTGGGTGATGATGGCCAGGTAGGCCTCCCTGTTTGTGAAATGTTAGGTCTGACCATGATCGGCTGGTCACAAGGTTCCTGAGATCATGTGTGTCAGCGCTTGGCATGTAGTAGATTCTCAGTACCTGCTTGTTCCCATTTCCATTCTTGCCACTCACATTCTGGGCTCTGGCCAGTGGCCAGGCAGGATGGTCTGAATCAATCCAAGCGGTACCCACTGACCGCCTGTCTGCTCCGGGGCAGGCCAGGGCTGCTGCTGAGGAGAGGGGCACCGCTGGTCCTGGACCGAGGAGAGCTCAGGGTCTGGGGAGAGACAGACAGGAACGTAAGGACCCCGCTGTGGCGCATGGCTGCTCCCCAATCCTGTGATTTGCTCTGTCCTCCCTCCTCCTAGGAGGAGCCTCCCTTCCTCTCCCATGCTGATTTTTACAAGGGCCGTCCAAATGCCGCCTCTTCCGTGAAGCCTTCCTTTCTCCCTATGAGGACTCTCTCTCACCCCTGAAGGTCTTCGGCTCTGCATGTCCCTTAGGCCCCTTGCCGCCTCTGCCACCTGCTCTGGTTATTTCTATCCATAGCTTCTCCCCGCAGGGACTGCTGCAGGCTCCCAGTCTCTACCTCTCTGTCTTCCCCAGCGTTGTGGGGGAGGGGGCAGGAAGAGGGGAGGAGCCTGGCACGCATCACCCAACCTACCATTTCTCCCTCCATCTGTCACCATCCACCCATCTGTCCTTTCTTCCTTCCATCTACCCACTTATCCATCCATCCATCCGTTCATCCATCCACCTATCCTATCCCTTCTATGCACCCATTCATCTATCCAACTATCCAGCTAGCTTTCCTTCCTTCCATCCGTCTGTCCATCTATCCATTCATCAATCCTCTTTTCTATCTATCCATCCATTTAGCTATTCATCCATCCATCTATCCCTCCTATCCACCCATTCATCCATCCAACCAACCATCCATCCGTCCATCCATCCATCCATCTCTCCGTCCGTCCCTCCGTCCGTCCGTCCATCCGTCCATCTGTCTGTCTGTCCATCCGTCTGTCCATCCGTCTGTCCATCTGTCCATCCGTCCATCCGTCCATCCATCTGTCCACCCATGCATTCATCTGTCCGTCCATCCATCCATCCATCCATCCATCCATCCGTCCGTCCGTCCGTCCGTCCATCCGTCTGTCCATCTATCCATTCATCAATCCTCTTTTCTATCTATCCATCCATTTAGCTATTCATCCATCCATCTAATCCTCCTATCCATCCATTCATCCATCCAACCAACCATCCATCCATCCATCCATCCATTCGTCTGTCCGTCCGTCCGTCCGTCCATCCATCCATCCATCTCTCCATCCATCCGTCTGTCCGTCCGTCCGTCCATCCGTCCATCTGTCTGTCTGTCCGTCCATCTGTCCATCCGTCCATCCGTCCATCTGTCTGTCCGTCTGTCTGTCCATCCGTCCATCCATCTGTCCATCCGTGCATTCATCTGTCCGTCCATCCATCCATCCATCCATCCGTCCGTCCGTCTGTCCGTCCGTCCGTCCATTCATGCATCCATCCATCCATCCATCCGTCCGTCCATCCATCCTTCCATCCTTCCATCCGTCCATCCATCCATCCGTCCGTCTGTCCGTCCGTCCGTCCGTCCATTCATGCATCCATCCATCCATCCATCTGTCCGTCCATCCATCCTTCCATCCTTCCATCCATCCATCCATCCATCCAAACAAACAACAAATATTTTTTGGATCTCTCTCATATCCCAGACACTGTGCTGGGTGTCTGGGATATAGGAAGGGACACAGAAAGAGTTTCATTCCATGAACTTCCGTGGAGCATCTTCTATATGCCAGTGAAGCACAGAAAGTCCGGGACAAGTAAGTGGATACAAACTAAGGGCTCGCGTGATACCGGGTACGTACTCTGCGAGAGCTGGCTCTCATGTCCTCATTATTACTGGCAACACGACCCTGGACATGTTATCCGACCTTCCTGCGCCTCTACATGGATTAAATGTGATAACAGATTTAAAGTGCTTGGCTTAGAAAATGTTAACTCTTATTATTAGCTATTAAGGATGACAAGGGTGAATTACGGAAGAGTGCTGAAACGTTCTGTTCATAGAAGAAATAAATGGGGACTGAAAGGCTGGGTTCTTGTACAGTCCCCAGCCATTCTGAATGTGTTACCAAAAGCACTGGCCCACACTCCGCTCTGGAGGAATCATAGCTGGCTAGAGGCATACTTCCACCTCCTGAGGAAGACGTGAGACCCTAGGGGCTGGTGCCCACCCTCAAGCTTCTGAGCTTTTGAGTGAAGGAATTTGAGTCTCTTTGTGGCTTCTGGTTTTGACACCAGAACCAGCTCCCCTGAAAGCAGACAGGCTTCCAAAATTCCTTTATGCAAGTCCCCAGGGTGAGGAGGTTGCATGGAGACCCTGTTACTCTCTCCAAACGGCCTCAGTGTCTGAGACCGTTGGGGCACCAAAGCAAAGTTTCAAGGTCTCCTGTGTCCTGAAGAGTCAGTGTGTGCAGATCAACAGCTTGCTCTGTCCACGTTAATAGATGGCCATGGGGCGCCTGGTGTGGTGCTAGGGATGGGGATGCTACGGTGACAAATCTGCCAGGGACTATAGTGCTAAGACAGAGTGCTGGGGACTGAGGACGCCCAGATGAGGCACCCAGCCTGGGGTCATGGGAGGGGCTGTTGAACGGAGACCCAAAGGATGAATAAGGAGCTGGCAGGGCGTTGGCCTGTACGTAAGGCTGGATGTGCCCTCAAGGGTGCCTCTGGGTCAACGGAGGCACCCTGAGTGCAGTCCTGGGTCCTGTGTCATGCCTGGCACAGTGATTGCTGAGACGCTCCAGGCATGTCCACCCTGGGCCTCCTCGGGGCCTGCGTGCTGCTGCGCTGCGCTTCTTGCTTCCGAGCCCAGTCAGCTGCCCCTTCCTGCGGCGTCACCGCCGGCATCACTGGCATCTTCCTCCAGCATCACCGCCCCGCCTCCCTCCGAGTCAGCCCTTCCTCCTCCCTGTGGGCCTGCACACCTCGGGCTCAGTCTGCCTTCCTGTCCCATAGGAGAAATCACGTCTTCTTCACCCCCGTTTTCCAGGGCTGAGGCTTAGGACTGGAGGTCTCAAGTCTCCCTTTGTCTTAAACCATCTGCGAGGCAGTGACATGTGAATTTCACCCGTATCCTTTCCAGATTCCCAGGAGTACCATCTGAAGGTGGGAAGGGGCTTCAGACAGTCACAGGCCACCTCCACTGTTCAGCGGATTCTACAAATGTACAGAAACCAGAGTCTAGTGGGGGCCACAGGAAGCTCTGTTCAATGCTGAGCAGGTGCCTCTGCCCCTGGAATTTATATGTTGAAAGTCTAATCCCAAGCACCTCAGAATGTGACAGAAACTTCCAGCAAAGGTCTGGAGGCAGGAACCACGAGCACATGTTCATACAACTGTCCAGCCTGTTTGACATAACGGACACAGGGCAGACAACCAGTCTGGTATTGTGCTAGATGAAACAGCAGGAGCCACAACTGTAACCCCATTTATTGAGTACTTACTATGTGCCACACATTGGCTGGTCATTTTGCATATGTACTTTGTTGGGTCCTCTTGTGATCCTGTTGGTAGGTATCTGCACTCTATAGCCAGGGAAACTGAGGCTCAGGGAGGTAAGTCCCTGAAGATTATCCAACTAAGAGGTGGCAGAGCTAGGCACTGCACCCTGGTCAGCATGGTTCTGAGGTGCTGGTGCCCAAATGTGGTTCTAGCTGGGCAGGGCTTTTGGTGTGCAGCCCCTTGCAAGGCTAAGGCACTATGCTGGATGCCAGAGACTTGATGGGGAGCCCTATCAGGCCCTCAGGGGCCCATGTCACTAGGGCCTGGTGTCACCTTCCGCAGAAGACACACTGGGAATCAGACATGCCTGGGTGAACTGGCTCTCCTCCTGTCGCCTGTGAAACTCACTTTACCTCCCTGATGCCCAGTATTGTCGGTAAAATGTCTGTTGCGTCTATGCTATGTTGGGAGGAGGATTGAACGAGCTAAGCTATTAGTTCAGTAACTGGTGCATGACTAGCACTTTCTCACACACAATGGCTACTAAGCTGTCACCCACATGGCCCCTTATCTACAGACTGACCATTCTTTTTCCCCTTCCAGGTTTATTGAGATTCAATTTTCATACTAGAAAATGTACCGTTTTAGGTGTACAATACTATGAATTTTGACGAACTTATACAATCACATCAGTACCACCACCGTCAAGATATGGAATAGTTTTATCACGCCCCAGAGTCCCTTGTGTGCCTTAGCCAGTCCTCTCCTCCCATCTTAATCCCTCACAACTGCTGATTTGAGTCCGTATAGTTTTGCCTTTTCCAGGATGCCAGGTAAGTGGAATCATATAGCATAGAGTCTTTTGGGTCTGGCATCTTCCACTTGGCATGATGCATTTGTGATTCATCCATGTTGTAGTGTAGGTGAGTAGTTCACTCTTCTTTACCGAGGAGCAGTATTCCATTGTGTGAATAAACCACAGTTTGTGTGCTTACATTAGCGTTTAGGTTGTTTCCAGGTTTTGGTGATTATAAATGAGCTGTATTTTTTTTAACGTGTCTTGTAATTTTTGGTTGATTGTTGGACATTGTGTGTAGAAGAGCTAGACATAGGATTATGCCTGGAAATGGGCCTGCTTCCCCTCTCATCAGGCTCTCAGTATGGCAAGTTTAGTCCTTCTAGTGATGAATTGAGCTGGCTTTGACTTTTGTTGCCTAAGGACCAAATTGGACCCTCTGTCTTGTCTCATCTGACTTACATGGCATTTTTCAGCATCTAAAAAAACCAAGAGACTGGGCACAGTGGCTCATGCCTGTAATCCTAGCACTTTGGGAGGCCAAGGCAGAAAGATTGCTTGAGACCACAAGAGTTTGAGACCAGTCTGGCCAACATAGTGGGATCCCATCTCTACATTAAAAAAAAACAAAGCAAAACAGGCATAGTGGTGCATGCTTGTAGTCCTAACTATTCTGGAGGCTGAGGCAGGAGGATCCCTTGAGCCCAGAAGATTGAGGCTGCAGTAAACCATGATCATACCTCTGTACTCCAGCCTGGGCAACAAAGTAAGACCCTGCCTCTTTAAAAAAACACCTAAAATCTGGAATTCTGGCTTCTTTCAAAAAATAAAAGGTTGGCTGACACTGGTTGTTCAGCGTTACATGTGTTAGCAGTTGGCTTGTACGAACAAGTGGCTGCCTACCTCGGCTGGGGCCTATGCTCTGCTTTGCTGCAGGCCCTACCACTCCTCAATGCTTCCCACCACCCTACCTCTTTCCTTTGTGTTCTTTTACTGGTTCTTACATGTGGTTGGGTTGGTGATGTGGAGATACTGAATGATATTCTGAATACTCTTTTTTTAAAAAAGATAGGGAGAGCCAGGCCTGGAGGCCCATGCCTATAATCCCAGCACTTTGGGAAACTGAGGAGGGTGTATCCCTTGAGGCCAGGAGTTCAACACCAGCCTGGGCAACATAACAAGACCTTGTCACTACAAAAAAATAAAAATAAATTTAAAAATTATAGGGAAATATATGTATCACTTAAATATATTTCTACCTGAATGGTTAGAATTAAACTGATAATCAAACCAAACTCTGGGGAACACGACTTTTCATAAAGTGAGCTGAGAGAAAGGCTCGCTTTTCTCGATAGTGTGAATAGCATAGGTGATTGTGTGTTTTCTATCACCCAGAAATGTGGTTTTAGGGATGGACAATGGATCCCCACAGAGGAGAAGGCATTGTACCGATGTCTAGAAAGCATGAACATAGAAGAGGCCAGGTTTTCTTACGTCCACCTGGGGACTGATATGACCTGCTGGGAAGATTCACATTTGACATTTTACTTTGAAGATGAAGGTTTCTGAGTCTGTTGCCAGATGGCTGGTGTGACAGCTGATGTCTACCCAAATGGTTGCAGGTGGGGGTTTAGAAACACAAACACAGCCACACGTCTGGATGGAGGCTCTTTCCCAGTGTAAGGCAGGGCCCCGTGATTCTTTGATGAGGTTGGCCAGAGTCATTCAGTACACCTTGGAGTGGGGGGGCCTTCCTGTCACTCTCAGTTGTCCGTGGCAGGCTGGGGACAGGACAAGGGCAAGATGGAGAGTGTGATTGGAGAGCCAGGCTGCTCCTGCCCCTCTGTTAATCACACTCTTAGTTCATGCATTCACTTAAAGAAGGTGATGGGATCCACCCTCCCCTCTCCCTCCCCTCTCCCTCCCCTCTCTCTCCCCCTCCCTTCCCTCTCCCCTCTCCCTCCCCTCTCCCTCTCCTCTCCCTCCCCCTCTCCCTCCCCCTCCTCCTCTCCTTCTTCCTCCCCCTCTCCCTTCCCCTCTCTCCCTCTCTCCCTCTCCCTCTGCCTCCTCCTCCCCCTCCCTCCCCCTTTTCTCCCCCTCTCCCTCTGCCTCCTCCTCTCCCCTCCCTCCCCCCTTCTCCCCCTCTCCCCCTCCCTCTGCTTCCTCTTCCTCCTCTCCCTCCCTCTCCTCCCCTCTCCCCCTCCCCCCTGCCTTCCCCTCTCCCTCCCTCTCTCCCACTCCCTCTCCCTCTCTCCCTCCATTCCTTGTTCTCCTTCTTTCCTTATATATATAAAATTTCAACAGTTTTTGGGGTACGAGTGGCTTTTGCTTACATGGATGAATTGTATAGCGGGAGAGTCTGATATTTTAGTGACACCCCTCACCTGAGTGGTGGACATTGTATCCAATATGTAGTTTTACATCCCTCAAGCCCCTCCCTCCTGTCTGCCTCCCGAATCTTTAATGTCTATGATACTACCCTGCATGGCTTTGCCGACCCATAGCTTAGTCCCCACTTATAAGTGGGAACATACAGTGTGGGTCTTCCATTCCTAAGTTACTTCGTGTAGAATAATGGCCTCTGGCTCCACCCAAGTTGCTGCAAACTACATGATTTCATTCCTTTTTATGGCTGAATAGTATTCCATGGTGTATGTATACCGCGTTTTCTTTATTCACTCATCGGCTGATGGGCACTTAAGGTGGTTGGAAAACCTTAAAGATGCCACCAAAAGACTCTTAGATTTGATAAATGAATTCAGTGAAATCTCAGGTTATAAAACCAATGTCCACAAATCAGTAGGACTGCTGGACACCCACAATGACCAAGCTGAGAATCAAATCAAGAACTCAATCCCAGGACTCCTCTTGGCAGTGGGAAGTCAGCGGTGGATGAAAGAAGATGCCATTCTCATGGAGCTGACAGCTCACGGGGGGGCGGCAATGCCCAAGGAAGGAGACAGGCCAGGGAACAAGATAATTCCCAGTGGGCACAAGACTAGGTGGTCTCCAGGCCTAAAGAGGGCTGAGGAGGTGGAGAGGGGGATGGGCATGTGCTTTTGGATGGTGTGGTTGAGCCACGTGAGGGAAGAACATTCTGGACAGAGACAGCTGGGCATATCCCTGAGGTGGGAATGTACTTTGTGGATTCAAGCACCCGGTGAGGGGCATGGGGTGAGCCAGGGCCTAGGGAAGGTTCTGATCCCATGGGGCCTGAGGGCTGGAAGCTGTTTGATTTTACGTCACCTGCAAGGGACGGCCATGGGGGAGGTGGTGTGGCTTGGTGTGCATTTAGCCCCGGCGGCTGTGTGGATGGCACCACAGCAGTCAGGGCTGATGGACTTGGTCCTAGTGAGACTTCTCCAAGAAACAGGCTTGTTCCTCCCGAGCCATGAGGCTCGTAGAGCACCTCTGCCATCAGACAGGTGGGGTTTACAGTAGGCTGTCCGACGGTGTGCTCATCAGACCAGGCGCTGCTTGACCAGAGGGGGCCAAGATGTAGGCCAAGCCCCACCCCACAATGGCCAGGGCCTGGACACCCAGTGCTTGTCCTGGGGGCAGGGATGGAGTGGGTGCCCAGGCCTGAGGTGGGAGCAGAGGGAATTATAGTTGAGGGAATTAGCGCAAGGAGCACTTAACGATAGGAAAAGAACAAAACCAAATGTAAGATGAGGAGCATCCTAGCAGCCAAAGCAAAAAGGAAAACTGGATTGGTTGCAGCGGTCCTGCGACCCAGAGATGAAGCAGGTTGCTTTCCCAGGAGAATCATGGCTTTCTGTGAGTGCTGGGATTGAGTGAAATATAGCCCATGGGCCTTCTTAGGGGGATTGTGTAAAACTGCACAGTACTGGCCTAAGGCATCAAGAGGCCACGTTCAGACTCCCACACCCATGGCTCTGGGGTTGAGGGCTGGATTCCCTCTCAGGGATCCCTTCAGTCACAGGCAGGCCGGCTGCCACGTGGCTAGGGGAAGAGGGTGGCGTTCAGACTCAGCCCCATCTTTCCCTGTCCCTCCTGGGGTCAGGTCCTGCTTTGCCAGTGTTACTGTACCCTGGAGTCTCGCCATTTCCCAGTCCCCCGCTCCGCAGTGAGAAATGGGAGCAGAATCCCCCTCTCCCGGGAATCCTGGGAGGGGGAACTTACGTGGAGCCCCAGGAGAGCTGGGCTGGGCATACCATTCCGGCT
The DNA here is from genome assembly GCF_048565385.1 of Saimiri boliviensis. Taxonomy (NCBI): domain Eukaryota; kingdom Metazoa; phylum Chordata; class Mammalia; order Primates; family Cebidae; genus Saimiri; species Saimiri boliviensis. The sequence continues at coordinate 5,517,762 of NC_133451.1, read as the reverse complement.
TCAGTTATTTGAAGGACTACACTCTCGACACTGGCATATACCACACATCTCATGGGAGGGGCCGGGGACTAACACAGCAGAGACCCCACTGCGTAGCACACGGGCTACCTGGGTCCTCGGGTCAGATGCCCACGCCATCCTTGTGCAAGGGGTCTCCCATAGGGATCTCCTGTTTCCCAGCCGGGGTGCTGCAGGTTTGGGGAGGTGGGTGCCCAGATCCCACAGCCAGCAGGTGGCGGGGCTGGGATTCAAACCCAGGCAGTCTGGCTCTAAAGCCCATTCCCTTTCCATTAAGCCAGGCTGCCTCGGCAGCCTCCCTGGCGAGATGGCTTTGGGTTTTGTTCTGCTTTTTCTCCTACCTGGGTGTCTTGCAGTGGTGGCCTGTGACGTAGCCAGTGGTGAGGCAGGTGGCTGCAGGGAGCTGTGACAGGGTGGCAGTCAGAGGAGAAATTTGGAGTGACGGAGCCTCTTGGGGTGGATGCACAGGATTGCTAAATGCTCCCCACCTGGAATCTAGCAGGTGCCCCTGAAACTCCCATGAGGCGACAGGCCGGGGGAGGGACTGTCTGCCAGCATCACCACCCCCGCCCAGCCCAGCTGTCATGAGAGGATGTGGGAACCGCACGGGGTGAGTCCTTGACAGGTGGGACTGTGATTCACCTCTATCACGCTCGCTCTCCCGGCACACTTTAATTACGGTGAAAAGCGGGGGAGAGTGGTCCCGTGGCCCTGGGCTTGTCCCCTGAGCCCCTTGGCCAAGCTGGCTGGACACTGTGCCTGGGACACCAGGCCCGGCCATGGGCTCTTTGCCAGGAGACCTCCTCCACCCTGCGAAAAAAACAGAACAAAACCCAAAACTCCACCTTGAGTTCCATGTGCTTTTAAAAGCAGACGGAAAGCGTGGGCGTGAGGTGGGGAAGCCAGGGGTGAAAAAGACACAAAACCCATCACGTGTAAATGGAGACGCAAGAGCTGACATTCTCCTCTCAAACCGCGGGTGGTTTTGTCACTTCCCCGGTTGATGCTGACTGGCGGCAGCTCCTGGGTTTGACTCTGGCTCTGCCGAGCGGCCTGGCCTGGGAGGAGCTGCTGTGAGATGGGAGGGTGGAGAGCTGTGGGTGGCGCAGGGCGTGGGGCTGCAGGTGAGGCTGTGGTCCTGCTGCGGAGGGCTGGCACCAAGCGCGTCTGCGTGATCTCCCCAGACCTCCTCTGGGGCGGGGCGGGTGTTGGCCCCATCTGCAGATGAGGAGGCGCAGGGGATCGGGGAGCGCGTAGGGGGCCTTTCCCCTTGGCTCCTTCCCTCTGGACAAAGGCACTTCAGGTGTGGCTCCAACACCTGCCAGCAGGGCAGCGTGCTCCACCTCCGTGAGCCTCAGAGTCTGCGTGTGTGAAATGGGGCTGATTGCTTTGAGGTTTAAGTTAAATGTTGGCAAAAACATCTCTCGTGGTGCCCATCATAGACTCCTAGGAATGAATGAATGAATGAATGAATGAGTGAATGAATGAGTGAATGAGTGAATGACTGAATGAGTGAGTGAATGAATGAATGAGTGAGTGAGTGAGTGCAGGCAAGAAGGAACAGCTGGACAAACTAACTAGTTATCTTTATCTCTGAAAGGAGAAATGTGGGAATCCTGTTGGTCTAACACATCTGCAGGGCACTTGGGGCTTTTACTGGGTGCCTTACAGGCCTAACTGGGCCTGGGGGCAGCTCCGTGGAACTCAATGGTTTTAGCTCTATGGATATGGACTGCACTTTGCTGTGAGGTAGTGAGTTCACTATACCCTGGGGCCATGCACAGAGCTCTGGAGGGCCCCTAGGCAGGGCTTTTTCGGGTGCCTGGTCCTTCTCAGATGGGGGCATAGAGTGACTATGAACTTTTCCTGCCGCCTGAGCTCTAGGACCTTCCCTCCACACCCCCTCCCCGGTTTTCAGGCACAGAGACACCCGTGACCATCCTGCAAGGGTCTGTGGAGCGCCTGCTGGGTGCCAGGTGCTGCTCTCAGGAGGCCCACCCTGGGAGGAGGTGGAGAGGGGACGGAAACCTGGCCCAGACACAGGCAGTGACGACCCCATGGGATCCGTGCACTGGGGCGGGTGGGCAGGGGAGGAGGGTGTGACACATGGGATGTTGACAGAGCGGGAACCTCAGTGCCCCTGAGTGGAGGATGTGGGAGTGAGCAGGGAGTGCTTCCCACGGAAGGGGATTTCAGGGAATGGGGCAGCAGGGAAGAGTGTCAGGATGGGGAGATCAGCATGTACAGAGGCTCAGAGGCAGGTGGTGAGGGACTGTGTTCTGGGAGCTTCTGGACAGGGATTTGACTACATCACAAGGTAAGCAGTGGGGCTGGAGGGCTCCAGGAGAGTGAGGGTCACTGACGGCCTAAGACAGACGTTCTGTCCTGCTGGCAGGAGGGCGTGGGGTGCTCAGCAGGGGTGTCAGGATCTGGTTCACAGAGTCCTTCCTGTGTGACCGCAGGGACTCCTTGCTTCTGTCTCCTCGTCTGTGAAGTGGGTACAGCAGTGCCCCCGTCTTGGTGGTGAGACTGCAGTGGTGATGCAGCACGTGGCCTGGCGCCCCAGCCTTGCCGCCTGGCTCTGGGTCTGCCTTCCCCTCCCCAAGCCTAAGCGTGAAGTGTCAAGGCCATCGGACCCGGAGTCCAGGTGCAGCCTCGCTGAGGTCTGTTTTCTCAGGCAGGCTTGTTGCCTGAGCTGAACGTTGGGGAACCTGTTCATCCAGGTCTATTTGGAGCTATTGCCAAGCACCCAAGGGGTGTGGCGGCTTAGCAGGGACCCTGTCTGGTGCTGGGTGCACACCCACGGTGATGACAGCCTGATGTCCTTGTCACTCTCTTGTCACCCTCCCAAGCCGGGGACAGCAGAGAGGCTGGAGGGGCTGTGACCCGGGTCCTGGCCAGGGGCCAGCCGAGCTTCCGTGGGCCCAGTGTCTGGGGCAGGAAGCGCCGCCGGCCGGAGGTGGAAAGACAGGGCAGCTCTGGGGCCGGGGAGAGGCTGGCCTGAGGCCAGCGTGCCCTTGCTGCTGAAGGGCCCCATTGATGGGCAGGCAGCAGGCAGTCAGGGTGCCGTGGCCTCTCCTGTTGTCCCCCGGTCACCCGTGGCTGAGGGCCTCCGGGCCTCCACCTCTGCCCACAGCTGCTTGGCAAGTCCTCCTGGGCTGCGTCACTGTGACCTGGAGCCAGCTCTCTGCTGTCCCCATTCTGACCTGCTTCACTGGGGGCTGGCAGGCCTGCAGAGTTGGGTGGTGCGCGAGCCTCCTGCAGCAGCTGTCACAATGTTCCGTCGAGCTGGGGGCATCAAACAGCAGAAATGTGTCCTCTCCCGGTTCTGCAGGCAGAAGTCTATAATCAAGGGAGCTGTTGGGCCACCGGGTCTCCCAGGATTCAGGAGGCTTTAGGGGAGGATCCTCCTCATCTCTGCCACTTCTGGTGGCTCCTGGCGGGGCTGCTGCTCCTTGGCATGCCTATAGCCCTCTGTCTGCCTCCGTCTGCACATGGCCTCTCTGTGTGTCTCTGCGTCCAGACCTCTGCTCCTCTCTTGTCTGAAGACACAGGGACGGGATTGGGACCCACTCTAACACAGTATGAGCCGATCTTTATGTGGTCACATCTGCAAACGCCCCATTTCCAAGTAAGGTCAGGTTCTGAGGTCCTGGGTGGTTGGCAGGTGTCCCCCGCACTCAGCCTCCTGGCCAGAGCCCCTGCTGGTCTCCCAGCTGCATGGCTGCTTCTGCCCCAGGGTGGCTGTTCCTGAGGTTGGGGACTCCACTGTGACATGACATCTTGGTACATCCCTGTCCCGGAACTGTCCCGTGCTCATGCTCTCTGGGTCCCTGCAGGCCTTTGCCCCTGTAGCTCGTCCCAGGACGCCTCCTATCTCCCACGCAGGCCCGTCAGACCTTTCCTGTCCTTCCAGGTCCAGCCTCCCTGTGGCTTCCCCAGGAAGCCTCTTTTCCCTCCCTGGGCGCATGAGGGCCCCGCTCGTGTGATCCCCGTCCCCCACTTCACTTTGGCTGCTCGGGGGCTGCTGACCACACTGTCCTGGCCAGGACGTTTGATGACTGTTCTTGTCCTCTGCAGATCCCGGGCTTCTGAGGTTGGGGACTCCACTGTGACGTCTCAGGAACTTCCTTCTCTTCCTCATCCTCAAAGGCTGAGAACCTACTGTGTGTCGAGCCTTGTGCCAGGCTTTTTTTTTTTTTTTTGACAGAGTCTTGCTCTATCGCCCAGGCTGGAGTGCAGTGGTGGATTCAAGTGATTCTTCTGCCTCAGCTTCATGAGTAGCTGGGATTACAGGTACCCTCCACCACGCCCAGCTATTTTTTTTTTTTTTTTTAATTTTTAGTAGAGATGGGGTTTTACCATGTTGACCAGGATGGTCTTGAACTCCTGGCTTCAAGTGATCCACTTACCTCGGCCTCACAAAGTGCCAAGATTCCAGGCGTGAGCCACCTCACCCAGCCTGTGCTAGGCTTTTGATACATGTTTGTCACTGAATCCTCGGGGCCCCTCTAGGGGACAGGAACTGTGACCATTTCCATTTACAGGAGAGTAGACAGAGATGCCTGGAGGTTAAATTGCTTGGGCTTGGAAGCTGAGACCGAGGCTTCTTTTAGAGAGGGCTCCTTGAGGGCTGCTCTGGTACAGGCCTAGGCAGCAGGTGTGGCATTTGTTCATTCATTCATTCATTGATTCATTCAAAAAGTGTTTCCGGAGCACCTTCATGGCCTCTGCCTTAGGGACCTAGCTGGCCACCGACAGCCCTGCTCTGGCCTCATGGACTTGAGTCTGTCAGAGAAGCAAGACAAACGCTTCCCTGCCCCTCCCAGCTGGAGGCCAGGTCCTGGTCTTGCCACTCACCCTTTCTGTGGCCCCGACCATGACTACCCCCCAGCACTCACAGGCAGAGTCACCTCAGCCAGCCGATCCCTACCGGGCCTTCCAGCCTGAGGAAGTGCATCCAGGTCCAGCAGCCCCGATGGCTGGCACCCTTGCCAGTTAGCTTAGGGGAGGGACTGGGCTCCTGAGCGCCCTCCATGGACCGCTCTTGGCTGACAACGGCTGGTCAGGTGAGGTGTGTGGTCCCCCGAGTTCAGGCCCACTCAGCCCTCATGCAGGAAGGTGATGCGTGAAGGCCACACGGAGGCGACTGTGGCTCCACGTCCCTGCTGGGCCTGTGCCCCAGCCCTGGGAAAGAACCCACAGGCATTCTCCAAATCTGGTGACCCAGAGCTCCCAAGCTGAGAGCACAGGGCCAGCTTCCTCTCCTCAGCAGGGGCTCTGAGTGGCCCATCCAGCTCCAGCTTGCAGGTGGGCCTGAGGCCTGGGAGGGCATGGTGTCACGCTGCCCACGTGGACCCAGCAGCATTCACACTTGGCAAGAGGACAGTCATGAGGGTCTGGGCATGTGGAAGCCAGGAGGAGCTTTGGGCAGAGCAAACGTCAAAAGAGAAAACTCTTCCCACCCATGGAGGGCACCTCCCGAGCCCGTCACCCTGAGCACGGAGGGAATGGTGTCTGTGTTGACAGTCATGTGTGCTGCTGAGGGCCTTGTGATGTTCTGTGTAAAATTTTTCTTTTTGGTGCTGCAGAGAAAAAATTAGTACTGGGACAAAGGATCTCTCAGCAAAGCAATTCCTTTTACTTTCGGCAGAAAGAGTTCCCTTGTTAGCAATCTTGCCTTGAAAGTACAATGAACAAAGGAAAGCAGACGTATGTATCCCTTATACATTTGGGGTCGTCCTTACTGTGGTGTCTGATCTCTGCTGGCTGGAGCCACACCTCACAATCTAAACTAAAACCCGATTGGCTGATAACTTGAAACTTTTCTAAACAGGTAAAAGCAATGGAGAGCAAAAGAGGGAAGTCCAAATAAGGAAGGGGCACAGGCTGCGAGCTGGGACGTGCCTGTGAGCACGTCCAGCACAGGTATCTTGGTTCAAGTACAAGGACACAGAATGTACTACGTGCCTGTAAGCACGTCTAACAGCTACATAGGATAGGGCTTCACAAAGAGGTATTAGCACAAAAGCAAGAACGCTTTTGCAGACAGTGTTTAAAACAAACTATTGTTTCTAACACTTAACGAATTTTTCTTAAACGAGAACGAAAACTTGGAAGAAGAACTTTCTACTTTTCACACTCGAGATGCTGGACACAGCCCCGACCCTGAACACACAGCAGCCACAGGTAGCTCAGTCTGTGGGAGCGATGTGTTCATGGCAGGCTTCTTTGGTAAGGACCTTTCAGCCGCGTTCTCCTGCCAAATACATTGTAGGAGAGAAACACGAAGAAGCACGTGTCAGTTTTCTGATGCTGCTGTAACACAGGCTGGAGACAGCACAAGAGTACAGACAGCACCCAGCTTAACGATGGCTCAGCTTCACGTTTTGACTTCACAAGTGTGAAGGTGACACCCATCCTGCAGAAACCAGACTTCCGGTACCCGTACAGCCGCTTCAGGTCAGCCAGGCTCAGCCACGGGGTTCGGCGGTGAAGGGTGGGAAACGCATTTTGACTCAGGTTATTTCCAATTTTTGTTGGGTTTATCTGGATGTGGCCCCATCGTGCGTGGAGGAGCCCGTGTTTGGTCTTATACCTTCTGGAGGCCAGAAATCTGAGATGAGCCTTCAGGGACTAAGATCAAGGTGCTGGCAGGTACGATTCCTTCCGGAGGCTCTAGGGGAACATCTGGTCCCTTGCCTCCCCCACCTCCTTAGGGGACGTCTTCGTTCTGACCCCTTCCCTTGCATCGCTCCGGCCTCCCACTTCCACTGCCACCTGTCCTGGCTCCTGCTTGGTGGCCAAATCTCCCTCTTTCTCCTGCCCCACACAGGGACACGTGTGATTGCATTAGGGCCATCTGGATAATCCAGGATAATCTCCCCATCTCAAGAGCCTTCACGTAATCACATCTGCAAGAGCCCTTTCACCATGTGAGGTGACATTTGCAGGCTTAGGGGATTAGGGTATGGATATCTTTTGGGGCCATGATTCAGGGTACCACAAAGAGCTTCTTGGCAAATTTCAGGTCAGGGCAGCTGTGCCCAAAGACGCCATTGTCCTCTCTGGAAGATGAGTCTGGTCGAACTGCAATTCCCAGCACCCACGCCAACGCACACCCCTGACGTCCAAGTCCAAGGCTGCCTGACTGATGCAGAAAGAGCGAGTCAGTGTTACCCCAGAGCTCGTGGTGGGGCGAGTCCTCAGCTCTCCTGGCTCCTTCTGCTTGGCATGGGGCCTCTGGAATTTAGAAATGAAATGGACATTCAGAAACAATGGTTAGAAGTTAGAAGGGAAAATCAATGCCTGTGTGCTCTGCAGTGTAATTTACATCCATGCTCACCTTGGAACGTGGCACCTGCCCTGAAAGGCAGGAAGTCTCCCTTTTGCTCAGATGACTGAGGAAGCAGATTTCCAGGGCAGGGACCTTCCTGAGGTCTCCCAGCAAGCCCTCGGCAAGCTAGGGTGCCCCCAGACCCACTCCCACGCTTCTCCCACCATGTGTGTTCCACAGACGTGGACTCAGGGCTGCTGTGGATGGGACGCTGCCCTCAGTGCTGGGCACGTCTGTGAACAAGGCTTGCTGGCATGGCCTGTGACGCTCACCCTCCCGCAACGGAGAGGGATGTGGGCGCTGAGGCTTCGGGTGAGAAGATCAGGCCAGGGCTCCAGGCAGAGGCAACCACAGAAGCAAAGGCCTGAGGGAGTCTGTGCTTGGTGTTCTTCAGAGCCAGGGAGGGCTGGGGGCTGGAGTGGGGACAGGGTGGAGCAATCAGTGAAGAGGAGGCCACGTCACATGGTGGGGGGCTGCATCACACGGTGGGGGCTGCATCACACGGTGGGGGCTGCATCACACGGTGGGGGCTGCGTCACACGGTGGGGGCTGCATCACACGGTGGGGGCTGCGTCACACGGTGGGGGCTGCGTCACACGGTGGGGGGCTGCGTCACACGGTGGGGGGCTGCGTCAACGTGGGGGGCTACGTCACATGGTGGGGGCTGTGTCACGTGGGGGGCTGCGTCACGTCGGGGGCTGCGTCACATGGTGGGGGCTGCGTCACATGGTCGGGGGGCTGAGTCACACGTTGTGGGCTGTGTCACATGTTGGGGGAACTTCACTCCCATGGAGGAGTCTGGTTTTCATTCTCCTTGGGCTGGAGACCTCTGGGGTGGGGCCTCTGCAGGCACCTTGTGTGACCCGGGCCTGGGCTGGGGTGGTGGGGTCTAGGTCATCTGGCCGAGATGGCTTGGAGTTGGCCCACAGGAAGAGCAAGGCAGAGGTGCGGGTGGGTGATCGGCCCTCGCTGCGGAGCGTATCCCACACTGTGTCTTCATGAAGCTGCAGTGGCAGCACCCACGCGGGGCATGGACTGAAGGCTCCTAAGAGCCCCTGGCAGAGCTGATGCCTCACTTCAGCCACAGGCGGGAGGAAAGGGCTCCAACCAGAGCGAGTGAGGGATTGATGAAAAAACCCAGCGGGGTGTGGGAGGGAAGGGCCTGCCTTTAACATCCTCCAGAGCGGCAGGTCTGAGGCTCCTGTACGCCCACTGCCCCTGGGGAGCTCGTTAAAATGCAGGTTCTGATTCAGTGGGTCGGGGTGAAGTGGGAGAGTCTGTTTCTAATGAGCTCCCGGGTGGCTCACACAGCTGGTCCGCAGAGCCCCATGGGAGGCAGGGGTCAGTGGCTGCAGTCCTACACCTCCTGCGAGCCCGGGACCCCCGCTGGAGGATGACAGGAGCCCCAGGTGACAGGCTGGGACACTGAGTTGTCTGAGGCGTCGCAGGCATTCCTACAGGGTGTGAGGGGCTGGAGCTGGGTCTGTCTCCAGTGTCCCCCTTCCGCCAGGCCATCTTGAGAGCAGGAGACTCCCAGCCTTATCTGGGAGTGGGACTGGGGGTTCAGCTTGTTAATGAAGGAACATCCACAGGCCGGCCATGGCTCAGAGGAGGGGGAGAGAACCCGTGTTTAATGAGCACCTATTGTGTGCCTGGCACTTCCTTTGTCCTTGTTCCAGGAAAGCATCCTTGTCTTTGCTCCTTCAGTGGCAGGAGCTCAGGAAGGGCCTGCCACCCTGATGTGGGGGGCTCTCACAGGCAGGCAGTCCTAGGGTCTGTGTCCGCAGGTTCTGCCCACGTCCCAGCTCCTCTGAGGCTGTTTGCTCCCCGAGAACAGGACCACAGAGGCGCCCGCAGGCTCCTGCAGATGGTGGATGTTCAGACAGAAATGTTGTGGCCCACAGCCGGCTCCCACGCTACACCAGCCTCTGCTTCTGCCCGGGTAGGATGGGGGAGTCACGCCAAGCCTCAAGAAATTGGCCTCCCTGCACCCACTGTGACTCCCAGCCCTGGCCGGGGCAACACTCTCTAGGCTGGGCGTGTTGATGGCAGGCTTCAGCCCCGCAAGGCAAAGCATCTAGAAGCATCTGGGGGTGTCCACCATGAAGGACTCAAAACTCACCCCATCCACTGGGCCACCTGGCTAAAGGCAGATGGGGAAGTCACACCCTGTGTAGGGCTAGAGCCTCCAAATCCAAACACACCCCAGGGAGCAAGGCCCCTCTCGGCTCCCAGCGCTGCCTGTGGATGATGCAAACCCGGCCTCTGTGGGAGGGAGGGGGGCCTGGCCACTGGGGCTGGGGCAGATTGTGGGTGAGGCAGGAGGCAGGCGGGTACCCAGGCTTCAGTCCCAACTCGACCTTTTACCAGATATGGCCTTGGACCTGTCTCAGTTTCTATGTCAGCAAAACGGGGAGAGCCATATTTACCTGGCAGAGTTTCAAGGAGGGTTAGAATAGATGCTCCCCGTGGAGGGTACCCGGCACAGAACAGGTGTCAGGGTAGCTCACTGGCCGTGGTCATCATAGCAGGGTAGCAAGTGGATGGGATAAGAGAGCGTGGTCGTCAGGCAGGGATGCAGCCTGCCCCACCTCTGCTTCCGACCCGACCCCACTAGGGCATCCTGTTTCTGACTGGCTGCGTTTCGGAGGAGCAGCCAGGCAGGACCCTGGTGCCCACACCTGCCTCTTGGGTCGGGTGTGGCTTCCTCTGTCCCGGGGCTGAAGTGACTTCATGGCTGAGTTCCCTACCCGCCTTCTGCCCAGCTGGCCGATGGGACCCGATGCATTTCCCACGAATTTGCTGAAGGTGTTAAGTGTGTTCCCCTGGGCGAGGCCGGCTGGTGCGGCAGCCCAGATGGGACATCCTCCTCTGCTCTGTTGTTGGGGTGTCTGGGTGGGATATGCCCCCCCCAAACTGCACAGGGCCCAGCCTGCAGGAGGGGCTGATTTGGGGGACTTTCCAGTCCAGCGTCTGAGTTTCAAGATTGGGAGACTGAGAGAGGGGCCGCCAGATGCCCAGGGTCCCCATGGTCCACCTCCCTGCCTCACCTGGGGACTGGCTGGCCCCTGACCGCATGTATCCCCGCTTCCCCGAGACCCTGACCTAGCCTGAGCTCAGGGGCCCAGGTCTCCCCACGGGCTCCAAGCCAGTTATTTCCAGCCATCTGAAAGTCATCGGGAGGTAGCGGTGGGTGAAATGCCTTTAACATGAAACTATCTTGTGGTCAGTGTTTCTTTCTGTCAAAACATTTTGCCTTGCTAAGCTGGTCTCAGCAAAGGGGCCAGGGAAGCCGCATTTCTCCATCGGGAACTCACACGGGAGCCAGCTGCTGCCTAAGAAGCCAGGAAGAGGGCAGGGCTGGCCTCTGATGCCCCTCCTCCCATCTCTGCCCCGTGGGTCTAGCCTCCACACCCAGCTGGGGGCAGCAGCCCCTGATGCCAGAGCCGACTGGGACCCTGTCCAGCCTCACAGGTTCCTGGGGTTCCGCGTGGACTTTGAGCTGACGACCACGCTCCCCCTCACCTTAGTCCCCCCGACCCCTCACCCGCCTCTCAAGAGCCCCCGAGGGCCACACAGGTGAGGTGTCCAGGGTGCAGTCTCAGGAGGTGCTCACACAGGCAAGGCAGGTGCAGGGCTGGGCCTGGCAGTGAGGGTTCCCCCAGTCTTCGTGCACCCGGTCCTGGCCCTGCTCTTAGCCCCTCCCCTCAGCAGCCACCGTGCCTCTTCCTTCTCCAGCCTGCCTGCCTTCCCCATCACCTGGCATCTGGTACTCTCCCACACTCCTCCCCGTCCCTCTCCCTCTCACCTGCCCCTCCTTCCCTAGACCCACAGCCCCCCAGGGGCCAGTCCACACTCCTTGTCATTCCTCCCGTTCCTTGTTCTGTGTCTGCCAACCCCAGACAGTGAGCTCCGAGGGCCAGCCCTGGGCCCTCAAGCCTAGCACAGAGCCCGGCACCAAGGGGAGCTGGATGAACGTGCTGCAGGGGTGGGGTCACTGCTGAGCCTTTGTTTGCGGGTAATTAGGAGCAGACAGTAGGACCACTGGGACCTTCTCAGTTCAGGACCTCCTGCAGCAACAGTGATTCAGAGGCTAGGGGCATGCAGGGGCGCTGAGGATACAGGGGCGGGGGCCACATTCACAACGATCAGGTGGTAGGGAGGGTGCCGTAGACAGTGCCCGGGCCCGGAGAGTGGGGGTCCGTCCTCCTGGCCGCCCTGGAAAGGCTTCATGGAAGAAGTGACATGTGAGTGGGCCCTGTAGACGGTAGGAGTTGGCCTCTGGAGTCGGTGGGGTAGGAGTTCTTGGTGAGAAGAGTGTCAGTATCAGGCATCTTCCGGGAGACGAGGGAAGAGATCTGGGACTCCGGGTTAGGAGACAGGTGTGGAGGGAGGGAGGGAGATAAAGGTAACGGGATGGACTGAGATGCACTCGGCTGGGCCAGAGGCTTTGAATGGGATCTCAGAGGCAGTGGGGAGCCATAGAGGGTTTTACACAGAGGGCATCTTCGTGCCTTCAGCTCCCATTCTGCAGCATCCTGCCCAGAGCTGGCAATCTGTGCCATGGTCAGATCCAAGTTTATGTTAGAAATTCTGAGTATCCTTGTCCCGGGCACAACCCTAGTTTTCCTCACTATGTGTAAGTTTTCACCTCTTCAAGTTCCAACCTCAGGGCAAGAGATGTCTTGTTTTTCACTGTCTTTGTACAAGTCTCCATTTAGTCTGGGAAATAAGAAAGTGTTTCTGTTCTGGGCCCTCCCTTGGGAGCGAAGGGAATTTTCTGGGGAGGGGAGATGCTTTGATAACCCAAACATTTTGCAGAGAACCCAAACATGGGAGAATTCCTCCAGGCCTGACAGACCCCACGCGTGCGGAGCGCTGCCTTCCCAGCACGCCTTCTCCTTCTCTCTGGGCGGGCCTCACCCTGCACACCCCTTGCTCTTGCCAGAGGCCTCCTCTTTCTCTTTTGGGTGCCAGAGGCAGGAGGTAGGTGCGGTCTTGCCGGAGGCGGGCTGGGGCGGTTTTCCAGGGCTGTTCCCTGGCAACCCCCAGCCATCCATCCCTCCGTGCACGCAGCCCCTTCTGGCTTTCTGAGCTCGCCCACCGCGCTCAGGCATGGTGTTTGGCCCATTTTACCTTTGAGGAGGTTGAGACAAGGCTTGCCCTGGCTCCCAGCTGGGCCTGTGGGGCGGTTATGGGAACAGGCCAAGTGCTCAGATCCCCTGTTGCAAGGAGGGTCGCCCAGTGCGGAGTGTGGGCGCAGGGGTGAGGCTTGCAGGCGCAGGCTGGCTTGGCAGGGCCCGAGGGTGACCTGAGCTGCCAGGGTTTGGGCACACGCCCAGCTCGTGTCTCAGCTCTGCCCCCTCCTGGCTGGGGCTTGGCGTGCACCTGAGTGTGTCCTTTGGGACTTGGATGATATGACAAGTTGACTTCCCGTCACCGTCACCATAAGGGCTGTGTGCAGAGGCTCACTTGCTCTTCCGCAGTGTCAGGTGACAACTGCTGGCTTCCACGTCCCCATGCATACTGTGATTTGAGGGTGCTGGGGGAGAGGAGGGCACCGACAGCTGAGGCCCCCCTGCCCCTGCCCTGCATCCTGGCCCATTGCTCCTGGTGGGAATGGCCCCTGCTCTCCTTCTTTGAGGTTTCAGGGAGCCACCTTCCCTGCTGAAGGGAGGTGAAGCATCCAGCAGGCAGCTTGGGGATGCTCCTGGCTTCTGGGTGGCAGTGTCCCCCAGGGGAGAGCTCTGAGTCTGTTCCTGGCTGGAGACCCCCAGCAACCCGGATGCCCTTGGCCCGGGCTGAGATCAACGCGAGCAGGTGGATGGAGGGCCCTTGTCTCCAAGGATGGGGTTTCCAAGGTCACGGGACCTCCTCTCTGCATCCCGGTAGAAGTGCCAGGAGCACCTCTGGTGAGCTGTGCCCAGACGCGGTTCCTGAGCAGCACGGGTGGCAGGCTCCAGAGGCTATTGGAGTTGGCACTTTGGGCTCAGGGCCCAGCTGGCAGAGGTTGTGTCCCCATGGAGCTGGGAACAGAAGGCCCTGGGTCCGAGTCCAGGTTCCACGTGATTTTGGACTTGTTCCGGAGCTGCCCTGAGCCCCAGGTTCCCATCTGAGAAGTGGGAGTCGTGCCTCTCTTCCCCACACGGTGGTGAGATTGATTGAGCTGACGTCCATCAAAGTGCTGGGCATGTGTTCGGAGTTACACATGATGGTGGCTGGGAAGAGAGAGGCTGGTTCATGTGCTGAGGTCCCGTTCTCTGCGTCAGAGCCCGGGTCGGGCCTCCCTCCCCTCTGGAGCCTCCTTGAGGGCAGATGTTTAGTCTAGAATTACAGAAGGTGGGGCTGCACAGGATTTGAGAGTGAATCCGTTCACGGATTCATTACTCGTGTGATAGATCAAACACCTACTGTGTACGGGGCCTTGTGGGGAGACCTGGCAGGAAGGATACGTCCCAGCCCATCTGTAACGTGCAGTCTGATGGCTGTCCAGTGGCATGAGTGGTCAGCTTCAGGCTGGGAGAGGGCGCAGGCGGTGCACGGGCAGGCCTTCCTGAGCAGGTGACCTTTAGACTCATACTTGGCAGAAGTTCAGGCAAAGGCAGGGGAGAGTTCCGGGTAGCAGGGAGTGCACCTGGCTTGTTGGAGGAGCTGGCAGGAGGTCAGGTGGCTGACAAGGCAAGGCTGGTGGTAGTAGGCCGTGTGGGTCTTGCAGCTGCGGCAAGAGGGTGGGTGCTGAAGCCGGTGGGAAGGCCTGGGAGGGCTCTACACCTGCACGCTGGGGCAACATTGCTCGCCGGCTGCAGAGTCTAACGGAAGATGAGGAATCCCAGCCGTCCTCAGCCAGTGCGTGCAGTGAAGTCCTCACTCCCTACCAGGGTTTGCCCGGTCACCTGCGAGCCGGCCCTGTGTCCCCCATCTGCACCTTCCCCCTACTGTCACTCCCAGCCCCCGAGAGTGTCCAGAGAAATCCTGCCACACACATGTGCTCCCTTGCTGGAAATACCCAGCCCTGCCCTGCAAGCCCAGGGTTCTCCTGCAGACCTGCTGCCCTCTCTGTGGTCCCTGCAGATGCTCTAACTCTGCATCCCCATCACCTGGGCATTGTGTCCCCGCTGGGTTTTGAACTCAATGGTGACAACATCAGGTTCGGAACCTAAAAGATGTTGGAAGGATGGGTGGATGGATGAATGGGTAGGTGGATGGATGGATGAGTGAGTAGGTGGAAGGTTGGATAGATGGATGGATGGATGGGTGGATGAATGGATGGGTGAGTGGCTGGGTGGGTGGATGGATGGATGGATGGGTGGGTGGGTGGATAGATGGATAGATAGATGGATGGATGGGTGGGTGGGTGGATGGATGGGTGGGTGGATAGATGGATGAGTGGAAGTTTGGATGGATGGATGGATGGGTGGATGGATGCATGGGTGGATGGATGGCTGGATGGATGGCTGGATAGATGGATGGATGGGTGGATGGATGGGTGGGTGGATGGATCAGTGGGTGCGTGGGTGGATGGATGGATGGACGGATAGATGGCTGGGTGGCTGGATGGGTGGATAGATGGATGGATGGGTGGATGGATGGATTAGAGGTGGGTGGGTGAATGGATGGATGGATGGATGGATAGATGGCTGGGTGGATGGATGGTTGGCTGGATGGATGGATGGGTGGATGGATGGATAGATGGATTGATGGATGGATGGATGAATGAATGAATGGATGAATGGATGGGTGGGTGGGTGGATGGATGGATGGATGGGTGGGTGGAAGGATGGGTGGGTGGGTGGATGGATGGATGGGTGGGTGGGTGGATGGATGGATGGATGGCTGGGTGGATGGATGGCTGGGTGGATGGATGGATGAATGGATGGGTGGGTGGATGGATGAATGGATGGGTGGGTGGATGGATGAATAGATGGGTGGGTGGATGGATGGATAGATGGATGGATGGATGGGTGTGTGGGTGGATGGATAGCTGGATGAATGGATGAATGGATGGATGGATGAGTGGCCCACCAGGCGGAACAGAGCTCACAGATGAAGAGGTCATTTGTCTCTGTCTCTCTGTACAGGCAGGCAAACTAATGCCCAGCAGGTCCAGGGTGGGGCTGGCCAAGGGGCGCTGGGACTCCTGGTGCAGTGCTCTTTCTGTTCAGTCTCCTGCCTTCCCACAGCTTTGCCCACACTCCTGTCCCTGTCCCTCAGCTAATGCATAAGATGTTAATGCTCTCATTTATTCTTTAAAAATTCATTTAAAATTATTTTATGTGATGCCTCCATCACAGTTGGAAACCATTTAATTAATCCCAAGTGGCAGGACACCAGACAGCTGCCGTAATTGTTACAGTTCCTCTGGCCCAAAAGGCCTATCTCAAAGCTGTCGCCCCTGGGCCTGGGAGGCTCTGTGGACGGCAGTACTATGGAAGGTGCGTGGTCGTGCTGGGGACACGAAGCTTTCCCTGCACCAGGAGCTGTTGGTCAACAGTAAACCCTGGGACACCCAGCGAACCCCAGACATACTTCCGGCAGGGCAGCGGCTGCCAGGGCACTGCACCTCTTGGCCAAGCTGGGCTCTTCCATTCTGCCTGGAAATTCACACAGATGTAGTATCACCTGCCATTTCTCTGTGGCCTGGATATGAATTGTGGCCTGTGAGGTTGTGGGCAGGGGGCTGCATTCCTGAGGAGAAAATCAGCCTGTGGAGCGCCTTCCCTTCACATGCACAGCCAGTCTTGGGTAGGAAGCAAAGCTTTCCCTTTGAGAAGTGGCCATCCCTGGGGCAGGAGGCACCAGTAAGAGTGACGAGGCAGTTGTCACTTGATCCAAGGATGTGCACAGGGATGAGGACTCCTGAGTGCAATGCAACAGCTGGTGCAGGAAAGTTGTATGAGTCAGCGCAGGCTGCGTAACAAAGTACCACGGGCAGTTCTGGAGGCCAGACGCCTGAGATGGAGGTGCCCACAAGATTGGCTGGGTTTGTCTGCAGCTGGGTGGGGTCATCTGTCCCAGGCCTCTCTGCAACTTCTGGGGGCTGCTAGCTGTCCTGGTCGTGCTTGGCCTGCAGATGTCCCGCCGTGATCTCTGCCTGCATCTTCTCATAGCATTCTCCCTAAGTGCGTCTCTGTGGCCATTTTTGTAAGGACACCAGTCATATTGGGTTCATTGAATGACCTCATTTTACTCCGATCCCTTCTGTAAAGGCCCTGCCTCCAATTAAGGGCACATTTTTAGGTCCTGGGGGTTAGGACTTCACCATAGGAATTTTGGGGTGCACAGTTCAACCCATAAGAGGGAGAAAGCCAAGAACCAGCTCAGACGCTTTCATATTTGCAAATCCTGGGTTTGGTAAGTCCGGTAGGAGTCTCCTAAAAGGGAGGTCTCTAGGAAGGAGCCAAGGGAGGAGACCCAGACCCAGGCTCCGCTGGTAGCAGCGGCCGCACTCAGGGCTGCTTTCCACGAGGCCTTGCCCACTTTACAGACGAGGACCCCGAGGCGAAGAGAGGCTGGGGCCTGCCCAGGGCCAGGGATGGGGCTCATCAGGAGGCCACGTAGGAAGGGCCTATGGGGCGCCGGCCGGGTGCTGGGGCTGCCAGTCTGCATGTGCAGGACCCTGAAGGGCCCGCAAGATGAGTGTAGACACTGAGGCTGGGAGAAGCGGATTTGTGAGGCCTGAAACCCCACAGTCAGTCAGAGGCCGAGCCGGCGCCACCACGCAGGCCTGCCCGACCCCCTCGCTCTGCTGACTGTGGTCCTGCCCTGGGTGGTGGAGTGTGGCTATGCCATTCCGCACGGGGGCAGGGAGGCTGGGCGGGGGCTGGGACTGAGTGGGTGTCAGGAGGTGAGATGTTTGCTGCTAAAACCAAGACAGTCCGGGCAGACGGGCTGCTGGTCACCACAGCGGAGCAGAGCCTCTGCGTCTCCTGGCGTTTGCGGAGGACAGCCCGGATCCTGGCCAGCGCCTGCCCTGGAAGGTGCCAGCTTCCCTCGGGAAAGGCGCCCTCCACATGCGTTCTGTGAATCAGCTCAGGCTGCCTGCTACAGTCTCCGCCGGCGCCCTCCCCGCACTGCTGGGTCTGAAACAGCCTCTTTCTGAGGAAATGGCTTCGAACACTCCTCCGCACTGTTACACTTGAGCACGCCGTCACTGGCACACCTGCGGGTGGAAACGCCCTGCGCTCTGGCTGCGGACCCTACTTGGAGCTAGAAGGCAAGACCGAGGAAGAGAGAAGGTGTCAGTCAAGAGGAAACACAGGGCACCAGGGGACATTTAGTGACGCTCCCTATTCCCATCCTGAGCTTCGGGCCCATCGAGAAATAAGATGTGCAAGCCAATATTAGAGATGGAAGGCTGGCTTTACCATTGGCAAGGGTGGCTCTGGGTCTGCAGCGGGGAGAAACTGCTCCCCCCTCATCTCTGAGCCCTGCCACTTGCCAGCCTGGACAACTGCTGCCATCCCTGCTGTGTGGCCAGAGCAGCTGGAACAAACCCTGCCTGCAGGCCACAGCATGAGCAGCAAAGGAAGCAGCTTTGCAAGACCGGAGGCTGCACAGTTAGTAAGAGGCCATGAGGGGGAAGCGTGCCACCTCTCAGAAAGGAAGATGCAGACATGCGCAGTGGGGAGGACGGTCCTGCTGACTGCAGCGTCTCAATCCCTGCCGTAGGTCTGGCCCTAGGTCTGAGTGCAGGAAATGGTGTCAGTGGTGTGGAGTGGACCCTTGGGAGTATTTGTGGGGAGCTGGCGAATCTTCTGAGCATACTGCTCTGTTCCAGCCCTCAGGCCTTGGACACACTGTTTTTTTTTTCCTTCTGGGGTGTCCTTCTGCCGCTGCCTGTCCAGAGCCCAGCTCCAAGCTCCTCCTCCAGAAAGCCTTCCTGGTCCTGCAGATGGAGTGATCTTCCCCGCCCTGAACCCCGCGGGGCTTTGGCCTTCTCCTCGTCCTGTGTTCGCTGCCTGTGGCCGGGTCTGGCCTTCCCGGCTGGATTCTGAGCTTTCTGTGCTCATGTTTCTCTCTACCCGTCAGCCTGTAAGAGGCCTGGCAGCAGGAGGTGCCCACGGTGCTCGTGCTACCTGGAGGGTCAAGGGACTAGGAGCTGTTTTCTGAAGTGAGGCCAGAAGGCTCTGTGATGACCCAGCCACCATTTCCTGAGGTCCATGAAGCGCCAGGGAGCACAGGTGCATGACGTCATTTAATCTTCTAGGCAGCGCTCCTGTTTTTTTTTTTTTTTTGAAAATTTTTCGTTTTTTTTTTTTCTTCTGATTTCTGCACATTGATTTTGTATCCTGAGACTTTGCTGAAGTTGCTTATCAGTTTCAGGAGATTTCGGGCTGAGACGATGGGGTCTTCTAAATATACAATCACGTCGTCTGCAAATAGAGACGATTTGACTTTCTCCTTTCCTATCTCAATAGACACAGAGAAGGCCTTTGACAAAATTCAATAGCCCTTTATGCTACAAACCCTGAATAAACTAGGTATTGATGGAACGTATCTCAAAATAATAAAAGATACTTACGACAAACCCACAGCCAATATCATTCTGAATGGGCAAAAGCTGGAAGCTTTCCTTCTTTATTGACATGAAATTCACATCGCATACAATCAGTCATCTTGAAGTGTGGCTTCAGTGGCATTAAGTGTCTCCACCACCGCAGCCTGGTCTAAAGCATTTTCATCTCCCCAAAAGGAAACCCCAAACCCATAAGTCACTTCCCGTTTCTGCTCCTTCTAGCCCCTGGCAACCACTAGTCTGCTTTCTGTGTCTATGGGTTCGCTGCTTCTAGATACTTTATATCGATAGAATCGTGTATGATGTGGTCTTTTGCTTCTGCCATCCTTTACAAAGCACAATATTTTCAAGGTCCACTTATGTCAGAGCAGGTGTCAAGAGCCCATTCCTTTTTCATGGCTGAGTAATATTCCGTGGTGTGAATAGACCACGTTTTATGTATTCATTCATTTGTTGATGAGCAAATGAATTTTATGTTGTCTGTTTGGGAGTATTTGGGGAGTGTCTGCTGGGTGCCAGGCTATTCTGGCGCTGGGAACAAGGGGCTGCAGCTCCCAAGGGCCAGCGACAGTGACACAGACATGGGTGTGCCTCCTCCCCTGAGCTACCCACTGCATCCTGACCCTCTGCCTCGCAGAGCTGCCTCTGATGTTGCCCGGGCCCCGTGCTCAGAAGGGCCCGTGCTGGGTTTATTGTTGCTGCCGCCATCTTGCCCTTCTCATCATTTGTGAATGCCAGCCCACATTTCATTTGGCATTTAGCCTTGCAGAGTCCACAGCCGGCCCCGGTGAGTCCGAGGGGGCAGTGTGCCCTCCTTCATTTCTTGCTTTTTATTCAGGGCTGGAGGGGTCGCTGGGGGCCGTCTTGTGGGCTAGGATGTGTCCTTTCCCCCCTTGGAGCCGCGGTGTGGAGGGGGGTGGAGGTGCCCCTTGCAGGGATCCTGGGGCCCGGCCTGCTCGCACCCCCCAGCCACACACAGGGACGAAGCCTTGCAAGGCTTCCGGCAGCCCTCCCGTCAGCATTTCCGAGGCCAGGGTAATGGAGTGTCCCCTATAAAGTTTCATATAAAATAATCTGCCTTAAAGAATGGCCCGAGAGGGGTAATTGGCCGCTGGCGTGGGCGGTAATTATAACGGTTGTTAACCCGCAGAGCTGTGAGCGGGCAGACGGGACTAATTTGATCTCTTCTGTTGTAAATTGTGGTTGCCAAGGTGGATGGAAGCAGTGGTTATCTTGAAGGTGGCGACGCCTGCGTCCCTGGTGCTGGCCAAGGTCTCTGTCTTGGCTGTGTGGCCTTCGGGGGTGCCTGGAACTGAGGGACGTAAGGTGGCCGCAGACAGGTCTGGGAAGGGGATTGCGGGGAAGGGGACAGAGCGACGTTGACACGGTCCCCGACCGTGTGGGCCCCGAGTGGCTCATGATCCCCTGCCCACATTCTTCCGGTCACTGAACAGGGGCATTAGGAAGGCAGACGTCTGGGTCCTCTTGTCTGCGCTGTTGGCAAACGTGCCAGTCGCCCTCAGGCGATTCAGGTGGCCTGGCTGGCATGAAGCATGGGCTTCAGGGAGTCACCAGGGCCCTGACCACATCGTCGCCAGGGGCGTCTGTTTAGGCGTTGTGCTGAAGTGGGAGCCTGGGACCTTGGAAGCAGCTGGGTTTGGGCTCAGCTTCCTGCTTGACCTCTCCCTCGGTGAGCAGCACTGGGCAAAGCGGATGGCACATCTGAGCCTCAGCTTCTTCACTTGGAAGGTCGGCGTCCCTGTCCCCACACTGGAATGGGGCAGGCTTGATGCAGGTGGCGTGCACAGCCCTGGGTCTGGCATGGGAAGGGCTTTGAGGAGGGATCTCCCCATGCTGGCACCTGCTCCCTCTGCACAGAGCCTTGACCTCCATCAGCGGGCAGCTCAGCTATTGAGAGCTCGGGCCCTGGGGCACACGCCTGGCTTCTTCTTACCAATGTGGCTGCTTTCTACCTGGGTGATCCTGCCTGCCTCAGTTTCTGCATGTGGAAAATAGCCCTTAGGAGGTCAGGAGGAAGCACTGTGCCAGATGGAGCCAGTATACACCCACTCCAGTGTTGAGTGGGCTGGTACACAACATAGAATAAGTACTCAAGACAGGGCGGTGCCCCATTCCCACAGCCCCTGACTTCCCCGTAGCTCTGCTCCATGAGGAAGGCTGACAGGCCCTGTTGGGGGGTCCTGAGGCTGCCAGGTTCTGTGAGTGGCCCAAGGCCCTGCATCTGGGAGGTGGCCGTGCCGGGGGTGCTTCCAGTGCTCCCTGTAAGGCATGGCCATGACATGTCTTTCCAGGGCCGGGTGGGAGGATTAGTTGGCTTCTAAGCCCTGCTGCAGATCCAAGTTACCCCAAGATGGTCTTTCGCTTTGATCTGCAAGTGAAACTGACATGGAGGTGTGGGGTGAGTGCAGTTTGGACATGGAACCTGACACTTTGCCCTGCCTAAAGGTCCACGTGTCTGCAGCCCCTCGACGTCGTTAAGTGTCAGGCAGCGCCATCTGCTCCCGCCATGCCTGCAGTGCAGGGCCTGGGACGTAAGGTCTCAGTGGGTTCCTCATCTGCTGAGTCCCACGTCGTGGGGTCTTCTTTGCAGATGTTGAGCAGTTGTCCAGATGCGGAGGGTCACGGGTCCCCAGGAGCCAGGACTAACTTATCCCATGGAGCCTTCCAGAGATGACGGGAAACCGGGCACCCTCCCCAGCACCCAGGCCTTCACCGCTGGCCAGAAGGGGGATGGGTGGACGGAGGGCTGAGTCCGTGCCGTTTCCTCGCAGCCTCTGCTCTGCGCCTTCCTCACCTGTGCCCACAGAATAGCCCCAGTGAGACCCACTGGAGGGCAGTGTGCCCCTGTCGGAGCTGGGGATTCAGGAAGGGGAGCAGGGCAGTGGGGAGTTTTCTTGCGTGGGAGAGGACAGAGCACACAAGGTGAGGGGCAGAAACGTGCCTGGGACCCGCCGAGTCCTCCCACGCTGGGGCAGGAGGTGAAGAGGAAGCGCCATGCTGGCTGGAAGCTGGGCGAATGGGTGGGTTTTTGGGACTGAGGCCTAAATGGGGAAGCGAATAAACCCCCTACCGCAACTTACCCCTGATTCCCCCATATACTGACTCACTGTTTATCCTTGAACGCAGTAGGCAACATGACCGGCAGTCTGCAGGAGGAGCACAATGGATCTGAGAGGGAGTTTGGAAGCTTTTGGCTGTGCTGTGCAGCTCTGGGGGCCACTCAGACCCCAGTCTCATCCTCTAGGTGCCTCCAGGCTGCTTTTGACTTGCCGGTGAGACTTGGGGTGCCTGTTCTCCCTCCTGCTGCTGGCGGGAAGGGTAGAGTGTTTGACTTCCTTCCAGGGAGTTGGATGGATTCGAGCAGGAAGGGTGGGAATTTTACCTTGTGATGAAAATGTCACTCATACTGTGCTGGGCCCCCATTTTCAAAGCAAAACTTTGGAGTGGTAGAAGCTTGTTCCAGAGAGCAGAGGCTGTGTTATTTACATCTTCTCAGTGTCTGTCATGAAATCGTAACACTTCTTAATGTTGGGGCACAGGACAGACTGAGCAGTGCTGAACTCCTAAGACCAATATTAAAAAATTAAGCATAGAAGGGGCACATTAGGTATGACTTCAGGACAGCTAAAGGACTTTCACTTGTCTTTTTTTTTTTTTTTCTTTGAGACGGAGTCTCGCTCTGTCCCCAGGCTAGAGTGCAATGGCACAATCTTGGCTCACTGCAACCTCCGCCTCCTGGGCTCAAGCGATTCTCCTGCCTCAGCTTCCTGAGTAGCTGGAACTACAGGTGTGCGCCACCTAATTTTTGTGTTTTTAGTAGAGATGGGGGTTTCACCATCTTGGCCAGGATGGCCTTGATCTCTTGACCCTGGGATCTGCTCCCCTCGGCCTCCCAAAGTGCTGGGTTTAGAGGTGTGAGTCACTGTGCCGGCCAACTTGTCTCTTTCTTGAGAATCCTTCATGCTGTTGTTGGAAGGGGCTGCGGAAGCTTTACACATGGTTCCGTCAGTTCACAAATGAGGTCATGGTCCTCAGTGAGGGGCAGTAACTTGGGGGTCGCCTAGCTTTCCCTTCTAGTGCTCTTCCAGGCCATTTTGATGAAAATAGCTGAGTATGAGTCCAGCAATGCTGCTGGCTATCTGCGTCACCCTAGACAAGTCCCAGGATCTCTCCGAGCCTCTGTTTCCTGCCTGTGAGATGCAATGACCTTTAAAACCTTTGATCATAATATCTCTTTTCTGCTTAAAATCTTCCAGTGATGGCTTAATGCTTCTGGGGTGGGACCCAGGCACATCCACAAAGCTCGCAAGATCTCTGGCCACCCTTCTGCGGCAGACCCAGTGTTCCTTCCCGCTGCTCTCTCTCCCCGACTGTTGGAAACAGATGCTCGGTGCCTCAAAGAAAAATTAGCACCGAGACAACGCATCTCTCAGCAAAACAATTTTTACTTCCTGGACTGCAGGAAGGGTACTCTCGCTAGCCATCTTGCCAGAGAGTACAAAGAACAAAGGAAAAGCAGACAGATTTATCCCTTATGCATTTAGGGTTGTCCTTACTGCTACGTCTGATCTCTGTTGGCTGGAGCCAAACCTCACAGTCTAAACAAACCCGACAGACCAACAACTTAAAACTTTTCTAAATAGGTAAAAGCAGTGGGGAGCTGGGACATGCCTGGGAGCATGTCCAGCACAGGTACCTTGCTACAAGCCCACAGAATGTACTACGTGTCTGTAAGCACGGCATGTCTAACAGCTACATAGAATAGGGCTTCACAAAGAGTTATTAGCACACTTATGATTTATTCTTTAACAAGAAAGGAAACTTTAAAGAGGACTGTTCTGGTTCCCACCCACTCCATGCTCCAGTTTCTGGAGTCCCTGTGTGTGTCTGTCGTCTCGCCTCTGAGTTTCCCCTCTGGGGGGTGCCTCTCCTTAGACCACTTTCTTCCTCGTCTGCCACCTTGTCTCTGGACAATTCCTTCTGTTCCCTCATGGTCAGCCTAGCCAAAAGGTCTACCATTTCTGTGATTTTCTCAAAGAACTAACTCTTGGTTCCATTTATTTTTCTGTACACTTTTTCTGTCATAGGGTTACCTTATTTCTGCTCTGATCTGTATTATTTCCTTCCTTCTCTTTATTTTGGGCTTATTTTTCTTTTTCCAGCTTCTTGAGGCGGAGCTTCGATAATTGATGTTGGTTTTTCTTTCTCTTTAATATCAGCATTTAAAGTTATAAATTTCCCCCTTTGCACTGCTTTAGCTGCGTTGTGATATGTGGTGTTTCAGTTTTACTCAGTTTAAGACATTTTCGAATTTCATTAGTGATTTCTTCTTTGAGTCCCAGATTATTTGGAAATCTTTTGCTCATTCTTCAAATATTTTAGACTTTCCCAAATTTCTTTCTATTGTTGATTTATAATTTGGCTCCATTATAGTCAGAGAACATATTTAGCAGGATTCTAACCCTTTAATATTTATTGAGACTTGTTTTACAGCCTAGCATGTGATCTGTCCAGGAGAATGTTTTATGTGCACTTGAAAATAATGTGTACTCTACTGTTATTGGGTGGAGTATTTCATAAATGTCAATTAGCTTAAGTCAGTTGATAATGTTGCGCAGGTCAAGATCCACTGATCGTCCACCTACTTGTTCTAACAATCATTGAGAGTAGGGCACTGAAATCTTCAACTGCAGGTGTAGAATTGTCTTTTTCTCATTTCAGTTCTGTCAATTTTGCTTCATGTATTTTAGGGCTATGCTGTTAGGTGCATACATATTTATCCTTGTTATATCTTCCTGAAGGATTGATCTTCCTTCTCCTCCTTCAGCCTCACTTAAACCAGTCTTCCCAGATGTCAGACAATGCTAGTTTCTTCTACCATGAGTTCTCAGGTCCATCATAACATTCATCAAACTGTATTATAATTGCTCGAAAATTACATGAGGTCAGGGAGCATGTCAAGCTGTTCAGCTCTTTATGGTCACCACGTAACACAAAGCCCGCACCGACACAGTAGTCGATGCTCTGGAAATATCTGCTGATTGAATGAAGAATAAGGTCATGTCTATGAAATATATTAATAGTGGTTATTTTAAAAATTTAGTGCTTGAGGACAGCTATGACCCAGACCACTTAGATGTCATATCAGTATTTCTGAACATAATTTTGTTAGAACAATGCCTTTGCCCAAGGGAAGCTGTCCAAACAGCTCCTTCAGGCCTTTGTGTTTGGGACCACACAGAGTCACCTGTCTGAGGTGGGGCACCTGTGCCAGTCCTACTTTCTCTTGGGACTGGATCTGGCATCAGCTCCTATGTTGATATCCACCTGTTTCTCTGCAAGCATTCTCCTTGGCAACCCTGGGTCCATTGATGATGAACTTCCATGGGCCATGCCTCGTGCCAGATGTCAAGGACATATCAGTGCATAAGACTAAAAAGCACCTACTGCGGGCATTCTGCTGGACCCTCTGTATGCCTGTTTCAGCCTCATGATGACCCAGCAAGGTATCGGGACTCCCATAGCTCTTTGCAGACACAGAACTCAAGTGAGGCCCAGGGACGTTAAGTAGTTCGTTCAAGATCACACAGCACTTAAGTGGCAGAGCTGAATAACTCACCCGACTGTTTCCAGATCCCATGGCTACCCCCACTCCTCCCTTCTCCCCAGAGAGCTGAGGGCTGCCCTTCCGATTCTGTGGATTTCTGTGGGCACTTGACTCCAAGATTAAAACGCCATGTGTTTAAACCACAGTATCTCAAAGGAAAGGGGAAAATTTCTGTAGTGACTACATTTTAAGGCAAATTAACCTTGATAACATCTTTAATGTCATGTATTAGACTATTTTCCCTTAGTAATGCGTTAAAACTGTCAGACCTGATATGATCGCACAATTAATGAGATTACACATGATGTAAATTTCAATTCATTATTGCAGTGTCTGTGCGAATAGACTTTTGATTAGTACCCGCACACCATGCTAGTTCAAAAGGACTTTTTGTGAATCACATGAAATGAACAGGCAGAGGCAACCACGATTTTGATGAACGAAAGGGAGGATGATTTCTGAGGATGATCTTGTCTAGTGATCTACTAAGATTAGCAGTAAAGATAGAGTTAATTAAGAGAGTCCCTTGTGTCAGGCCAAGGAGCCAGAGGAGCCAATGTGAGACACGTCATCCTGTGAATTTCTCCCTGGGTTGCCCTTTCGGAATTCCTGGGGAAATTACTCACCATTAACTCTGTGTCCTTCGGGTCATTCATTCTTCCAGCACTGCCATCTTTCTTGACAGGATTATGAAATTAGAGTTCAGCCAGAGAAAGCATATTGTGCAAGGAAACTGTTCTATGAACTTGAAGAACAATACAAACAACTCTGATTTCTTGAGTGCTTATGCTGTGTCAGACACTGCTCTTAGATGCTCTTTCTTCAGGCATGCATTTGTTCCCTTACTCCCTGGTGATGGCCTGGCTACTGTCATCAGCCTCCACTTTACAGATAATGAAACTGAGGTTTGAGGAACTAACTGCCTTGGCTAAGACCGTGCGGCTCATTAGGAACAAATTTCAATCTTGTGTGTGTGTGTGTTTTTGAGATGGAGTTTCACTCTTGTTGCCCAGGCTGGAGTCAGTGGCGCGATCTTGGCTCACTACAACCTCTGCCTCCTGAGTTCAAGTGATTCTCCTGCCTCAGCCTCCTGAGTAGCTTGGATTGCAGGCGAGTAACACCACACCTGGCTAATTTTTTGTATTTTTAGTAGAGATGGGGTTTCACCATGTTAGGCATGCTAGTCTTGAACTCCTGACCTCAAGTGATCCACCTGCCATGGCCTTCCAAAGTGCAGGGATTACAGGCATGAGACACCACACCTGGCTGAATCTTGTGTTTTTAGTGGCTGTGTTTTCTACCTTTCTGCTATAGGAAAGCGACCCATCCTGTGAGTGGCCTCACCTTGTTGGAAACACATTTGGAACATGATAGCAGCATTCTCCTTGGTTATAGACAGAAAAGACGGAGACACCCCCACCCCCTTGCTTCCATACACTTACATGACATTAATTGACTGCTACCAAGGGAGAACTCAACTTAATTGCACACCTACCTCCTATGCCAATCACTGAGCTTGGTGCTTGCAATATGTTAGCATACTTCATCATCGCAGCAAGGTTTGGGGTAGGCGCTGTGTCTACGAGGAAGCTGGGGGCCAGGGCAGCATGGCTGGGGCTGGAACTCCGGTCTGTCTCATTGCAACACCCATGCCCTGTCCACTCCTGTGGTGGGGAGCAGAGGGCCCCTCTGCCCCGTGATGATTCTGGACGGCTGCAGGTCGGTCCTGCAGATGGCTTAGCATTCTCATTGTAAACATCTTGCTGAGTCAAGGCGCGGTGTCTTTTGGGGGTTGCCACTGGCCCCAAGCCCCTGGAGCACAGGGCCAGTGGGGTGGGCGTGGGTTAGGCGCCCTGTGCCAGGCTGCAGAGCCAGACCCTAGACTTTATCTCCAGGCCCTTTTATCTCCAGGGGAGGCTCAGGAGGTCACAGGATCCTGGGGCGGGGGGCTGGGTGAGCAGGGGGCTGGGCGGTGTGGTAGAAGGAACAGCCAAGCAGATCCCAGAAATGGGCTCCCCTGCCCGCCCTGCTCCGGCATGTCCTTGGCCTTTCAGTGAGGGCTTGGATGAAGTGAGAAGACCTCAAGCCGGATGGACGTGAGGCTCACCCAGTGAGTGGCTTTTCGGCCACACCAGTGCCCGGGGTGCTGCGGAGGCCCAGGTCTGGCCTTTTGCTGGCGTTCCTGGCTGGGTTTCAGTGCGTGGGCCGGAGCACCACTGGACTGGACGCTCTGTCGTTCCTTTGCAGCTCACCCGTGAATGTCACTCTAAGTGTACATGACGCCCCTGGAGCTGCGTTTCCAAACCGGGGGATGAAACAACTCTCCGGAGCGTTTGGTGTTCCAGAGCACACTGAGCTGCTGTTCCCCTGTTTTCCCACCACTGGACAATTTCGGTCCTCAGGAATCAGTTAGGATTCTGTTTTTCCCCTGGCCCCAGGTGTCACCAAGAAATATCTGGCACATTCAAAAAGAGAGGATGTCAAAAGGTAATGTCCAATGCTGCAAAAGGTAATGTCCAATGCGAGCAAAAGTCTGGTGAAAAGGGGATTTTCATGCATTTTTCTACCAGTGTTGTAAACGCACACAACTCTTTTGTTTTAAGAAGCAAAACCCACCCCATGACTGCGGAATCCCACTTTGTGGGAATTTTCCTGAAGGAAAGCACTCCCCGTATGCAGGTGTTTGCAGCGATGTTATTTATAGCATCCACAAGGAGGAGACCGTGGCAGGATTCCAGAGTGGGCTGCAGTTACCATCAATCAGGCCACCTCCCGTTACGAATGGTGTTGAATAATCAAATATTATAATTTCGAAGACCAGTGTGGACCAGAACTGAGCAATACACGGACAACAGGATCTGGAGAGGGCGTTGGGTGCCCTGCTTAGGAGTTTTGACTTTTGATGTCCAAAATCCTGCTAGAAGGGACACTCCCAAAGGGCAGCGTGGCTGGGCCTGCAGCTCCTGGCACCTAGGATGGTGATGGGGTGCGCCTGGCTGCTGGGGGGACCCAGTGGATTGGCAGGTGTGACCCTGAAGGCCAGGACTCCCAGCAGGCAGTAGGTCCAGGCAGTCACGGCGAGAGACGTGCACATGGGCGGTGACCAGGCCGGTGGGAGGGTGGGCTTGAGAGACTGTCACCAATGCCACTTGGCAGCCCTTCTCTTGGGCTCTATTACTTAACATGTTGATGGCCACACTGCTTTTTTAATTGCCTAGGAATTCTCTGCTATTGATTGCTGATATCAGCTCCAGCCTCCCTGGAGAGACTGGCTCACTGTGGAGCACGTCAGGGCAGGTCCCCTTTATCTGTGTCCACTCTTTGTGGCTGCTTGGGATACAGGGGCCCATGCAAATTCATCTCCTCTTCCCTGTGCTGCTATCTAGGGTTAGGACAAGGGAGGGAACGGGCTCCCTGGGGCGCGTGTGGTCTGGGTGGGGGTGTCGGAAGCCGGTGTGTACAAGTCAGGCCGCCCATATTGTCCCCCTGAGCTCACAGCTACCATGCTTGCCCTGCTTCATGGACCAGGCTGCAAGGGTGGCCCACACAGGCTGCATGCCCCCACTTAGCCCCTCCGCTTCTGCCCACGGGGCTGGTGGAAGCCCCAGCCCTCTGCTGCCTGAGTCACCGTCACCACGGTGTCATTGTGAGCATGGGGACTACACATCTGCTGTTTACTGACAGCTTCATAAAGCGACAGAACAGAGATCTGCTCAGAACAGAACCCTGTCACAGCGGGCGCTCCAGTTCCCTTCGCATTGCCACTGCCCCTGCCACAGGCTTCTCGCTCTTCTCCCTGCCCCCGTGGCCAGCCCTCGCCTGTCCTCTGCTCTCCGTCCAGCCCTGCTCTGTCTGCCTGACAGGGCTTCTCCATGCTGTCTTCCTCTGTCCCTTCTCGTCACATTCTTCTCTCCTTTCTTTCCGTCCTTGGCTTTCCTGTCTCTTTTCCTTATCTCGGCCCGTCTGTCTCTCTTGTTAAATGGCTTCTGTACAACAGTTCTTTGGGTCAGGCCCTTGCTGGCTGAGTGAGCTTCTGTAGGGCCACCAAAGAGGGGACAGCTCGTGATCCTCTGAAAAATCAGAGGCCCCTGTCCACCATCGCATCCCTCTCTGCCTGTCTCCCGTCCATCCATCCATCCATCCGTCCGTCCATCCATCCATCCGTCCATCTGTCCGTCCATCCATCCATCCATCCATCCGTCCGTCCATCCATCCATCCGTCCATCCGTCCGTCCATCCATCCATCTGTCCATCCATCTGTCTGTCCATTCATCCATCCACCCATCCATCCGTCCGTCCATCCATCCATCCATCCGTCCGTCCATCCATCCGTCCGTCCATCCATCCATCCATCCATCCGTCCATCCATCCGTCCGTCCATCCGTCCGTCCATCCATCCATCCGTCCATCTGTCCGTCCATCCATCCATCCATCCATCCGTCCGTCCATCCATCCATCTGTCCATCCGTCCGTCCATCCATCCATCTGTCCATCCATCTGTCTGTCCATTCATCCATCCACCCATCCATCCGTCCGTCCGTCCATCCATCCATCCATCCGTCCATCCATCCGTCCGTCCATCCATCCATCCATCCATCCGTCCATCCATCTGTCCGTCCATCCGTCCGTCCATCCATCCATCCATCCATCCATCCATCCATCCATCCATCCGTCCGTCCACCGTCCGTCCATCCATCCATCCGTCCATCCGTCCGTCCATCCGTCCGTCCGTCCATCCATCTGTCTGTCCATTCATCCATCCACCCATCCATCCGTCCGTCCATCCATCCATCCATCCATCCATCCGTCCATCCGTCCATCCATCCATCTTCTATCCATATATCTTCCCATTTATTTCTCCCTCTCTCCCCAGTCCATCCACTCATCCACCCACCCATTTATTATCCATCTATCCATCACCCATCCATTCATCCATCATCTACCCATTCATCCGTCGACCCCCACCCATCAATCTGTTCATCCCCCATCCACTCACCCCCTTGTCCACCCAGCTATCTACTGTCCATCCAACTACTCAGCCACACATCTATCCATTCAATCACCCATCCATCTGCCTCCTCCTTCATTTGTCCATCTATCCATCCACCACTTACCCACCCACCCCTTAATCCATTAATCTATTTATCTACCTATCCACTCACCCAAGACTTCCCTATACTCGCTCTGTATGTGTGCTAGGATGCAGTCATAGACATATCCGGTGAGGTTAGCTGCTGCTTCTGGGCTCACAAGCCTTTGTGTATCCATCTTTCAAAATGTTGATCCCTCTAAATTGTGAGATGTTTTCTGCAGCTCCGTCTCCCTCACTGGATTGTGAAGGCTTCCAGAGCTTGGGCTGGGTCTTGTTTATCCCTTGGTACTGAGAACTGAGGTGCCTGGCATATTGTAGGTTTCCAACACGTTCAAGTTTGAATGAATGAACGAGGCGATGCCGTAGTCTAGTCATCCAGTTTTACAAATGAGGACATGAGTTCAGAGGTGTTTGGGCCTTAGCCAGTGCTGCACAGTGGTGCTGGGCAGTGCCAGGACTCACCCCAGTCTCCTGGGTGCCATTCTGGAGCTTATCCCTGCGTCTTGCTATCTCTGAAATTGTGAGCTGGGGTTGGCTGTGTGTTGCAGGAGGTCTTTCCTGGTCTTAGTCCTGGAGGAGAAAGCAAGTGGGCTGTGCTCTCAGCAGGTGGCTGGCAGGCTCTGGAGCTGGGAGTAGAAGGCAGTGCTGGGCACATCTGCCTGGACCCAAGGATCTGCGTTGTATGCTCACTGAGTGAGCCCACCTGGCATCACGTCCTCGGAGGACACCTCGCAGCCTCACGCCTGCTGCAGTTGGAATGGCAGGAAGGGGAGTCTTTGGAGCTGTCAATAGGGAGGGAGAGCTGTACATTCTATGGGTCAGGAACTGTGTGTTTCAGAAATAAAACTTTGGTGAAGTCAGGGCCTTTGTCAGCCTAGGGTACATATGGGTCTGACTCCCGTGTAGGTGGCTGAATCTTACAACCATGGTTTCTTGGAACCTCCTTATCACGTATAAAATTTTTCTTTTTGGTGTTGCAAAGAAAAATTAGTACTGTGATAACAGATCTCTCAGCAAAGCATTTCTTTTTACTTCCTGCAGAAAGGGTACTCCCACTAGCAATCTCACCATGATTGTACAACGAACAAAGGAAAGCAGACATATTTATTTCTTACCCATTTGGGGTCGTCCTCACTGCTGCATCTGATCTCCGTTGGCTGGAGCCAGACCTCACAATCTAAACTAAAACCCGATTGGCTAATAACTTGAAACTTTTCTAAACAGGGAAAAGCAGTGGAGAGCTGGGACATGCCTGTGAGCACATCCAGCACAGGTATCCTGGTTAAAGTACAAGGACATAGAGTGTACTATGTGTCTGTAAGCACGGCATGTCTCACAGCTACATAGGATAGGGCTTCACAAAGAGGTATTAGCAAAAAAGCAAGAAGGCTTTTGAAGAAAGTGTTTAAAACAAACGATTATTTCCGTCGCTTGTGAATTTTTCTTAAACAAGAAAGGAATGTTTTACTTCCCACACTCCCAACACCCTGGGCAAGGGCAGGGGAGCAGCCACGACGTACCCTCCTTTTTCAGATTTGGAAATGGAGGCTCGGTGAGATGAGGCCTGTTGCTCAATCTGAGGTTGTGTCTGAGGTCACGTCTTCCCGGTTCTAGAGGTCATCACCCAGCTCTGCGATAGAGGGGACTGTGCCCGGCAGTGGTTCTCACTGGGAGGGGGTAGAGGAGGATGGACTCAGCCATCATAGGTGGGGGCCAAAATCTAGGAGCCCAGAAAGTGAACTGCCAGCGAGGGCAGGGTCATCCCTGTAAAGGTGGCGTGGGAGGTGCCGGTGGGCACAGGCTAAGGCAAAAAAAATGGGGGTGTCTCATGGCAGGTCCCCCGGCTGCTGGGACCCAAGCAGGCTGGCAGGGCTTCTCCCAGGGCCCAGAGGGAAGTCTACGTCCAGCCTTGGCTCCAGGTGGGACCCATAGTCAGCTGTTGGGAGCACCAGGTTCTGTGCTGAGCCTGGGGTTAGAACCAGACGGGCACCCAGAGGTGGGGGGTTCAGCCTGGTGTGCGGGTCCCTGTGCGAAGGGTCTGCAGGGCCTGGTAGTGAGGCTCTACGATGACAGTCTATGGCTCAGTACGAGGCCTGGCATTTAGTAGATGCTCAGTAAATCACTGTGAACTCTGGAGCAGAAGATGGGTATGAGTGTGCACCTCCAATCCATTCCCTGGGGCTCCCGCCCTGAGCTGTGCTCTCTTGGCGTCAGTGGCACTGGTAAAACGGCAGCCCCGGTCAGCTCTGGGAGGACCTGGCTGCTTTATGGCTCTTCTGGGTCATGTTTGTCAGGGAGCCTGGGGACTGGCTGGGGGGCGGTTGATGGATTACGGAGGAGTTGGGCAGTTGAAGTCCAACCCTTGGGTTATTTTAGCAGGACTTTCGGTAATGAATTTGTCATTCGTGGGAAGCCCAGCCCTGGTGTGGGTTTCCTTGGGAAAGCCTAATGACTTCACCAGATAAGTATTTAAACCCAAGGAAGCCAGTCACAGCTTCCTGCAAAGAAGCTCCTCCCCTTTCTCTGCTGGCAGCCCCAGAAGTGTGCCCCGCCTTTACCCGCCCCGCCTTTGCCTGTGTGACTTCGGGCTCCGCTGCTCTCTCTTCTCTGTTTCTGGAGTCCCGCACGCCCAGTGTCCACCTGTCAGCTCCTCGGGTGAGAACGGGTCTGGGAACTGGCTGTGCACGATGTTGCAAGCGTGATTCGAGGCCTCTTTCTTCTGTTTGGTTCTCTGCACGGCCCCACCCTGTGCCATTGCAATGACCTTGGAAAGAGTCCCTGGTTTCTGCTTAGCCTGTCCTGGTCCAGCACCCCTCGGGGAAAGGCCAGGGCAGTAGAGAGGGTCCAGGCGGAGGACCAGACACACCCACCTCGATGTGAGCACTGACCTCGGACCTATCACCCCATGGGGAGGCAAGGGGACCTGCCCAGCGCTGCCTTCTGGCTCCCAGCTCCGCAGCCTGCCAGGCGCCTGCCGGGGGCTCACCTCCTGGCTTTCTCCCCCAAGAAAGACTCCCGCCACCCAACACGCCCAGCCCCAGCTCCTGACCGAAGAGAGACAGGAAGGTGCAGGGTAAGCACCAGCATAGGATTCAGGAGATCGGGGCGAGTCCCAGCCCTGCCCAGAGCCTTGCCCAGCCCCGGCTAAGGCCCACACACCTCTGAGCTCGTGTCCTCACTTGAGGTTTCTCCTCCTGTCACCTCTGTAAAGGCACCAGAGGCCATCTGGGAGCTTCTACAAACCAGAGTGGGGAAGGGCAATAATGAAATAAGAGAGCTGTCCCAGCATGGGGTGGAAAAGTGAGAGGGGGAGAGAGAGAAACAGAGAGGAAGAGAGGGAGAGAGGGAGAGAGGGAGAGAGAGAGAGAGAGGAAGAGAGAGAGAGGAAGAGAGAGAGAGGAAGAGAGAGAGAGAGGAAGAGAGAGAGCGAAGAAGAGAGAGGGAAAGAGAGAAAGAGAGGGGGGGAGAGAGGAAAAGAGAGGGAGAGGGAGGGAGAGAGGAAGAGAGAGGAAGAGAGAGAGACAGAGAGGGAGAGAGAGAGGAAGAGAGAGCGAGGAAGAGAGAGAGAAGGAGAGAGGAAGAGAGAGAGGAAGAGAGAGAGAAAGGAAGAGAAAGAGAGGAAGAGAGAGAGAGAGGAAGAGAGAGACGGAGAGGGAGATAGAGAGGAAGAGAGAGAGGGAGAGAGAGAGGAAGAGAGAGAGAGGGAGAGAGAGAGGGAGAGAGAGAGGAAGAGAGAGAGGGAGAGAGAAAGAGGAAGAGAGAGAGAGGGAGAGAGAGAGAGGAAGAGAGAGAGGGAGAGAGAGAAGGAGAGAGAGAGGCAGAGGGAGAGAGAGAGAGAGGGAGAGAGGAAGAGAGGGAGGAAGAGAGAGAGAGGCAGAGGGAGAGAGAGAGAGGGAGAGAGGAAGAGAGGGAGGAAGAGAGAGAGAGGCAGAGGGAGAGAGAGAGAGAGGGAGAGAGGAAGAGAGGGAGGAAGAGAGAGAGAGGAAGAGAGAGAGAGAGGGAGAGAGAGAGGAAGAGAGAGAGAGAGAGAGAGAGAGAGAGAGAGAGAGACAGGGAGAGAGAGGGAGAGAGAAAGAGAGGGGAGGGCAGCACAGGGGGCATCTCTGGCACTGGCGCCTGGTCCCCACAGTGCAAGGAGCCTGGGAATGCTGCACTGAAAATCCAAACCCCAAAGTAAGTGAATCCCAGACTTGATGGCGTTTCGTGGCCATGCCATGGGCATACCCTCTTACATCATAGGGAAGGGTTATCGATGATGATATTCAGCACTGGTATTTCATAAAGTATTAGGTGGCTTTTATCAATGGTTTGTTTATTCCAATCTTATCTTTTGTTTCCAAACAATATCAAGTGATAGGAAAACACATACATACACAGAAAAAAACCCCGTATTTTACTCGCAACACCCAATCTGCTCTGTATGCCGGTCCAGCTAATGATGCGTTGTTGTTCATTTGTTTGCATAATTCTGGAATTGTGGAAGGAGCCCTGGGCTCGCTGGGAGGAAACTGGGCCTGAGTCCTCACTCTGCCCCCATGAGCTGGAGCCCAGGCACTAGCCTCAGTGAGAGGGTCCCCTTGACTCTCCCCTCTCCTTCTCCCTCTGATTTTAGCATCACCCCTCTGTGCCCAACCCCTCTGGGTTGGTAGTGTCAGAGCCTGCCCCACCATCGCACAGATCTCTCTGGCTGAAGACACTCTTACAACCTCTTTAGCCAACTACTTCTGATACACAACCTGTATGTGTCAGAGGCTAACTGCTGCAAGAAAAATGCCCCTAAGTTAACAGCTTATGCTCTAAATGCTTATATTTTTGTTGACGTGGTCAGCCAGACTGGAGGGTCCTGGTGGGCGGATCTCCGGCAGGCAGTGACACAGGGCCCCACGTGCCTTCACCATGTGGTTCCGCCATCCCCAGGGCCCTCAGCGTCCTTCAGTTTCCCTGTGTGGGTGGGAGGGAGAGAGTGTGGAGGGCTGAGGAGGTTTGTAACAAGGACGGGAAAGGTTGAGTTGATGGCAGCTTTGGAACCCGGTGTCTGGGCCCCCGGAGCACACGGAGCCTCAGGGCTACATGAGGAAAACGTGAACGTGACTTCAGCAGTGCTGGGAAATGCAGCCTCACTGTGAGCCCGAGGAACAGGAAGCGCCTCTGTGGAACGGACAGCACTCCTTTGCTTCCAGAAGTGCTGTGATGCTTTTCTGAGTGAAGTCCAGAAATCAAGGGCCATGGGGCTTCCTGGCTGACAGGAGGCCCGCTGGGAGGAGGTAGAGCTGCCCTGCCTGGGATGTTGACGTCCTAATGCCCATGTAATGGTATTTGGAGGTGAGGGCTTTGTGGGGTGAGTAGGTGTAGAAGCCATCATGAGGGTGGAGACCTGCAATGCTCTGCCCTCCCTTCCCTCCACCCTCCCCTGGGTTTCTTGGCTGCAGCCCCTCTGGCCCTCTTTCTGTCCTCTGAGCCGCCCATGCTTGTTGCTGCCCCAGGACCTTTGCACTGGCTGTTTGGAGCCCTGTTCCCCACATTCACATGGCTGGCTCCTCCCTGCAGGCCTCAATGATCACCTGTCAGAGAGGCTCTTTTTCCTGTCCCCTGGCCCTCGGGGCCACTCGCCCAGCTTGGCTTCCCCTTCTCAGCTGTGTTTGTCCCTGGGGCTTCTCACCACAGTTTGCATTTGGCTGCCTTATTCATTGGTTTCCTGTCTTGGCCTCTGTGTTAGTTTGCCTGGGCTGCTGTAGCAGAGTATCACAGACCGGGGGCTTCAACAACAGACATGTGTTCAGAGGCTGGGAAGTTCAAGGTCACGTCTCCAGTTGAGTTTCTGGCTTTGGGTGAGGGCTCTTTTTCTGGCTTGCAGATGGCTGTCTTCTCACCATGTCGTCACATAGCCTTGGCTCAGTGTGTGTGCAGGGAGAGAGAGAGAGAGAGAGAGAGAGAGAGAGAGAGAGATCTCTTCTTCCTCTTATGAGGGCACAAATCCACCATGAGGCCTTGTTGGAAACAGATGCTCAGTGCTGCAAAGAAAAATTAGCACTGAGACAAAGGATCTTTCAGCAATGCAATTTTTACTTCCTGGACTATAGGAGGGGGACCCTCACTAGCCATCTTGTCTTGTTCTAGAGTACAAAGAACAAAGGAAAACACACAGATTTATTCCTTACACATTTGGGGTCGTCCTTACTGCTGTGTCTGATCTCCATTGGCTGGAGTCAGACCTCACAATCTAAACTAAAACCCGATGGGCTAACAACTTAAAACTCTTCTAAACAGGCAAAAGCAATGGAGAGCTAGGACATGCCTGTGAGCACGTCCAGCACAGATATCTCGGTTAAAGTACAAGGACGTAGAATGTGCTACGTGCCTGTAAGCACGGGGTGTCTAACAGCTGCATAGGAGAGGGCTTCACAAAGTTACTAGCACACTTATTCTTTAACAAGAAAGGAAACTTTACAAAGGAACTTTTCTACTTCCCACAGGTCCCCACCCTCAGGATGGCTTCTACACCTACCTACTCACCCCACAAAGCCCTTACCTCCAAATACCATTACATGGGCATTAGGATTTCAACATGTGGGTTTGGGCTGGGGGATGTGGACGTCTGTCCAGAGCAGCCTCTCTCTGTGTGCTATAACTCAGGCTTCATAACGGCAGAGAGCCTGGCTGTCCTGTTCAAAGCCAGGTCTTCAGAGCCTGACAGGGCACCTGGTGCCTGGTGACTGTTGAATAAATGAACACGTTGATGAAGAAACGATCCCCAGATCTCTGAAGAGGGCTCCAGGCCTGACCTGCTGGCTGGGCCCCGGTGTGTCCTGGGGGGACTGGCCAGCCACACCTGCTCAGAGACATGCGCTGAGTGTTCGGCAGGGCTTTTGTCTGCCCTCTTCTCATCCAGCCTTCCCAATGAGCTGAGCAGGAGGTGCTCTGAAACTCACCATAGAGCTGGGGATGGTGGGCTGCAGGGAGGGGCTGGAGCTGGCCTTGAACCCTGTCTCCCTCCCCACTCACTGCGGCCGGGGGTCTGGCTGGAGCCCTTGCTGGGCCCAGACAGTGCAGCCATGCTTCCTTCTCCACCCGTGACCTTGGGCGTGCAGCTCGGGTGCTCCAGACGTGTGTCTCTGATGCCTGTCCCAGGGACTCAGAAGATGCCAGCTCAACTCCGCCTCCAGTGCTCGACCTTTGCTCTTTTATTTGAAAGAATCCAATAACAAATATGAAATATGACCAGATCGACATGACCATTGGTTCTTAATCCCAGATGTGAGAATTTGGATTTTTCTTTTCTTTCTTTCTTTTTTTTTTTTCTAGACAGAGTCTTGCTCTGTAGCCCAGGCTGGAGTGCAGTGGTGAGATCTTGACTTACTGCAACCTCCCCTTCCCAGGTCCCGATTCAAGCGATTCTCCTGCCTCAGCCTCCTGAGTAGCTGGGATTACAAGCACGTGCCTCCGCTCCCAGCTAATTTTTGTATTTTTAGTAGAGACGGGTTTCACCATGTTGGCCACCTCGTGATCTGCCCACCACCTCGGCCTCCCGAAGTGCTGGGATCACAGATGTGAGCCACCATGCCCGCCGAGAGTTTGGATTTTTCTAATGAAGGGAGAGAGCAGATGACAGACTTTAGACACTGACAGTTTGTCTGAGGCTGCGGAATGTTGGCTGACAGGTCCCCACACTGGCGGAGCAGCCTGGCTGCCAGGAGCTCTGGGGGTGGAGGTGTCTGCTGATGGACTGGGTTTCAGGAGACGCTGATTACACCACTTCACACGGTAATAATTGCTCATCTTCAACAGTGCTAATTGAGTGATAATTCTGCCCTTTCAAGGTGATTTAACCTTTCAGAGGCCCAGGCTTTTAGGAAGATTACGTGAGAGAATACAAGCTCTATTGGGGGAAATTGAGAGAAGTCAAATCCTGTCTTGGTTGAAAGGAGAGGTTTCATTTTGGTGTGATGCCTGCCACACACTCACCCACTCGGGGCCTGGCCAGGGAGTGGGGGGCGGGGCTGGATGCAGGGGTGGGTGGAGATTTCTCATTTCAATCCCAGAGGGCCTGGGCCTTCTCCCACTCCTGCCCTGTCTTTGGGGTGGGTGGAGGCTTCTGTGCACACTCCAGTCTGAAAGCAGTGGATTCTGTCTGTCTAGACACGGTTCAAATGAAAACGAGCAGAGGAATGTGGTTCCTCGGGTTTGAGGCCATTTGCAGGTGGCCTCTGGGGTCTCCAGCTCTGTGCTCACTTCCTCCTGAAAATATTTGTGTATCCCCCATTCCCAAGGAGAGGAGCGTGCGGGCTCAGGTTTCTAAGAGTGGCTGGAGAGAAAATAATACACCCGGTCTCATGGATGTGGAATCCGTTTTCACAGGAAAGGTCACAGTGAGTTTTTCTTAACACCACTGCAATGTCAGAGTCTCCCAGAGTGCATGCCCGTAGCGCGGGTGAGGAGGCCAGCTGGTTTCACCTGGTTAAGAAGAGGGGCCACTGATGGACATTTACGGGGCACCTGCTGGATGCCAGGCACTTGCTGACATGATCATTCATCCTGATAGGAGCCTCCCGGGCTGCTGTCAGTGATACCACTAACCTTATTTTATCGATGCAGAAATTGAGGCTCAAAGGGCCGGATGCAGTGGCTCGTGCCTGTAATCCCAGCACTCTGGGAGACTGAGGCGGGTGGATCACAAGGTCAGGAGTTCAAGACTATCCTGGCTGACATGGTGAAACTCTGTCTCTATTAAAAATGCAAAAAATTAGCCAGGCGTGGTGGTGGGCACCTGTAATCCCAGCCACTTGGGAGGCTGAGGCAGGAAAATTGCTTGAACCCAGGAGGCGGAGGTTGCAGTGAGCTGAGATTGCACCACTGCACTCCAGCCTGAGCAGCAGAGTGAACTGTGTCTCAAAAAACAAAACAAACAAACAAATAAAACCGATTGAAGCTCAAAGAGGTTGGCATTAGTTCCCAAAGTCACACTCCTGAGATGCTGGCATTCTTGCCGTTTCCCAGAGGAGGAGATTGGGACGTGAAAGCCGGTGAGCTCCCACCGCTGGGCGAGCTCCCGTCGGATGGTGACGCGCAGCCTCACTTTCGACTCTTGAAGTGTTGTGCCCTTGACCCGCTACGCGTGGCTTGTGTCCTCTAAGTGGCGTTGCTGTGTTAAGTCACAGACGTGGATCTCAATCTGACCATCTGCTGAGTGTAGGGATCAGCTTGAAAATCGTGAAATTAATTTTTCCAAATACGGTTTTTGGAATGGGTTGAGCTTTTCTTCATGAGCAATTTTGGGAGAATGTCCCATGGGCAATAGGAGAGATGGTTTATTTTGCTTTAAGGTATAGGTTAGCACAGTGCTTGAATTTTTTTAAGTTTATTTCTTTTAGGGACAGGGTTTCACTCTGTCACCCAGGCTGGAGTGCAGTGGTGCGATCACAGCTCACTGCAGCCTCAAACTCCTGGCCTCCAGTGGTCCTTCCACGCCAACCTCCTGAATAGCTGGGACTACCGGTGCATACCACAACACCCAGTTAATGAAAATCTTTTTTGACTGGGCATGGTGGCTGTAATCCCAGCACTTTGGTAGCCCGAGGTGGGTGGATCACAAGGTCAGGAGATTAAGACCATCCTGGCCATCATGGCGAAACCCTGTCTCTACTAAAAATATAAAAGTAGCTGGGCATGGTGGTGCATGCCTATAATCCTAGTTACTTGGGAGGCTGGGGCAGGAGAATCGCTTGAACCTGGGGAGTGGAGGTTGCAGTGAGCCAAGATCGTGCCACTGCACTCCAGCCTGGGCAAGAGAGCGAGACTCTGTCTCAAAACAAAACAGAACAAAAACCAGAGTCTCGCTTTGTCACCCAGGCTGGTCTCAGACTCCTGGCCTTAAGCGATCCTCCCACCTGGGCCTCCCAAAGTGCTGGGATTAGAGGCATGAACCACTGTCCTCAGCTGAGCAACTGTGTTTTTAATAACATTGTTTAGGTCTTCTGGGTCCTTGTCTGTGTTCTCTCTTCTTCATTTGTCAAGACTTGAGAGCAGGGAATTAAAGGTTCCACTATGAATGCCCTTCTGTTTCTTCTTGCGTCTCCACCAGTTTCTGTTAATGAACGCTGATGCCGTGTTAGCACATGAAATGAATTTACCAAGTGCCTGCTGTGTGCCAGACATTGGGCTTGATGCTTATTTTATGCAAACACAAACAGCAGCTTCTCACCGCAGAACGTTTTGGAAATGCACAGAAGTGTGCAGCATAAAGCAGATGCCTTTTCCATGGTAGGACCTTTGTCATGATCCTACAAGGTAGATGTCGTCAACTCTGCAGGGTGACGTGTCTGAGATTGAGACACGTTGAGAGGCCTGTGTGAGCTCCATGACCTGCAGGCCGAACCCGGACCACAGTGCTGCTGGTTCAGCTCGCATGGCTTCAGACACGTGGGTTGCTAGTCCCACAGACTTGGTGCTTAAACGACAGAAACTGGTTGTTCCACAGTTCTGGAGGCTGGAAGTCCAAGATCGAGGGGTCGGCAGGGTGGCTTTCCCCTGAGGCCTCGCCCCTTGGCTTGCAAATGCCATTTCTCACTGTGTCCTCACAAGGTCATCCCTCTGTGTATGTCTGTGTCCTGAGATGCTCTTCTTAGAAGGACCCCGGTCAGATTGGATCAACGTTTGCCCTCATGGCCTCACCTCTCCTCTGAAAAGGCAGTGTCTCCACACACAATCCCATGCCAAGGTACCAGGGATTAGGATTCAATATATGAGTTTGCAGGGGACACGATTCAATCTATAACATTTACCAAATTTTACAAAGTGGGAGCTTGTGCTTCACAGTCTGGGCTTTAGGATTTAAAGGCCCAGCCAGGTCAGACAGCATCTTCTGCAGCCTCTGTCAGCTGGGCTGAGTCCAAGACACCTCGCCTGTGATGTCTTCCTGTCCCTTGATGCGTTACTGTTGGTGACATTGGGGCACTGGTTGAAGATGCAGCCTCCAGGGTCTGTCCCGTGACCTAGCGGGTGACCTCCAGCCAGAAACTCTGGGAGGCTCCATTGCCTCCTCGATGAAGTCCAT
This sequence comes from Saimiri boliviensis, assembly GCF_048565385.1. Classification (NCBI taxonomy): domain Eukaryota; kingdom Metazoa; phylum Chordata; class Mammalia; order Primates; family Cebidae; genus Saimiri; species Saimiri boliviensis. The sequence continues at coordinate 5,476,123 of NC_133451.1, read as the reverse complement.
GGAATTCCCACTCATGGGGTGGTGATGGGGCTAACGTGAGCCGATGCTCGGTGAGCACAGAACTGTGAGGGACACATGGCAAGCCCTCAGTCCGAAGTCATGATTATGAATTACAACAGCACGCCTGGTCCCAGGGTAAGGATGAGGAATGGGAGAGCTGAGGCTCAGACTTGAGGAGCCCCATTGCAGAGTCCCCTGTGGCAAGCACACATGTGGGAACCTTGTTTTACCCAACAACTGTGGCCCCCACACATGCCCCGCTCTGCAACTCTGCTTTTGTTTTTGTTGTTGTGTGAGACAGGGTGTCACTCTTGGCCAGGCTGGAGTGCAGTGGTACGAGCTCAGTGAACTGCAACCTTCACCTCCTGGGCTCAAGTGATCCTCTGATCTCAGCCTCCAGAATAGCGTGGACCACAGGTGCACCCCACCCAGCTAATTTTTTACTTTTTGCAGAGACAGGGTTTCACTTTGTTGCCCAGACGGGTCTTGAACTCCTGGTCTCAAGAGATCCTCCCACCTTAACCTCCCAAGTGCTGAAATTACCGGCATGAACCACCACGCCTAGCCCAAGTGATTTCTTTTTTAGGAAAAGCCACTCAGGAAATGTGCTCGAGGGGCTGGTGTTTGTTTAATTGACTTTGTGGAAGCAGGAGCCCTGGCAGCTCTCAAACTCCCTGGGCCGACTTCCTTGCCTGCACCCCGCATCCAGAGGCCCCGTGGAGTGTCCAGGCATTCGCTCCCGAGATCCCAGCAGCCGGCAGCCAGTGCGTTCTGTCTTTGACCTTTGCTGGCTGCTGTTAGAGCATCATTCTGTGAGAATGAATCTATTTTTCTGCTGAATGTATTCCATTTGGTGGCTGTAGGCACTAATGTAGCTGGGATTAAAATCAGGTCAACAGGATTGAAAGTGAATAGTTCTTTAACCCGAAGAATACAGATGGGCCACTAAAGGCAGCACTTCTCTTCTCCAGAGGGTGTCCCCAAGCAACCGGCACTGCAGGAAGTGGCCCAGGAACAAGTGAGAAGGGCAGCCTGGGGCAGGGAGGGTCTGCTGTTGCCTGTCACTGGGAAAGGAACCTAATGGTACTAATAATCACAGCAGGTATAGAGGTCACAGTAGCTGTCATTCTGAGAGCTTGCCCAGTACTGGCCATTGCCCTAAAACCATCCCATGCATGATTTTAATGAATCCTTATAGTATTTTATTATTGTTCATGATCTCCCCCTGAGTAATTATCTATTCATATTGCCATCATCGATCAAATGTTAAGCATCACTGATCTGCCCACTCTGTGCCCCACAGGATACCAGGCAGGTTGTTTTTCTGCATTAGCTTATATGGTCTTTGTAATCATATATTACGGTAGAAGAGGCATTTTTTTTTTTCCATTTTGCAGATAAAGAAACTGAGACTCAGAGAGACCAGGTGACATACCCCAAATTTCACAGCAGGATGATGGCAGGGAAGGGGTCCCAACCTGCCTCACACGAAACACTGCTGTTCCCCCGGGAGGTCCTTTGTCACCCCCAGCAGGTCCTACCCCCTGCAAGCCATTCCATCCTGGGACGGCTCCCTTGCCTAAGGCTATGCCTCCTGCTGCTGTCCCTCTGAGTGCCAGCCCGGGCTCTGTGGCATCCTGCATTGTGCCTCTTCTCTAAATACCCTCCCAGTCCCCTGCTTTTTTTTTTTTGAGACAGGGTCTCACTGTGTCTCCCCGGCTGGAGTGCAGTAGTATGACTATGGCTCACTGTTGCTTCGACCTCCCAGGCTCAAGCGATCCTCCCACCTGAGCCTCCTGAGTATCTGGGACCACGGGCACACACCACCATGCCCAGCTAATTTTTAGAGATGGGGTTTCACCGTGTTGCCAAGGCTGGTCTCGAACTCCTGAGCTCAAGCCATGCTTCTGCCTCTGCCTCCTAAAGAGCTGGGATTACAGCCACCACACCCGGCCCGCTTGATCCCTTCATCAGGCATCTTTTCACTCCCCTTTGGAGGTAGGAGCACAAGTCTGGGCCACGCTGGTTTTGCCCCTGCCTCCTCCCTGTGGCCCTTGCATCAGGCTTCTTCATCTCCTTGCAATTCCAAGCTCCCTGGAGCTTACGTGACAGCCACACAGCTTTGAGGACCCTCTTCCGTTCCTTCCTCCTCAGTGTTTTTGTCAGGCTGTGCACGGCAGCGTCCTCCCCCGCTGCTTCCTCGCCTTCCCCACCCAGGGCCTGTCAGGAGCTTCATTATTTAGTGAACAAAATACATAATTTGGAGGTAACTTCATTATCCCTAATTGTGCCAAGTGGATTTTTCAATGATGGTTGTGTATGAGTCTCCTCGCGGAAGTACCGTCAATGCAATGACTTTCAAAATGAGCCTGTGTCTCCGACGCTGCTTCCCCCGTTAATGTCACCCCTTGCCAAGAAGGAGAGGGGCAAGACAGCGAGATCTGATTCCGTGTCGGCACACTCCTTGGAAAGGGAACGCCTACAGCTGTTGCCCAAATTAGCAGCTCCTCCTCGGGAGCACGATTTGGCAGCGCCAGCCTCAATGCAGCTGCTGGGAGGGAGGGGGTCTGGGCTCCTCATGCTCGCCCGCCTGACCTGGGCTGGACGCTATCGTAGCAGCTATGGGCCCCCTGCCTCTGTTATCATAATCCCGGGGAGTCAGTGATTGTGGATAACATTATTTTATAAAGGGAAAGAACAGAACCTGCTGGCCTGACTCACACACTCCAGGAGGAGACACGCCTACAGAGAGAGAAGGGGTGTAGGGGGCCGGGTGAGGGCTGGGGGACCCCACTGCAGGCAGCTGTAAGGCTTTTATTAAACTGACCTTCTCACACAACCAGCGCAGGTGGGATGCTAATGCTGGGTGAGGTTGAAGCAGCCGCCAGGCCCTCCAGGTGCTCAGAGAAGCTTCTGAGTGTGGCCCGGGCAGGGGCAGGGTACGGAGCACAGCGGGAAGCAAGCGGGGCAGGGGGTGCTACCCCAGGAGCGGGGCATGCTCACTTCTCTTGGTTTTATGACAGTCCGTTCTCATGTTTGAGAGGTGAAGTAAAGTGGTGGGGGCAAAGGACAGCAGACTTGGAGCCAGGAGGCGTGGCTTTGTCCTTGCCTCTGGGATGGGCTCTGTGATCTTGGTCCAGGGAGATAGAGCATGGAAGGGCCGAGGGAACAGCCCGTGCAAAGGCGGGGGGCTATGAGGGAACAAGATGCCAAGATGGGGTTTGAGGTGGAACGAACCTGTATCCCAAATATCCGTACCTGCCAGTCAGCCTCTGAATGCCTAAGCCAGGTGACATAAGGATGTCTGCTGTTTTCACAGATGAGCTGCAAGGCCTGCTAAGAAGTGGGCATCCCCACACGCTGGCATCCTTCCACGCCGTGTCCTACTTTACCCTCACACCTCTTCCTGGCAGATGATTTTACCTACCTAGTCGGGGGGGTCTCAGACCCTGATCTCAAGCCCTGGAAAAGTTGTCTCTTGCATTTTCTGCTGTATTGGGCTTTTCAAGATGAATCCATTGCTAGGCACTGACTGAGCTGGTATTATGTGCCCAACACCCATCTGGCCACTGGGCCAGTGCCCAGGCTTCTGGACAAATGTGTTTGTGCTGGAGGCCTAGAGCCCAGGAAGAGGGCTCTGCCCCTGGAAGGCTGCGGTTCCAGGGGATCCTGATCAGCGAGGCTGACTTTGCCTGTGGCAGGGTGTGGGCAGTGCTACCATGGCCACCATCACCACCTCCAGCATCATCACCATCAGCACTATCACCATCATCACTGCCACCAACACTATCTACACCATCATTCATGATGGTGACAGCACTGTCAGCATCATCATCGCCACCTCCACCATCATTACCATGATGGCAATAGCACTGTCACCATCATCATCACCACCTTCACTGTCATTATTACCAGCACTGTTACCATCTTCACCATCACCATCATGACTACCGACATGACCATCATCCATCACCATCATCACCACCACTATCATCACCTCTACCATCATTACAACCAGCACTATTATTATCACCAACATCACCATCACCACCATCATTACGGCCATCATTACCACAATCACCATCACGGCCATCCTCACCATCATCTTCACCATAACCATCATCACCATCATCAATATCACCACCAGTACTACCATCACACATCATCGTCACCGTCACCATCATCATAACCATCACCGTTATCATAACCATCACCATCATCACTACCGTCACCATCATCACCATCACCATCACCATCACCACTGCCACCACCATCACCACCATTGCTACAATCATCATCACCACGACCACCATCATTACTACCATTACCATGATCATTATCTTCACCACCATCACTACCAACATCACTGCCATCGTCACTACCGTCACTATCAACACTATTACCACCACTGCCACCATTACTACCATCATTACCACCACCACCACCACCATCACCACCACCACCATTACTACCATCACCATCACCGTCACCATAACTACCAGCATCATCACGGTTGTCATTACCATCACCACCATTATTATTGTCCTTGTCACTACCACCCTCCCCCACCATCACCATCATTATCACCGTCATTATTATCATCATCTATATAATTTGTGAAGCCATATGCCTAGGCTGGGGATTAGAATCCAGGTCCAGCCCAGCTCTTGTTGGCAGTAGGTGCCCAGTCCACTCAGGCTAGTCTGAAGTGAACTGAGTCCACTCTCGGGCAGCTTTCTTTCCAAGTGGAAAGGCTCCAAGTGGTCTGTGGACAGGGAAATGCCCCTGTCTTTTCGGCAACATCGTGTTCTCGTTCCTCTCAATGTGATAGAAAGCAGTGTGGCTGACATTTTCTCTCTGGGCTGGATCCAGAGTCCTTGCAAATCATGACTTGTCAGCAAGGCTGCTGTGGGGTGGCAGTGGGTGGCAGTGGGTGGCTTCGGTGGGGTCTACTGCTGCAGGTGCTCTGTTTCTGGGTAGTCTCCTTCCTTGAGGCAATGCACAGGGACTCAACCCGTGGGTCAGGAGGAGGTAAAGTGTCTTGGCAGTGGCATTCTCTTCCTTTGAGAATGGCTTTTGTTCAGTTCTCTCCACAAAGTGGAACGCAAGTCAGGGAGCGAGCTAACCTACCAGCTAACATGACCTAGTAGGTTCCAGGAGCTGTTGTGAGGACTTCATGTCACCCTGGCAGTGGCTGTCCTAGGCTATGGCTGTTAGATCCATGTCACAGAAGAGAAAAATTTGGCTCCCAGAGCCCAGGAGCCTTGCCTGACATCGCACCGTGCACAGATGATAGAGCCTGGGTTCAAAAAGCATTCATCACAGGGGCACTCGAGCTCCTGCGTGTGGCTCAAGGAGCTAGCCTACCTGGGTTCAGGACCTGGCTCCCCAGTGTCCCAGCTGGGAGCTTCATAACCCTTTGTGTCTCCAGGATCTCATCTGTGGAGTGCAGGTAAGGCTGGCTCTGGCCTTGTAGAGTTGCTGTCAGACCCAAATGAGTGGATTCGTGTCCAGAGCTGAGCACTGTGGCCAGTCCATCACAAGGGTTCTTAGCGTTAGCCGTGGTTCGTATTGTCAGAGAGCTTAGTGGTCCAGGCAGTCGGGGCTTTGCCAGCTGTGATGGCAGCCGTGAGAGGCCATGGAGGGGGGCCGATGGGACTGGCCCGGGCTGCAGCATGGAGGACGAGCAGGGAGAGGTGGCTGGAGTGCTGTCAGCAGAGCTGGAGGGCAGTGCAGGGTGTGTGGTGAGTCCGGGAGGGTGCAAGATTGGTGGTCACTTAGGCATGTAGGAGGGAGGGGAAGGGGTGTGTGATGAGGAAGACCCCTAGGATTTTGTTTGGGGCACCAGGAGGGTTGGGGTGCAGGCTGAGATGGGGAGCTGGGACAAGAGCCAGGTCAGGGGCGTCCACCAGACCTGTCAAGAGTTCACTTTTGCATGTAGGGGTTGTTGCTTTCAAATGTTTTTACAACCCAGAATAATTTTTTTAAAAGAAGGATCTCAGACTGCACCCTGATGTGTAAAACAGACACGTGGGGCCCCTGCCATCAGCGTGGAATAAGAGACATCGCCCACCTGCCCACCCAATGGCCGCTGACACTCAGGGTTGGTGCAGGCCCTGGACACCCTGGCGTGCAGGCTTTGTGCCCGCTGAACCTGGCACACCTGTAGTTTATGATCATGGCTTTGGCCAGGGCTGTGCTGATGATAATAAACAACACATGTGTCACTTCGCCGAGCCTCCTTGGGAGAGCCAGCCAGGCACCTTCTTTGCAAAGTGTCAGATAAATTCACAGCCACCACCGTCTGTCTCACTTGGCAGAGACCAGGGATGTCATTGCCAGGACTGGGCTGCCCCTTCCCCCCACGAAAACAAAACAGCACCTAGGAAATTGAGCCTGGGAAGACAGTCAGTGTGGGGTGTCCTTGCCCGGTGCAGCAAGTGGGGCCTCTGTCCCTTGTTTTCGTTTGTCACAGTGACATCCATCAGCACAGGCACCTCAGTTCTGCGACAGAGGCAAATGCAGGAGTGACAAGGTGTGAGTGGGGCGGGGGCGGCACAGGCTCCTCACACACCCCTGCCACCTCCTCTTCCTCGGCATCCCCCATCATCTCGAAGGTGAGGAATGAAAGGTGGGATCCTTGTTCACTCCTTGTTCACTTCCTTCCTCCCCCTCTTCCCTCTCCTCCCTCCCCTCCTTCCCTTCCTCATTCTCTCTCTCTCTCAGTTCTGCCCCCATCCCCTTTTTAAAACCTGCATGGACAGTAGCGCCCCCTGCTCCCCGGCCTCACTGTGAGTGTGTGGCTGCTGTAGCTGCAGCACGGTGGAGTTCCCTGCTCCCGGGCAGCCTGTGGGCCAGCCTTGCACCCCTGGCTCAGCACAGGAGGTGTTTCCGTCTCACTCACGGTGGGAGCCTCCTGCCATGCTCCTCCTCCCTCCCCTCCAGGCTCGTCCTCTCCTCCATCCTCATCGGCCTTGCTAGTTTCTGTCTTCGTGCCGGCAGTTCCCTCTGCCTGGAACCTCCTCCTGCAGCCTCCTGTGCACCTGCTCCCAGGTGTCAGCTGCTTGTCACCTCCTCTGGGAGACCCTCCATGTCTCCTGCACCTTTCACCTCCATGATGTTTGTCACCATCGGATGGCCTGTGTGCTCAGCACATGTGTTTCTTGTCCACCCGCCACCACCAACAGCTTCACAGGGCCAGGGACCTGCCCACTTCCTCCTCCAGTGCGTCCCTGGCACAAGGCTAGGTGTGTGGTAGGTTCTCAGGAAGCCGCTGCTGAGTAAAGGTATTCCTTTGCTCCTTTATTCATTCATTCATTCTCTCAGGGGTACTCAGTGCCCACCCCTGAGAGGCCAGGTCGGAAGGACTTAGTCCCAAGAGCCATCTTACTGGATGGATGTAGGTGTTGGAAATAGATGCTTGGTGCCACAAAGAAAAATCAGCACTGAGGATCTTTCGGCAATTCCATTTTTACTTCCCGGACTGCAGGAAGGATGTTCTCGCTCACCAACAGTAGGTTAGTGCAGTGAGGTTCCCAAGCTGGCGGACCCGGAGGAAAGCACCAAGCATTTTCCCAGCAGTGGCGGATGTCAGAATAGCCTCTGGGTGTCCTCAGAGCACAAGATCCCCAAAGGGGAGCCCTGTGATGTGGCCCCAGCAATGACGTTATCACCTTGGCTGCATTAACAGAAGTATAGGGTCTGTGGCAAGGGTCTATTTGTGGGAAGTAGAAAAGTTTTAAAGTTTCCTTTTTAAAAGTTTCCTTTCTCGTTAAACAATAAGTGTGCTAATAACTTTGTGAAGCCCTATCCTATGTAGCTGTGAGACATGCCGTGCTTACAGGCACGTAGCACATTTTATATCCTTGTACTTTAACCGAGATATCTGTGCTGGACGTGCTCACAGGCATGCCCCAGCTCTCCATTGCTTTTACCTGCTTAGAAAAGTTTTAAGTTATTAACCACTCGGGTTTTAGTTTAAACTGTGAGGTCCGACTCCAGCCAATGGAGATCAGACACAGCAGTAAGGACGACCCCAAATGCGTAAGGGATAAATTTGTGTGTTTTCCTTTGTTGTACTCTCGTGGCACGATGGCTAGCGAGGGTCCCCTTCCTGCAGTTCAGGGAGTAAAAATTGCATTGCGGAAAGATCCTTTGTCTCAGTGCTCATTTTTCTTTGCAGCACTGAGCATCTGTTTCCACCAAGTTTCTGCTCCACCCCTTGCTAGCTGTGTGATCGTGGGCAAGTCATGTCACCTCTCTGAGCCTCCAGCTCCTCCTCTGTAAAGTGGGAATGTGAGCCTGTCTGTGCTGCAGGGTGCTTGGGAGCATTAAACAGGTGACCTCAGTCAAGGCAGTCCACACAGCAAGGGCACCCAGGATGCAGGCGTCAGCTGCGGTTGCCAGGGTGCCGGCTCTCCTCGCTTGGGGCTGGGCTGTTCAGGCAGAGCTCTGCCTTTGTGGAATTTGCCCCCATGGGGAGGCCCCTGCCCGGCCCGGCGCTTGTGTGCTCAGGAGCCCGTGTTGGCTCCGACTCTCACTAGAAAATTGCTTATTACGGGTCTGTGAAAGCGTGTATTGAATCCATGCGGTTTATTTTTAAATAAATGTGGGGAAGTGAAAACCAAAAGAGACAACTTAAAAAGAATGTTCTCTGAGTCTAACGAAGACTTTGGCAAGTGGCCCAAAACCTGACCCTAAATCCCAGCTCAGGAGCACAGGCGGTGAGAGCTTCCAGGCCTCCCACCACCCAGGCCAGTGCTGTGTGTCAGCCTGGGGTTTCAGTGCTGCCCCTGAGCGTGTGGGCTTCCCATGACCCCAAGTCCTCAGCGCTGGGGTTCATGGAGACTTGGGATAGGTGCACAGCTTAAATGCCGTAAGGTCCTGTCTTTACCGAGGGCTTATGGTCCCCACTCCACCCAACCCTGTTCACATGTGGTGGTGAGGTGGTTGGTGGTGCTGAGGGTGATGAATGTGCTGGAATCGTGTTCCAAAGCTGGGAAGCCATGAAGAGTGGACGCAGATGAAGGGGACCTGCCCTGGCGTGCTCCACAGTGAGCCATACTCTCCAGGGAGGCTGGAGCTGATATCTGCAATCAGCAGCAGAGAATTCCTAGGCAATTAAAAAAGTGTGGCCAACAGCATGTTAAGTAATAGAGCCCAAGAGAAGGGCTGCCAAGTGGCATTGGTGACACTCTCTCAAGCCCACCCTCCCGCGGGCCTGGTCACTGCCCGCGTTCATGTCTCCCCCCTCGCCCATCTGGACTTGCCATCTCCCGGGTGTCCTGGCCTTCAGGGACATGCCTGACAATCCACTGGGTCCCCCCAGTAGCCAGCGCACCCCTTCACCATGCTAGGTGCCAGGAGCTGCAGGCCCAGCCACGCTGCCCTTTAGGGGCTGGTCCTGGTCACAACCCCCCGTGCAACTACTGGGAAGGCCTGCCCCATTAAGGACCACCTCCCTGGTTCATGGGAGGGGCCGAGACATGTTCCCTGAGTGCTCAGTGCCTGGAGGCAGTTTGAAGTTTGAAATTGGCCAGGAGTATCGTGAAAACACATTTGTAAGTGATGTGGTTTAGCTGTGGCCCCACCCAAATCTCATCTTGAATTGGAACTCCCGCAATTCCCACGTGTCCTGGGAGAAACCGGGTGAGAGGTGGTTGAATTATGGGGGTGGGACTTTCCTGTGCTGTTCTCGTGATAATGAAGGAGTCTCACGAGATCTGATGGTTTTAAAAACCGGAGTTTCCCTGCACAAGCTCTTCTCTTGTCTGCCATTACGTGAGACTCGTCTTTCACCTTCTGCCACGATTGTGAGGCCTCCCCAGCCATATGGAACTGTAAGTCTATTAAACCTCTTTCTTAGGCTGGGTGTGGTGGCGCTTGCCTAGAATCCCAGCACTTTGGGAGGCTGAGGCGGGTGGAATCACCTGAGGTCAGGAGTTCAAGACCAGCCTGGGCAATGTGGTGAAACCCCATCTCTACTTAAAAAACCAAAAAATTAGCCAGACGTGGTGGCGTGCACCTGTAATCCCAGCTGCTCGGGAGGCTGAGGGAGTTGAATCACCTGAACCCGGGAGGCGGAGGTTGCAGTGATCTGAGATCATGTTGCTGCACTCCAGCCTGGGTGACAGAGTCAGACTGTCTCAAAACAAAACCCAAATACCTCTTTCTTTTATCAATTGCCCCGTCTCAGCTATGTCTTTATCAGCAGCGTGAAAATGGATGAATACAGTAAGTCAGTGGCCACTGTAAGCTGGTCTCTCTGTTGTGTATATATCAACTCCCTGCAGCAGCCCCATTGCACGGATGAGGAAACTGAGGCACAGAGAGAGCCGTATGTGTTTGCTAAACCGCACAGGCTCCAGAGGCTGCACTTGGGGATGTGTTTACCCCGGAGATCCCCTGTGGAATTTCTGAGACAAGTTTGCTTTCGAGTGCTGGGACTGGGAAGCTGAGGCAGCAGGTTTTGGGGAGTGCCCTCTGGGGGCATTAGCCCTGCAGGTCCGGGCCAGCCCCTCCCCCATGCCTCTGCTTGGCTTGGCAGGTTCTCCCTCCCTGTGGAGTGGACCCACCTGCGGCTCTCATCAGTCTCTGCAGCCTGTAGCCGCCCTACCCCCGTGCTCATCTACATCAGTTCTCTCAAGGAGCTTTTGCACACATGGTCTCCTCCAGTCCCTCCCTCCCCACCATGTTCCTGCCCCCTTCCCATCTGGAAGGCAGGAAATAGGAGCTGTGTGACCTTGGGTAAGTTACTCCCCCTCTCTGAGCCTCAGTTTCCCCCTCAATAAAATAGGGATAAGAAACAACAGCCATGTGAGTGCTGGGATAATGCAGGGATGGCCTCAGTGCCCCCCAGCTTAGCTGTTGGCAGCTCTGCTCCTGGGTGGCATGTGTGTGGGGCATCCAGGTGGGGCCCTCTTTTCTGGTCAATCCCTGGGCTCTTCCTGGGGGAGACTGTGCCCAGAGACGGGCATAGCCACCAGGCTGGGCAGGGTCCTTGGGCTCCCTGCCCTCCAGCCCAGGCTCTGCTCACAGCAGCAAAAGGACTTGCTTTTGCTGTGGTCGTCGGAGCCTGGGTAGAGGCAGAGGGGCGCCGGGCTACCTGCTGTGACCGTGCAGCTCGGCTCTGCAGAGGAGCGGGAGGAGGAGCAGGAGAGGAGTTTGTATTCAGAGGACAGCCTGGTCCATCTGGGATTGTCATCATTATAGCTCTTCATAATTAGTTGCAGCAAAGCTGAGTAGAGAATTAACAACGCGATTAAGACTTTATTTAAAATTAAAATCCTTGGCATCTCGGCTCATACTTTATTGAAAAACTACACATCAACATGATGGATGAGCTTCCAAAGAGAAACAACGTTGCCCGTCGTCCTCGTGGGGCTCCCCACTGTGGGGCAAGGCCCCTTCCTGCTGGCAGCGGGGTGCCATCCCAAGCTGGTGTCCCCACCAGACTCCACGGCCCTGACAACGCCCTCCTGTGCCTTGCTCCTGTGTGACATTTCTCTGGGTGGAGGGACTGGGCCCCCCTTACTTATCCTGGCTGGCTGGTCCCTGCCTTTGCACACAGGGGCCGGTGGCTTCTGTTCTCACCAGCTTTTGCTTTGCTCTTTTATCCCCGGTTGCCTGCCCAGCACATCCCCGACCCCACCCCATCCCCTGGGCAGCTGCTGCTGATTCTTCAAGACTCGCCTGTGGGGTGCCCCTGTCTGGAAGCCTGCCCTGGACCCCAGTCTAATGTGGGTGCCTGCTGGGCCCCGCAGCACGGGGTGTGAGCTTGCCTCTCTCCCCGGCTCTCAGGGCCCCTGGATGTCAGAGCTGAGATCTCTTCATTGCCACGTCGGGACCTGGTGTCTGTTAAGTGGAGAACATGCTTCACGTGGAGAGTTGGAGCATGGGATGTTTGTCCAGAGGTGGAAATGTGGGCGCGGGTGTCCCCTTTGACCCTCCTGCCACATTCCTGCGAAGGTCTGTGGGGGCTGTGCCTACACGCATGCCTGTTGCAGGTCTGAGAGCGTCGGGGCCCCTCCCATGGCCATCTGTGCCCTGCGTGGTGGTGGATCAGCTTCTGCTTCCGACACGGAGCACATCTGAAGTGGCTCCGCCGGGCCCTTCATGAGAACCCTGCCACGCTCCCCTGGTTTCCATGGTGATGTCAGTTTTCTATTCTGCCTGCTCTTCAGAGGGATTATAAATTCATTATTTCACACTTAGGCCTCACACTCCGCCTTGCGCTGCTTCCAGATTTTGTTGTGTTGGTCGGACACTTCATTTCTTATCTGACACAGAAAAGAAATGAATGAGTCAGAGCCTAGGTTAGTTTTTTTCCTGGCTTGCTGTGCCCACAGAGGAGCCAGCACACTGTGACATGCTGGCATCGTGATCTGGAATTCCATGGTACACGTGGGTTCTGGAGCTGTAGGTTTTCATTACTGTGGATGAACTGAGCTGCCGTGTGGCCACCTACACACCGACCCTGGGAACCGTGCAGAGGTGGGTGTGTGACAAGAGCTGAGCTGCGGATCCCTCGGTAACTGCACCCCCAGGCGTCCGACGGAGGTGCTGTGTTGGACTTCACTTCTCCGAGCCTTGGTTTCTACCAGCTGTGATGGCCATAGCTGAGATTAAAGAGGACACCTGCATGCTGGTGGCCCCTAGAAGGGCTGTGTTGGCTCTGGCAGGAAGCTCGTGGAGCTGGCAGGGGAGTGAGGGAAGATGCTGGCAGCTGGGCAAAGCAGAGAGGAGAGGATGAGAGTGGAATGGGCGGCGTGCGTGGCCGGGGTGAACAAGGCGGGCTGGGATGTTCAGTGTGGAGACAGGCAGGACGTGGGTTCCTTTCACTGTGGCCCTTGCTGGTACGGGTCGGTTGGCTTTGCATGAGGGCACCCCAGAAACCAGAAGCTGTGTGGAGGATGCGTGTGAATCTGGCGTCTGTAAGTTGGGTGTTTGTAAGTCAGTGTTTGAATGCAATCATAATGATTAAGTTTTCTTTAAAGCTAGGTTTATTGAGGTATAAATTACATGTAGTAAAATTCACTTTTTTTTTTTTTTTTTTTTGAGACCGTTTCATTCTTGTTGCTCAGGCTAGAGTGCAGTGGGGTGATCTCAGCTCACTGCAACTTCTGCCCAGCATAGGTTCAAGCTACTCTCCTGTCTCAGCCTCCTGAGCAGCTGGGATTACAGGTGCCCACCACTATGCCCAGGTAATCTTTTGTATATTTAGGAGATACAGGGTTTCACCACGTTGGCCAGACTGGTCTCGAACTCCTGACCTCAGGTGATCCACCCACCTGGGCCTCCCGAAGTACCGGGATTGCAGGCCCGAGACACTGCACCCAGCCTGAAATTCACTTTTTAAAGCATATTTCTCAATAAGTTTCAATAAATGTGTATGCTCACGGAGGCAGCACCACCGTTGAGATAAAGAACATTTCCCTCACCCCCTAGAAGTTCCCCTGAGCCCTTGTGGTCAGCACCCCCATCCATCCCCAACCCCTGGAGCCCCTGCGTCTGTTTTCTGCCGGCCCAGCGTGCCACATAAATGGAATCACACAGCATCTGTGACCTCCTGGGCCTGGCTGCTTTCACTCCCATGGTCCTGTTGCGATCCGCGGGTGCTGGCGTGTCTGTTCCTGACGTCAGGCGTTCCCGCCTCTTCGGTGCTGTACGGTGTTCCATCATGTGAATGAGGCACAGTTTGCAGATCCTGTGACCAGCTGCCGGACACCGTGGTGGCTTTTTGCTTTTGTTTTTTCCCCACTCTGCGTCCAGTGCTCCGTACGTTTGTGTTCAGGTCTTGGTGTGGATGTATGCTTCATTGCTCTTAAATACGTAGCTGTGACGTGGCTGGGTATGATAAGCGTATGTTTAACTTTGTGAAAAACTGCTAGATTGTTTCCAAAGAGGCTGTGTCCCTTTGCCTTCCCAACGCCACGGTGCGAGGGTTCGAGTTGCTCTTCGTCCTCTTTAGCAGCTTTGTCGACTTTCACATTCGAGTCATTCTAATAAGTGTGTGGTGATACTGCATGGTGACTTAATTAGTATGCCCCTCATAAGGAATGATATTGAGCGTTTTTTCCTGTGCTTATTCGCCACCCATCTGTTTTATTTGGTAAAGCAAATGTTCAAATTTGGGGGTCATTTTATAGTACATTTGTCTTTGTTGTATTGAATTGTGAGAACTATCTATCTATCTATCTATCTATCTATCTATCTATATCTTTTTTTTGAGGCAGGGTCTTGCTCTGTCACCCAGGCTGGAGTGCAGTGACACAGTCTTGGCTCACTGCAGCCTCCACCTTCCAGGTTCATTCTCCTGCCTCAGCCTCCCGAGTAGCTGGGATTACAGGCGTGCACCACCCCACCCAGCTAATTTTTGCATTTTTAGTAGAGATGGGGTTCTGCCACGTTGGCCAGACTGGTCTTGAACTCCTGACTTCGGGTCATCCTCCCGCCTTAGCCTCCCAAAGTGCTGGGACAATGGGCATGAGCCAACGTGCCTGACCCCTTCCTATATTCTGAATACCGATCCATTGCTGGATGTGTACTTTGTAAAAGTTTTCTCCCAGTCTGTGGCTTTTCCATTTCTTAGTGTCCCTAGAACCTGTTTTAAATGTTGCCGACTTCTGTTTATCTATAGATTATCTATAGATCAGTGTATCTCTAGATCAATATTTCATGGTCCCTGCTTTTACGCCTTATCTAAGAATCTTTGACTAATCCAAAGGCACAGAGATTTTTTCCCCCCTTGTTTTCACCTAGTGGTTTTATAGTTTCAGAGCCTACATTAGGCCTAGGATCCAGTTCAAGTTGATTTTTGTCTGTGGTGCAAAGTTAGGATTGAGCTTTTTTTTTTTTTTTTTTTCCAAAGAGACGTTCAATTGGTCAGCGCCATTGGTGGGAACCACTATAATGACTAACCTTGCAGGAACGGAAAGAGATGGGGGCGGAATTCCTTGGGATAGGGACTGAGCCGGCCCAGCAAGGCCTATGAAGGGAAATGCTCCTCCCCTCCCTCCAGTGAGAGAGGGGGAAGGGCAGGGCAGAGCTGAGCTCGTGCCGGCTATGGGTCTGAAAGTGGCACGCTCACTTCCTGAGCAAGGTGAGTTTCTCCCGTCGCAATGAGAATCAGGTGCCACGCTGGCAGCAGCGGCACCGGCACTGGGACGTCCCCCAGATATTGTCTGGGTGTTGCTTTCCCAGATGCAGTGGCTTGGCCTGCCCACTTCTCCTGAATTCACACCATTTGGCCAAATTCACCTTTGTCTGTGCCTCGGCCAGGCCCTGCCACCCTCTTTCCCAAAGCCACCGTTGCTTTTTGGTAACCACCAAGAGCTGAGGTCCCCAATTGCTGAACAGCCCACGCCTTTGTAGGAACTATTCAGAGGTGGCCCGTACAGGTGTCTAGGGCACTTCCCTGCTGGGCTCAGGCTTAGAGTCCCACAGCGTCACCTGGCTGCGCAGCCATCTGGTGCTCCTTCCAGCCTCTCTGCAGGGGTAGACAGTGGGTGAGGGGAGCCCTTTCTGCTGCAGGTGGCCCCCTGTGGGGTGCGTGGTCTGCATGGGCTTGCGGGCGAGGCCTGGAGCTGGGATGAAGCTCACCTCTGCAGTGGGGACTTTGCTGTTGGGCTTGGGATTTTTTTTCCAGACAAATTGACATCTGTATTCTCAGAGGGCAGTGTCTGAGCAAATCTGTTGATCACTAGGGTTCCTGGCATAGTGACGAGGGGGAGGAATGTGCAGGGTAAATCGTGGTGATTCAAGGAGACAAAGGGGCTTCAAGGCTGCCTTGTCTAACTCTGGCTTCCAGGACTTTCCTCTGCAACACCCTGTTTGGGTTGGTCCCAGGTTTTGCTTGTACCGTTCCATCCCCATGAAGTGGAGCTACCTACCCTGATCGAAGGGAAAGTCCACCGCCGACGGGACCTCTGTGTCCTCTCCTGTTCCCTCGAGTCAGGTGTGGGGATACAGAATCATAGAATAAGCGTGTTGGACATTTATGTCGGTGTCTCATTCAGATGATAAATGGAGGTTCTAGAATCATCAAGGCAGCTCCATGCGTCTCTATCCCTGGGCATGGAAATGCTCAGGCTACGTCCACGTTGGGCGAGAGATCTCAGTTCCCCGGGGCCTTGCAGCATTGCAGGGCCGTCAGCAGGATACTGCGGTGGGATTTCTGAAGCAAGATCTGGTATGGCTGGAGCCAGCCAGCGAGAAGCCTTTGCTCACACGTGTCCAGTCAGGGGAGCCATGCTCATGTGCACGGGTGAGATGCCAAATTGCACTTCCTCGATTGCACGGAGGAACAGCTGAGTTCAGGCTTGGCTACCCAAAATCAGCCCAGCCTGAGCCAGCTTTGTGTCAGTGGTCATAGCAGCTGAAAACAATTAAACAAACCCAAAACAAAAATGCATGTGCGGTACTGTACCACTCATCCGCCCAAAGCCTGCTGGAAGTGACGGAGGGTCACTGGCTGCCGGCACTGTGTGTCCACAGAGGGGTGGACAAGGACGGATGTCCCGGGTTTGTGTCTAGTGGACGTGGCTTCTTCGTCCATCTTATTCGAGTCACTCTCCCTATCCTCTGCCACTTGTCATTCGTGTGCAGGTCACTCGCCTCTCTGGGCCTCAGCTGCAAATGAGGATAATAATACCTAATCAGAGGTGGTTGTGGAGATTAAACGAGGTGAATGCTTCTAGCTGAGAGAGTTCTAGGTAAATGCTCGTGATGCAAACACACAAGCCAGGTGACTGTGAAGATCAGATGCAGGCAGTTCTGGAAGCAGTTCTTGGCACACGGTAAGCGTGCAGTTGGTGACAAAGCCTACCTGGGCAGGGCTCTGCATCCGTGTGCGATAGGAGTAAACAGGATCTCTTCTGTAATCTAATTTCCCCCCAGGTTGTAAGTGTGAAGTATGCTTATTATAGAAAAGCTGCGTCTACAGCCATACCACCCTGAACGTTCCCGATCTCATCTGAAACATGAAGCTAACCAGGGGCGGGCCTGGTTAGTACTTGGATGGGAGGCTGCCTGGGAATACCGGCTGTTGTGGGCTTTTTTATATAAAAAAGAAAAAAAAAAAAAGCTGGAAAATATGTAAAAGAGTTAAGAAAAAAAAAAGTGGCTGGGCATGGTAGCTCACGCTTGTGATCCCAGCACTTTGGGAGCCCCAAACTGGCGGATCATTTGAGGTCAAGAGTTGGAGACCAGCCTGGCCAACATGGTGAAACTCCGTCTCTACTAAAAATAGACAAATTAGCCAGGCGTGGTGGCGGGTGCCTGTAATCCCTGCTGCTCAGGAGGCCGAGGCAGGAGAATCGCTTGAACCTGGAAGGCGGAGGTTGCAGTGAGCCGAGATCACACCACTGCACTCCAGCCTGGGCGACAGAGCAAGACTCTGTCTCAAAAAAAGAAGAAAACAATTCACTAATACCCAGAGGTCATTATTTTCTCACTCAGGCATATTTCTTTCTGGTTCATTTTCCTCACGTGTCTATGTGTCTATATGCACATCTTTGTGTGTTTATACATAGGTATACCTAAATAAAGTTTTTAAGACTTAAAAAGAAAGGCGCGTGACCAGCGATCCAGTGGAGTTAAACAGGTATTTGCTGCTCATCTGGTGCGTACCTGCTCTGTAGCAGGTCTGGGGCTGTGAAAGTGGTTTGTGCCTGTGAAGAGTTTATAGTCACATGGAGGAAACAGGCATCTAAGCACGTGTTTTCGGCACGCATGTGGAAGTACAGGGAGGACACGCTGTGTCTATAATTTCAAGTATTTGTTCATGTCACATTGTACCATGAGTATGTTCTCAGATCACCGCTTGTCTTTTGTCTCCTCCTGATTTGTGTTTGTTGATTGAATGAAATGGTTACGCTACGGTTTATGGAACCATTCCCCAGTAGGGGTTGCTTCCGGCTTGTTATAAACACGGTGCTGACGAGAACATAGTTACAGCTTTGAATGCTGACAAGCAGATGTGTCCGCCCAGTCCCAGAACTGGGGCTGTGACCGTGGGGACCGATTGGACCTCCTGCCGAGGGTGGGATTCTGGTAGAAGGGAGAACCACATGAAGCCACACGCCATGCGCCCAGCAGGCGCTTGACAGACATTTATCACGTCCGCTTCCCCTCTGAAAGCCCAGACCACATCCTGATGCATGTTTAAATAGTTCTGCCAAATTTGTTTCATCATTAACTTTCGATCACTGTTAATTTTAGACAGGGCTTTTAATTCAAGTTTTTTGTCTTTGTCAAGTTGATGGAGATGGCTCTGTTTTTAGCCCTGATGTGATAGCAGCAGGGCTCTCCTTCACCCGGGATGGCAGAATGCCCTCTGCCACAGCTGGTAATGAAATGCCAGGCATGTGACTGAGCTCAATCAGCTCAGGAAGTTTACATGAGGAGCCTGATTTGACAGGCCTGTCTTATAGCAAGTCACGCCAGTGAAGGGAGCCTTCTATTTGATATACTTAAGGCAGAATTCAGCCGTATGTTTGGGTCCCAACAGAATCGTTCCCGTCTTCGTCCTTCCGTGGAAGATACATTGAGTTCACCCTGGGGAGATCTTTTAAATTAGATTTCAGAAATGAAGATCTTGTTTTTTTTGTGTCCGGAAACTTAACCCTTCCATGATTTTCCCCTCTCCAAATAAGTTGTAATATGCCCCAATTTTCGTGAAGAGGGATATGTGTTTTTTCCTCTGCTTTTAGTTATAATTAGATTACCTGAATTGCCTGGAGAAGCTAAAGCCACATTTATTTGTTACAGGTATATTTATATCAAATGCAAATGGGGTGGAGGGACTGGTGACTCTTCATGGCCATGAAAATGAAATCAATTTGGTCTCTGAAAGTAACCTTGGGTGAGACTCGCATCTCTGTTGAAATTGACTCTACTGCTTCTCTTCAGGCTGATGTGTATCATTGGAGGGGTCCATTCAGATCATTTAAAGCACCTTTATGGGGTTCTGTATCAGTCTGTTCTCATGCTGCTATGAAGAGATCCCTAAGACTGGGTAGCTTATAAAAAGAGGCATGGCACAGTTCCACATGGCTGGGGAGGCCTCAGGAAACTTGCTTGCATGGTGGACCGGGAAGCCTTTTTCTCACGGCATCAGGAGAGAGAATCGCCAGGCGAAGGGGGTCGTCCCTTATAGAACCATCAGATCGCGTGAGAACTTACTTACTATCACCTATCATGAGTGCAGCATGGGGGAACTACCCCCATGATTCAGTTACCTCCACCGGGTCCCAGCCTTGACACGTGGAGATTACTGCAATTCAAGGTGAGATTTGGGGGTGGGGGACACAGAGCCCAGCCATATCAGGTTCCTCCCCACCCTGCCCGCTACCAGAGCACCTCTGTGCCAGGCTTTGCATGTGGCATCCCCACGGCATTGCTCTCCATATCCACCCCTGTCCACCTCCCTCAGACCACCATGAGCAGCTAAGAGTTATCCTAGGTCTGCCTCCACCAGGCTCTGGCCCATTCTGTGACCCTGAATTAGAGGAAAGACCACATTTCCTCTTCTTGCCCTATTGCCCACCATGGACATGGATTCATTCTTGGACTTTTGAATTGACCCTGGCTGAGTGGGACAGACGGCAAAAGAGAGCCTCTCCCCAGATGCCCCTTCATTCTCGGGTATCATGCATAGCCCAACCTTTGTTTTATCCGTGTGATTTACATGCTGATCACACACCTCTAAAGCAGATGTGCTGGATTACTGTGAGATCCTGTTGCCTCCTAGATGCTGTGCTTGGGATGGTGGCTGAGGACGCCAGGTTGGAGAGAGGTGCATCAGAGTGTGGGCCAGCTCCTTGTGTGGGCCTGCCTTTAAAAGGAGGAGCCTTTTAGAAATCGTAACTGTGCTGTGGTTGCCTCCCTGGCATGCAGCAGGTTCAGCAAGAGTTGGGGCATCCTGAGCCTCAGGAGGGCAGGATTGCCACTGGGCATCTGCAGGGCTGCCCTGGGGAGTAAACACAGCCTGTGAGGTCCCACCAGGCAGAGCTGGGGTGGATGGGTGGAATCACAGGGAGGCATATTCACGAGAGGCCCTCCCGGAAGTGGAGCGCCCCGTCATGTGAGGGGTGCACACGGAGAGACTGTTGGCCGGGTTACTGCAATTGTGGTGATGTGTGGCCCTAGGCTTCCCCGTCCACAGGTGAGGTTCTTGGGCTATCAGGCCCCCCACTAAACACCCTTCACAATAGGCTGTGGATACTATGGGTGTCCATTTTGCAGATGGGATGATGGCAGAGGGTTGGGTAACCTGCCCAAAGCCATCTAGCCCAAATGAGGGAGAACCTTCCAGACCTGTGGCTTTTTGGATTCTTTTTCTAAGCGGAGGCAAGGGACTCGCTGGAAATATGTTGCTTCGTTTGTCGGATTTATACCAAGACCTCTACGAAAGGCCTGTGTTCCTTCAGGCTGTGGCATGCTTAGAAAACATGCTGAAGGCAGCTGTGGAAACTTGCTTTTTAGACATTACCAAATGCTATTTTTAAAATGCTTTGCTTAAAATATTTCGTCTCAGACATTCAGCGCGTGAGTGTGACGATCTGTCTCCTCCTGGTCCCTGGCGCCCCATCCCCCTTCACCGGTTCCATTCTGCTTTCCCTGTGCTCAGAGCCTGGCTGAGGACAGGCTTGGAAGAGCCATAGGTCCCAAAGGTGACTCCACAATAGCTGTTTCCAGAAACTGGGCAAGGTGGCAGATCTCCCTCCAAGTGGCATGGGCGACAGTCTTCAAGATGGCCTGGGTTATGGCTGCTCATGTCTCAGAAAGCTCAGAGAAGGGTAGACGGAGGCCATGGGTACTGTTGTCAAAGACATGCTCGGCCCCAGCCTGGGATTTGGGTCTTACCTGGAGCCTCCCTGGGAGCCTGATTCTGAGATCTCTGCTGTCTGAGCATAGGGATCTTGTCTAGTGGCCCCAAGAGGTGTTTGGCTTTAAACAAGTAGCATTCAGAGGGGGCAGGCTTTGTGGTTCCATAGAGAGGCTGAAGGTGCTAAGTCCTGTGAATAGTCTCACAGCTGTTTCCTGTCATGTTGGAGTTGCATTGGACAGGTAGTGAGCTCCCTGTCACCAGACTCCTGGGTTATAATTGGGGACTGGTGAGGAAGCTGGTGTTGGAGATTCTGAATTCAAGAGAAACTGAGTGTTTTCCAAAGTGAGTCATTTCTGCTTCTGGGGAGGGGCTGGGGCGGAGCATCTGATGACTTTAAAGCCCAGGGGGAGGCCGGGTGCGGTGGCTCACGCCTGTAATCCCAGCACTTTGGGAGGCCAAGGCAGGTGGATCACCTTAGGTCAGGAGTTCAAGACCAGCCTGGCCAACATGGTGAAACTCTGTCTCTACTGAAAAAAAAGAAAAGTCCAGGCACGGTGGTTCACGCCTATAATCCCAGCACTCTGGAAGCCGAGGTGGGCGGATCATGAGGTCAAGTGATTGAGACCATCCAGGCCAACATGGTGAAATCCTGTCTCTACTAAAAAATACAAAAAATTAGCTGGGCATGGTGGCGCACGCCTGTAGTTTCGGCTACTTGGGAGGCTGAGGCAGAATTGCTTGAACCGGAGAGGCAGAGGTTGCAGTGAGCCGAGATGGCACCACCGCACTCCAGTCTGGCGCCTGGTGACAGAGTGAGACTGTCTGGAAGAAAAAAAAAAAAAAGCTGGGCATGGTGACGAGCACCTGCAATCCCAGTTATTCAGGAGGCTGAGCAGGAAAATCACTTGAAATTGGGAGGCGGAGGCTGCAGTGAGCCGAGATCGTACCATTGCACTCCAGCCTGGGCAAAAAGAGCAAAACTTGTCTCAAAAAATAAAATGTCATACAATAAAGCCCAGGGAGAGGCATCAGTGTGGTTCCGTCATCCTCTGCGGACTGGCTAGACTGCTTGTGACAGCTCCCTCGTTCCTGCGTCATAAAGCCGGGCTGGGCCACAGGCCTCGAGCTTGTCTGCGGCCAGTGATTGCTGTTTATTTCTGCAGTTACCCTCCATGGATGACAAGTAAAGCTTGTTCTCTATTTCTGGCAGTGATGTGAAATTTGCTTACTTAAGTAGTAAAAGAAGTGGGTTAATTAACAGTGACAGCTTCGTGATGTGCCGTTCTGATGGATGGTTCTGGTGCAAATGATGGAAGATAGTCCCTGAATGATCAGATATTGGGTTTCTTGAGCTGTTTGGTCGATGGCATGACAGTGATCCCTGGCTGCCTTTGGAGGGGACGGCCACTTTGACCCGCAGGCCCAGCTGAGAGAGCATTCCAGCACAGGGCTGCCCGTTAGACGCATGGAGCACCGAGCTGGAGGACGCGGTCCCAGAAGAGCACGCTGTGCCCGAAGCCATACAGAGTTAGAGGCCAGCCTGCCCCGAAGCTGACATCAGAGGCCGCCCTGTGAGGGCTGCCCCTAAAAGAGTCCCTCACTGCCACAGGAAGCCCACTTTCCCAAAGGCTCCTCCTCTTGCTCCCTGGGGAGGGCTGTCCACCGTGAGTGTGGAGTCCCTGGTGGAGGGAGGGTGTGCAGGTGTGGAAGGACGCAGGTTGGGTTCCAGGTCCTGTTCACCTGCCTGTTTCCCCTGCAGATCCCACAGGCCTGGCCTGGAGAGGCTGGTGGAACGGAGAGCTCGATGAGCCCCTCAGCCAGCCGACTCTCTCATTCAGAGAATGATGTAAACCTTTCTCTTTCAAAGAATTTCCCGGAACAGCAGGCACTAATCCCAAGCCTCCCCAGATGTCTTCTGGAAGGGGCAGTCATTCCTCCCAACCCGCTGACATTCCAGCCCCAATGTGCAAACCTGACGGCCACCACGTACCTGGTGCTGGGCGCCAGGGCCAGCGAGCCTAGTCCTCAGGCTCCGGGAGGTGCAGTGCAGACGGGAGGGGCCCCAGCTGTCAACCATCGGAGCGGGCAGCCAGCGGAAAAACCACGCACCAAGCCCTCTTTTGCACCAGCCTCTCCGGGCCAGGTCTGTGGAGTCTCCAGGGGAAACAGGCAGGTGAACAGGGCCTGGGGTCCAGGAAAGGAAGGGAGTCGGGCCACAGACAGGCCCTCGTTAGGGAAAGTCCCAGGCATGGCGGGCTCCGAGGCCTCCAGAAGGACCTTGAGGGGAGGGTGGCAGCACTGGGGGAGTGGGGAGGCATTTTGGTTTGGGTGTGGGGTGAGCCAGCCCTCAGAGCAGGTCAAAGCTGACGGTGCCTGGAGCTGAGCGGGGGGCCATGGGGGTTCTGGTCTCCAAAGGTCTTGACTGCGGGCATGGGGTTCGGACTCTACCCTCTGGGCAGTGGGAGACGCTGATTGTGTTTGAGCCTGGGTATGACAGTACCATCCTCCTTGCTGGTCTCTATATCACATCCCTGGTTGTAAAGTGACTTCTCCTGCTGTCCCAGGTTTAATGCTCCTGTAAGGTGCAGAGAATAGGCGCCTCCTGAGACAGCCCCAAGACCGGACCAGATTCCAAGCCGAGTGCCAGTCCCCCCTGCCAGGGAGCCGGGAAGGCCTTATTGACCCCATAGACAGATGGGACCCCAGGCTGGACTGCAAACCCTGAAGTGGGTAGAAAATGGCGCTGACATGCCTGGATGTTTAGTGCTGTCCCGAAATTCTTACCTGGGTCCACTCCTGGAGAAATGACAGAATTCCTGCCCTGGGTAAGGCGGGGTGGTTATCGTCACCCGTTTGCTTTTGAGGATCAGTGTACAGGAGCTGGAGTGGGGAGGCTGCAGGTCTTGAGTGGCAGGACAGGGGCCGTCCGGTGGCCCAGGCAGAGAAGAAGGGGCCAGAACTGGGGAGTGCGGATGTGAATGGCTGCTGGGCCCATGTCTCCTGCTGGCACAGGGCTCCATGCCAGGGCCCACACGACATTGGGGGACCCACAAAAATGTCTTAATATCCTTTAAAATCAGAAGAAGAAAAATGAACTTTTAGGTAGAGCAAATGTTTTGATATGAAATCTGAAGACGCTATTTTTTAATGCCAACATGGTCATAAAATATACATTCTACGATTTTTTTAATGGAGGAAGAGGCCATGAAGATTCCCAGGCTTCAGTCCCTCCCCCGAGGGGGGTTGCTGAGGGGTGGATTTTAAAACAGGGCCCTGTGTCACGGACGCTTCTCCCACCAGCTTTCTGGAGAAGATCAGTTCGCCATGGAGCTCAGAGGGCTCTGAGTGGCTTCTTCCCAAGCTGGCATCCGAACCCCCACCCCTGCCTTCCTGACACTTCTGAGGGGTACGCCTTTGGAGGTCCAGAGCCTGCTTGGTTTCCTAAGGCAGAGGGACATTGTTCAGGGGCTGCCGTGCCCAGATCTGGTGTCTCGGCAGTGGGATGCCGCCAGCGACTTCTTCCACCGACCCCTCCTCCCCCCCAGCAAGAGCGGCACTTCCTCTGTGCCTGTCACCTCTGCTCAGACGTGACAGCGTTGTTTCCAAAGAGAATTCTTGGAGGTGATGAGCATACGGCTGTGTGGCTGGGCACCGGCAGGGAGCGGGAGAGCACTGCAGCCTAGGGAGGGATTTCTGCTTTCAAAACAGGATCAGCAATTTCCAGCCACCTCCCGGAGATACCCCGGGCACTTTTCCTGTTGAAAGACGCTCAGCGGTAACAACATCACAGCTTATCCAATTACCTTTTATTGCCATAAATAGACCCGAGAAATGCCAGCCCTTCCAGGTAGAAGCACATTTTGAACAGCAACCCAAAAAAGCAGCTTGTAATTTCATTAATGATTTTCCTTAACAGTGACTATTAAAAAGGAGCGAAGGGTGAAATTAAAATTCAATCAGGTTGTGAGAAATGGAGAGTAAATAATATTTTCAAAGGATAGCTGAGGTGGGAAAGTCTACCAAGACCCACCTATTAAAACACGCATCATCCCTTAAACAGATTTAATGTAAAAACACAATTTTTCACAGATCAGCAGCGCCCGCTCATTTATTTGCTGCTGACTGATTTTGATTTATGAGCCCCTTTCTCAGCGCTCTTCTTTTCAAATGCTGGGTTTCGTGGCTGTGAGGGTGTCCGATGGATGGACGTCCTAAGCACTCCTTGTTCTCTGTACCAGCACAGCCCCGGGCGGGGACCCAACATTTCAGGAGGCAGAACTTGGGGAGGGAGCAAGTGCGGGGGCTAGGGAGATGCGCTGTGGAGGAACCTCCCAGTCTCTCCTTCTGGAGGCTAGCTCTGTGTCAAGGGGGCTTCTGTGGCCTTGGAAAGGGTCCCTAACCTTGGAGTCAAGCAGGATCCTGTGGGGACCCCAGCCCAGACAGTTTCCAGCTGTGTTGCCTCTGGCAAGCTGAGCCTCAGCGTCCTCATCTGTACAATGGGCGAGTGCTGGCATCGGTTGGCGAAGATGCCAGCTGCCGTAACCAAACACCACTATGGGAGTTGCTCAAACAGCAGGATGGTCTCGCCATGCTTGAGTCTTGACGTCTGAAAACAAGGTGTCGGCAGGGTCAGCGCCTGCAGGAGGCTGTGAGGGAGATTCGGTCCCGGCTTCCCTCCTCACCCTGGTGGCTTCCGCAGTCCTTGGCTTTCCTTGGGTTGTAGAGGCACCCCTCTGTCTCCGCCCCCATCCCCAGCTGGCCTCCACCTCTGCATGTCTCTCCCAAGGACAGCTGCCATTGAATTTAGGGACAAATCTAGGGTGGTGTCATCTGTGATCCTAAACTTAATTATAGCCCCAAAGACCCTTTTTCCAGGAGAGGCCCCATTCACAGGTTCCGGCTGCACCCACCTCTTGGGGGGCCATGACTCCACCCACTCCACCCGGGGTCTGTGGGACCCCAAAATGCCACCCTGGACTAGAGGTGGGGGGCAGGTTCCTTCCTAGACAGGTGGAGCCTGGGGAAGGGCGGATGTGCTGCGGGGGCAGAGGAAGCAGCTCACAGGCTGCTAGAAAAAAGAGCAGCTAGAGGAGGCACTGCAGGCGTGGAGGGCGGGCGCATCCTGGTGTCTTGGTTGTCGGGCATGACACATTCATTCATTCCACGGACTATGCCCGGTGCGGGCTGCCAAAGGCAAGGACAGAGACCCTGCCCTGGAGAGCCAGGGATGGGGCAGCATTCTCCCGAGGCCTTTTCCCGGGATGATCAGTGCCCATGCAGGGGGTTGTCCGGCCATCTCCTTGCCCGGCCCACTCCTCCGGGCCCACATTTGTGGTGGTTTTGAGGCCTGTGGATAAATCACACTTCGAGTAGCTTTTGAGTTGGACGGGGGCTCTCGGGGGAGCGGTGGAACACGGCCGAGGTGCGATCTGAAACGGGACCCTAAAGCATCCTTATGCAGAGCCTGTGACAGGTGGCCCCGGGGCCTGTTCAGTTTCACAGTGCGGGCTTGGCGACCAGGCAGGGGGTGGCATTTACCCACAGCCCTGAACATGGCCCTGACCCACAGACTGGCTCACGAGGCAAGACCCTCAGAGGCCAGGAGGAGGCCAGCTGTGGTGGGGTCTCCAGGGCAGACCCTGCCCGTGTGTGGCGCTGGAGTCCCGGAGCCGGTGTGCAGGTGAGTGGATCGGCACTGTGGCCTGAGTGCCTGCAGGGCTGGAGGCTGAGGTTCAGCCCATGAGTATGGGGGCAGCAGGAAATGCACCTATAGATAAAGCGCCTTCTTCCTCCCGCAGTCCCCGCGGAGGCCGCTGGCAGGGCCCAAGGGCTGCGTGCTGGAGTCGGAGGCCCCGGCTGTCACCCAGCCCTCCTTGCTGGTGAGTGGCGAGGTCTGGGGCAGGTAACGCCTCTCTGAGCCTCAACTTCCCCCAAATGGGGACAAAATGGTTCCCAGGGACAAGGCCTGTGGGAGGATTAAATGAGATAATGCCCTAGAGTGCTCAGCATGTGGCTCAGGACAGAGGAAGTCACTCTAGCCCGCCCCAGCCCCGAGCCCGGCGTCATGGCTGACCCTAACCCTTCATGGCCTTCTCCCTCTGGACACACCGCACACCCGACTCCCTTCACCCTCGCGCCAGCTCTGAGGGGCTCAGTGGCTTGCCCAGGAGCGCTCAGCAGGCTCAGGCACGTGGAAGGGCCAGGACTCAGAGGAGAGCTCTGTGCAGAAATGCCCGAGGGCAGGGGCGCGGGCACTGTGTTTGAGGAAGAATCAGGCAGGTGGGGGCCCAGGCTGGCCGGCTCAGCATCAGCAGAAGATTCTTAGAGGGAAAGGCCCTGTGCTCACTACAGCTCTGAGCACTTCGGAGGGAGAGCCTTCAGAGATGCTCTGCGGGCATTGGTGGATCCCGAGCTTGGAGAATCCAGGAGGGCTCCATGGAGCAGGGGCCACAGTGGGTGGCATTCTGGGTGCGTGGGTAGAACTGAGCCAATGCCCTGGGGCCTGCAGGGTGGGCAGTGGCGTTGGCAGCAGCACCAAGCGAGGCCCTTGGAGGGCCAGTACCACCTGTGGCTTTTGGAGCCTAACTGGATATCCCACCCTCTCCTCAGGGGTCTCTAGTAGAGAGAAACAAGATTCCTCTCCCTGCTAAATAAATGCAGGATCAATTTCTTTGAAATGGAATTGATTTCCTCATAGAGGATGCATCTGGGGTGGAGTGGGGATGCCCAGCGCTGAACCCAGCCGGCCTCCTCAGGGAGCGCAGAATGTGCCAGCCCAGCCTGCATGGTGTAAGGGAAGAGACCAGCAGGAAGGCCTCCTCTTTCACGCTGGTCTTGGCCTCAGGTTGATGTGGTTGTTCAAGCGCAGCTGGGGCTTGAACAGTGCACTCTGCACTCGGGGAAGGCCCTGCTCTTCCATGGGGTCCGATGCCCTGACAGGAAGCAAAGTTGGGCCTGGATGAGGGTGACCCTCCTGAGTGATGAGCAACTTCAGCCACCTCCGTTCCCATGTGGGGAGGGACAGATGCCAGCTCCCTGGCTCCTGCCTCGGGGCATCATCAATCATCACTGATCCAACCCTTGTTTGGTACCACCGGCAGGGGCGGTGCCTTGCTAAGCCAGCCTAGGCCAGCCCACCTCAATTGGGACCAGATGTCTGAAGTGGTCCTTGTTGGGGGAGAAAGGAAATGTACATTTATTGAGCACTGACTGAATGCTTTCATCAGCATCTAGTCTTCCCGTTTGCCATGAGTGCCAGCCCCACTGGCATGAAAACGACCATCTTCCTCATGTTTTGGAGGCAAGAAGGGAGAGAGAGGCTGTGGCCAGACTGGTGGACATCTGCCTTACCCAGTGGAGTGGCCATACCTTGGAAAGGCTCTGTTGCCTGCAGCACACACACACACACACACGAGTACACAGAGATACACGTACATATGCACACACATACACGCACACACATACAGGTACATAGAGATACACATGCACACACATGGACACATACAGGCACTCAGATACACATGCATACACATGCACAAACATACAGATTCAGAGAGATACACACATGTACACACACACACATGCAGGTACACAGATATATATACACATATACACACATGCACACACAGGTACACAGAGATACATATGCACACACATGCACACCCATACAGATAGACATACATGCACATATGCAAACACATACACACACACAGGTACAGCTATACACACATGCACACACATACAGGCACATGCAGAGGTACACATACATGCACACACATGCACACATACAGGTACACAGAGATACACATGCACACATGTACACACATACGGGCACACTGATACACATATGCACACACATATGTGCACAGATGTCCTGACACCTGAAGCTGGGAGACAGGCAGACGGCCTGCAGAAGTCGGGCTCTGTGTCAGCCTGGCTCTTAACTGGAGCAGCCCCAGTGACTCAGAAGACAAAACCCCAACAGACTCAGCCTGAATGCCCTCTGGCTGCTGTTGGTGGAATCTTAACCAGCGGAGAGCTGGTCTGGGATGGTTTTAGCCCGATGAGAAAAGCCACCTGCGTTCTGGAACCTGCCTGATGGAGGAGTCTCTTATTTTATTTGAAAAATGTTTTTGGAATAGGTCATACAGCCAACGGTTCCTAATGTTACAAATACTAAAGGGTCTCTAATTAAAGTCTCCCGAGTCCCCTCCTGTGATCCCTCCCTGCTTCCTCACCCACAGGCGTCCCCATGATCACATATCCTGTGTTTCCTTCCAGTGTATCACCATGCGCCTTCATTCTTCACGCAGAAGTGAATACAGATTGTTTTTAAATTGAGATAAAATTTATGGAACACAAAATTCACCCCTTTAGCCATTTTAAAGTGGCCGTCAACTCTCCCATTTGTGAACAGAAGAGTGTACCCGGGAAAGCTCCCTGCGTGGGCCCTGACCGGTCCTTTTTCGGCCTTCCCACCCACACAGTTGCCCGGGGCCGCCTTGTGTGGTGAGCCCCACCAGGCCCTGCTGGTGGATGCGAGGTTTATTTCTGGTCCCTGGTTGTTGGAAACGTTGTTGTGCGAAGGACTTTGGGCATCTGTCATTTCCCGTGCACAGCACTCCCGTGGAACAGCTTCCCTGAAGTGGGATCCCCAGGCCGGGGGGCACACGGGCTGTGCTTACCTTAGGGGTTCTGCCTGCGCCCCACCGTGGGTGGATCATTCCTGCCCCCATAGGCAGCTCGTGTGAAGGTCTTGGAAATCGGCTCATAGGGGAACAGCTTCTGTTCCTGCCCGTCCTGCCTCCGGTCCCCAGCAGCAGAATGTGTCTGGTGGGAGCTCTTCGTCCATGTTGGCTGGCGGGGGAGGGAGTCTCTTTAAGAGCAGCTCCAGTTGGTGGGTGTAGAGTTACTGATGGGGAATGAATTTGGCCAAACCCTGCATGATCCGGTGCAGACCAGGGACTGAGTGACGTGATCTGTTTGGAATTCAACAGATTTTACGATGTTTGAGGGTTCTGAAGCCATCAGCTCGGCTCTAATTTCTGGAAGGGAGCAACTCCTCCGCTTGATGCAAGGCGCGTCTAGGAGTCAGGGGGGCCACGGCCCATGGACCCCACTGATGAGATTTCCTACAGATCCCAGGGCCCACATCCACACTGGGCGAGTACACAGACGGGGTGGGGTGAGGAAAGGCCTCACCAGGAGCGGGTCTTGGCTTTTTTGGGTCGGTCTGCTGCTGACGAATTCCCTCAGCAGCGATCAGCCGAACGCTCCCTGTGTGGCAGCCCTGGTGTTCAGGAGATGGAGGTGTCTGAGGCTGATACAGCTTCCCTCCTGGGGTACACAGGGTGGTCGGGGAAGGCTTCCAGGAGGCAGTGGCCTTGGAAATGAACAGGAAGGAGGCAGTGCAGAAGTGAGAAGGGGGAGAACACAGCGATCCGAGTATGCAAAGGCCAGGGGGTTCACAGAGTTGAGGCGGGAGCTCGTGGCCGAGGGGCTGTGCTTGGAGCCGTGTCCATGGGGCTGGCTCCGCGGCAGTGAGAGTGGAGGGCGCCAGGCTGTGAGTGACAGGAGAAGCCCTAGCTTCTTGATGAGGCGGAGGAGCGGTGAGCAGGGGCGCGGTCCCTCCTCCCAGGGACACCTTGCCAGGACAGCCCCTCAATGTGAGCGATGAAATACAGCTTCCGCAGGCCTGGGGATCTGCATTTCTGGGAGCTCCGGGAAGCTGCTTGGCCAGTCCCAGACCCCACTGTGAGGAGGAGGCTACAGCTGTGCGGCTTGGCCAGGGAGACAGCAGTGACAACGGGGGCCTTCAGGGGCCTTGTCCACTGATCGAAGTTATCCCTGTGTCCAGTGGGGTGTTGATGTCGGAGTCTGCAGGCAGCCCTGAGTTACCGCTGTCTCTGACTATTCGTAGTAGCAGTTGGTGCTATACGTGTATTGATTGACAGCTGAATTGGGCCTGAGTCTGTCTGTTCGATTATTCTCGAGCGCCTGAAAGGCAAACATGGGTAAGGCTGCTTCACAGTCACTTCCCCCTGGCTGTTTGGAAGGCTGTGTCCTAAGCTGCAGGTGCTCAGGCGTTTCTTGCTTCTTATCCTAAGAGGTGCACATTTGCAGACGCGATGCCGAGCGCTCCTGAAGAGCAGAGCTGGTAAAGACGAAGCTTGGGGGAACTGGAGGCTCGTGCAGGGCCAGGGTTCAGGCTGGCTCAGAAAAGCTCAGGATGTCTCTCTCCAAAGGAATTATAGTGATGGCGCGACTGTCGGCAAGGAGCCTGTACCAGAGCTGCTGAGCTGCCGCGTCAGGCCCCCTGCACCTGAGCAGAGGGAAGAGGCTTGGTCGGGGTCTCACAGGAGGCGTCGTGAACTTCCCTTGGATGGTGAGTGTTCAACCTGACCCCGAGAGCTGACCTCGTTCCTGGTGGATGCTGCTGTTTGGGGAGGGCCTTGGTGGGCCCGTTTATGGAAACGGCATTTTGAAAACTCCTAGCGCATAGTAGTAGCGTGTTTGGAATTGAACGGATTTCATGATGTCTGAGCGTTCTAAAGCCATCGGCTTGGCTGATTTTTGGAAGGGAGCAACTCCGCTTGACAGGTGGAGAAACTGTGACCTCTGAGGACCTGGAAACGCACCAGTGGCCTCTCAGGGAGGAGGGGCTGAGCCTCGGGGCATCTACGTCCTGATTTCTGGTCCAAGTTTGTGTGGAATGACACCAAGAGATGGGGAGACCCTCCAGCCGCCTTCAAGTTGGCTCCATTTCTCAGATCAGGAAACTGAGGCCCAGTGAGCCTGGCCACCCTGCGTCACACCCTCTCATCTGAGAAGTGCCCACTCTGCCAGCACCACCTAGTAAAGACAGCATTGACCTCCCTGTTCATGCTGTTCGCAGGTGAAGGCGCTGATAACTGCTACTGGCCTGTCAGCCTGGGAGCTGAGACTTCCTTTGCACCAGCCCAAATGCCACGTGGGTCCGAGGCTGGCTGGCCTTGCCCCCCTCCCGCTGCCGGAGCTCTGAGGTGTAGCCCAGGGCCCTCATCTCCAGGGAAGTTGGACGGCTCAGCACAGAGCAGAGGATCCTCCTGGCATCGTGTTGTGCGGTGGAGGTGGGGCTGGCTGCCGTGATCAGGGCGGGGGCTCCATGGCTGGTCTAGGGTCTCTCCATGAGCTGAGTGTGGGCTTCAGGGTTCTTTTCCTTCTGGGGAAGGGTACCCTCAGTCCCTCTCAGGGAGGGAGCAGGCCTTGCCCTGGAGTAAAGCCAGAGGCAGTGGATGCGGGGGGCGAGGCTGTGGATGTGGATGGACCAGGACCAGGGCCTGGCCCCGCCAAGCCTTCTTTCCTCTGAACCTCAGTTTTTCTCTTCCTAAAGTGAAGCATTGGCGACAGCATCCTGAGTTCCTGTGAGCTCTGTGGTTGAATCTGACACTCACAGCTCCTTCCAATACCTCACTCAGACCTGCCACCCCTTGCGAGGGAGGGGACTGAAGGGCAGGTTCTGCCCTCCGTCTGTGTCAGCTGCTGTGTGGGCGCTCATTCGTGTACTCATAGACTCACCCACTCATTCATTGACTCAAGGAAAGATGGATTGATTTCTCTGCTCTGTGCTGGGTCCATGGGGATTTAGCGGTGGGTGAGTCTCTGCTGTCATGGAGCTTACTGCTTAGCGGTCTCGAGGCAGGCAGGTTCAGAAATTCCAAAAAGGCTGGCGTCTCTGCCTGGGGTCCCAAGTTGACTTTTCAGGGTGTGGGCTGCTGGGCTGGACCTGGGTGACGGTGCGTTGGAGTAACCCCGGGCATCGATTCGTCCCGTGCTTAGGAGGCAGACATCATGGAGGGGTGAGGGCAGCAACGGAGTGCGGACCCATAAAAGCCCCGGGCCTGGGCACACAAGCTCCTGGCTCTGCTGAGTGCAATGCCAGACAGGTCACTGGCCGGTTCTGTGCCTCAGTTTCTTCAGCCGTAATGTGAGAACAGTAATATTGGCCCCTCCCAGTCAGGTGGGGCTGATGCTTATCACTTGCTGGGCCGGCACAGATTGGGCGCCCAGCAGCCCGGGTCCCCCACAAGCCCATTTGATAAAATGGCATTGGAAGAATGGGAACAGATTCCTGCACTGCCTTCCCCATGGCTGGGAGGACAGGAGGTGGGAGGGTGAGGCGTGGGGGCGACGCGTGCATCCTGAGGACCCTTCACAGGAATGAGTGACGGCAGTGGCTGGCTCTGCTTGGACATTCCTGGCCATCTGGGAAGGATCCCTGTGGGCTGCGGCTCAGGTCTGGATGGGAGGAGACCCCTGGCGACGGCTGGGGCTGTGCGGGCCTGACTCGAATTCCCGATGTTTCTCCCACCCAGATCAAAGAGCCCCAGAGTGAACACACCAGCCACTGAGGAAACTCTCCCGGGGATACTTCATTTCCAAAGCTGCTAGCTGAGGACCCCAGAAGGGCATGTCATAATTTTTAGTTCTTTGAAACCACCTTTAATAGAAGTTTCTTCTGAAAACACAGGCTTTTGGCATGGCAGAGAAGAGCCCAAACTTGACGTGGAATTGCTGGGATCAGATTCCAGCGCTGCCACGTGCTCCTTGTAGAGTTTTTGGAGAAATATTGAAGCGTTCTCTGCTTTAGTTTCTTCATCTGTTAAACAGGGATAATAACCTGGGCTCCCGGGGGGATGGGGTGGGGGCACAGCAGCAATTTGGGCTCCTGGGGAGGTGGGGGGGGTGTCGGTCACTGCGGGGCACATCGGTGGCGGGGTTGAGACCGGTGGCTATTAGCTATCATTATTCTTTTTTTTTTAATTTTTTTTTTTTTTTTTTTTTTGAGACGGAGTTTCCCTGTTGTTACCCAGGCTGGAGTGCAATGGCACAATTTTGGCTCACCGCAACTTCCGCCTCCTGGGTTCAAGCAATTCTCCTGCCTCAGCCTTCCCGAGTAGCTGGGACTACAGGCATGCACCACCATGCCTGGCTAATTTTTGTATTTTTAGTAGAGACGGGGTTTCACCTTGCTGACCAAGATGGTCTGGATCTCGTGATCCACCCGCCTCGGCCTCCCAAAGTGCTGGGATTATAGGCGTGAGCCACTGCGCCCGGCTCAGCTATCATTATTCTTAATGCCGGCAGCTGCTGTGGCTTAGGGTCATGTCATGTTTGCTACTAGATATTTAATCATCAGCATCACATCATCGTGGACCGGGAAACAGGTGTGTTGAAGTTGAGGGTTGCCAGTGCAGAGCCGAGCGTGGAACCCGAGTGGTCTGACCTCAGATCAGGGTCCTTTTCCTTGATGACTGCAGAGTCAGGGCTTGGTAGGGCTGCCTGCTGTGTGGCTCCTCCAGCGCTGGCCCTTCCTGGGTGACCTCCTTGTTTCAGCCCTGGGCAGGGACAACCCCACAGGATCTCAGAGTCCCATTCGGCTTGGCCGCTTGAAGCCAGTAGAGTGATTCTGCCCCCAGCACAGAGAGGAAGTAGGGTCTCCTGATAGGGGGTGGTGGTGTGGGTTGGGGGCACTGGCCTTGGCCCAGCTTCACTGCAGAAATGATCCTTCCTTTGGGCAAAGTCACCTGTGTTTCTTCCAGTGTGTGGTGTGAGTGCTTGTCATATGGCAGGTGCTGGGCCCTGCGCTAGGGAGAGAGACAAGGTCCCCACCCTGAGTGATTTCTCACCCAGTCATGGAAGCAGACCCTGTGAGCTGTGTGGGGTTGCAGGGAGCCCAGCAGGGTTGGAAGGGCGTGTGTGGAGGGGGCATTGAGCCCAGTGTGGGGGGCCTTCCTGGGGATGGTGTGAGTCAGACTGAGGTCTGAAGGTCTAGGAGGAATTAGCTAAGCAAATAGGGCCGGGGGTTCGGGAAAGAGCATCCCAGGATGAGGAGTGTCTTGGGCTAAGGTCCCAAATGCTGGGCTCTAGAAGAGAGGGTGGGCTGGTGGGGACTCTCCCCTCGAGGGAGGGGGAGGAGGAAGCAGTATTGCTGGGTGACTGGTTGACCATCCACAGTGGCAGAGCTGGAATGTACAGGCAGGAGTGATGGGGACGTGAAGCCAGCCTCACGGCAGGGTGGGTCTCAAACCTAGCAGTCTGCAGAAGGGCAGGGTGCCCTCTAGAGCCGAGCTGTGCCCCTTGAAGCGAGGGCAGAGCCTGGATCTCGCTGCTCCAGGATCAGATTGGCTGGGGATTTCCTCCCGAACGGGGCCAAATCAAACAGACTTTGAGGTGCCCTCCAGCTGCCACACTCTAGCTGCACAAAATCCCCTCTGGGCATGGCGTGACTGTATAAAACATGAACCAGTGGGTTAAAGTCCACACCTTGTCAGCCTTCCCTCTCCTTAGCGGGTTCTGGCTCCGACAGCAGGCTGTGAGCTGACGAGAGAAAATCGCTTTGTTCCTGAGCATGGCATAGCCAGTCTGGCCTTGATTGACAAAGTCTGGCTTTTTAAAATCATCGCCGCCTCTAAGATGCACTGTCCTATCTCAGGCGACAGCCCCTCCTCACATCTTCCCTGCTCGAGTCACCAGGGAAATAAAGGCAGGTCAGCCCAGCTGCCATCTGTGGAAACGGCGGCTTAGGACGGAGTGCAGGGAGCTCTCTGTTCCCATGGAGGAGCCTGACCGTTGGGGATGACCAGGGTGGTGACCTCAAAAAACCAGGCTAACAGCTGCTCCAGACCCCATGGCTGTTCCCATCTTACCTCCTGGGGCTCCTCTGGCAGTGAGTGAAATGAAATTTGATGTATATGGAAACGCAGTGGCCGGTGAAGTAATTGGGAAAATCTTTTCCCATCAGGGCTGGTGCATCCTCATTCCCCACCCCCAGCCTTTTTTTTTATTTACACATTTGTTTCAAAAAATAATTCGGTTGTCCCAAACACAGTTGTGTTTTCTGCACAGGCCTGAAATGCAAACAGCGTTGTTAGATAGGGCCCTGTGTGTGATGAATGAATGGATGGTTTCAACAACAATGAAAATGGGTGTGTGCCGCTGACAAGTCCTGGGCCCCCAGCATCTTGTCTGTGCCTCCCAGCCACCACTCCAGGACCAGTAATGACAGGCAGGCCGTAGGGACCTGCTTTGGTCTTGGGTGGCAGCCCCGGCAGCTGTTTCCAGCAGGCTTGGGGGATCCTCGAATGCGCTGATGGAGACAGAGCCCATCCCCAGAAGCCTTGCCAAGTGCGCGCCATCCTCATTCCTCCATCCACACCAGGGTGGGGTCGGCACCCTGGTCACAGGGACCGCTGCCCCGCCACTCCCTTTGCCACAGTTCGGGATCATCCAGGGGTGGGTTTGAATGATTTCCAACAAATGGCAGCTGCTGTTTGAATTTCACTGGATTCCGACGTCCCCGAAGTCATTCTGCGGAACACAAACACGTTATCAGAGCAGGAGCAAGCCCACATCTACAAGCTCTCATGCCGGGTGGCCTGGAGCCTCCCAGGGATGCTGACTGAGAGAGGCCCCCGGGCGGCTGATGTTTAGAGACCCCAAGTCCTGGCAGGGAGTGGCGTCATTGCGTCTCTCTTTGAGAACCTGGGAACCCACTGATTTCTGCCTTTTACTTTCTGTTAACACCACAGGTGATCTTGATCCTGACGAAGTACTACCACGCAGACATGGGGAAGGTTCTGGAAAGCTCACTGTGGCGGTAAGTCAGCCCGAGGGCAGACCTTTCTCCTACGCACCCGCGCGCCGTCTTCCCAGACTCTCAGCTGAGGACCCAGATCCAAACGCCTCGCGGTCACAGCCCCTGTGAGTCGGTGGCCTCACAACTTTTCTTTGGCTAGAAAATGAACCATGGAACAGTTGAAAGCAGCTGACCCGTTTGGGCAGTGGGTTCAAACGGTGCTGCGGAACAGGCGACTGTTGAGAAAGCATCTTGGCTTTCTTCTCTTTTCTTTCTGTTTTTCTCCCGCTCCCTTTTCTTCCTCCCGGGAGGAGGAAGGTTTGCGTCGTGAATTCAGGTCAGTGCACAATTTCGCTTTGCTTGTGCTGAGAACTTCACACGCAGCTCCTGGAGTCCACCAAAGGCTCTGATTATCCACATTGTTTGGATGCTTTTCTTTCTTCCAGGCTTAGCCGAAGAGCTTGGTAAATAAATAAGCCACTGGCGATGGGGTGATATCTCTTTATGTGTGAAATGTGAATTCAGCCCAGGAACATGAGGTTGCCCCTTTGATGTTTTAAATGAGATGAGAAAGAAGGAGGTTTTGAGAACCCATTTTGGTCATCATCCCCTTCAATATTTACGTCCGCTCACCCAGGGAGGGTGCAGATGGTTCGCAGCGTCTGGGCTGGGGTTTCAAGGCTTTTTTCCTGTGGAAGATTCTCTCTCTTCCATGCCCCGATTACCACCTCCACGTTTTCTGAGTGTGAAACCATTTTGGTTTCCAACATACGTTTCTCAAGTAATAATTAATTCATTTTTCCATTTGAAATCCATAAAAAGATGCCTATACCTGCTGATCAGGTTCTGGAGTTGATTTCTTTTCCATTTTTGGCTTTGCTTTTAGCTAAGGGGTTTGAGGATTCTTTCCGTTGGGTCTTGCTGAGGGATTTCTGCGATGCTGGAACGTTGTTGAAATGGTGTCTCGAGTTGGGTTCTTTCTTTGTTGTAGAATGGCATCGCCTGGAACCCTCCGGCCTGGTCATCTGTGCTGCTGAGGAGGCCAAGCTCAGGGGTTAAGACACTCACATTCCCCTGAGGGATCCTCACCCGCTCCCAAGCAGAAACGCTTTTCCTAGAAGCTCCTCTCAGGGTGGACCCATCTCCCTGACCCACTGGTCTCCTCTAATTCCATCGTCACCACCAGAAAATGGGGGGTGAGCAGTGGGTCACAACCCTGCGTAGCGGACAGGTGTTCCCTGCCACGGCCCCCCGTTACCTTATGTGCTGGTGGGTTGCTTTAAAAATGTCTCACTCCTCCAGTGCTGGGCGAGGCACTGTCCCCTGCTTCCAGACAGGAGCGGAAAACAGTGTGAGCTCCGCTCTTTGAGAATTTAAGTTCCAAGACTGGTTTGGGGCCAACACCCCCGGACAGGGCAGGCCTAGGGAGAGCACCCTCACTGCTGGGCAGAGGGTCTCAGGACGGGTTCCTCGGTGACAGTGGACAGAGCTGGTCAAGTCTTCTCTTCCTCCCAGCAAAGACCCTCAGTTACCCGATTTGCCTCAACTTGGCAAGTCCGTCAGGCGCTGGGTGCAGCCCTCCTTGGCATGGAGGGATCTGTCTGCCTGGGGCTGCCCCCAGAAGTTTCCAGAGCGCCTGCCTCCCTCCCCTCACTGCAGCCTGTCAGTGTGGCTGGACGTGGAGGCAACAAGACTGTCTCAAGCGTCGTCTGAACGGGGAGCGATCTTTCCCGGTGTGAGCTGCTGGGTTAGTTCACTTTTGCTGGAGTCTTGGTGCTGTGGGCGTGGGGCGGGACCAACTGTGGCTGACGCTGTGGCATGGGGCCCAAGACCCCTCACTTACAGGCTCCAGACAGGATTTTTCAGAAGCAGGTGGCAGCTGAGAGGCCAAACCACCCACTCTCAGCTGCTCCGAGGGCGGGGTGGTGGGGGATTCCTTCTCCTCCAGGGAGCCTCGGTCTCCATATCCATAAAATGGGGATAAAACGCCACTGAGGGAAGTCATGAGAACTGAATGAGGAAATGTGTGAAATGCTCCTAGAGCAGCACATGATCTAAATCTAGTTTTTCTCCAAAGCAAATCAACAGATTTTAATTTTCCATGTTCCTTTCCCATCACCGTGTCTATACCCAGACGTTTCTTCCCCTTTATTAAAAATGCATGCAGAGACATTAGGTCACCGAAGTTCACCCCCCATCCCTACCCATTGGAGCAATTACTTGCTGTGTTTATAGTATCTTTTTTGATGCTAACATATTTATAGAGACACAGAATGTAGTTTTGTATTCTTCTGATCATTTATAAAATACGTTTCCAGTTTTTCCACGGAGTGACAGGGTCTGGGGCATTCTTTCTTTTATGGCTGGTATGAGCCCCTGGAGTTGGTTTGTTCTAATACTTAGCTGTCCCCTTACTGATGCTGCCATAAAAAATGTAAGCAGGTAGTTTTCCTTTCCGTTTTGTTCCTGGGATGAATCAGTTACATGGCTGAGCCGGGGAGTGTGAGTGGATTTACAGCCGGCGTGCTGTGGCTCTCAATTCTTCCTCAAGATGAATGTGCGTTCCCACCCGGCCAGTGCCCTGCGTCCTGCCGACGACGTTCTAACTCCTGCTCACTTGACAGGAGGAGCTGAGGGCAGGAAGGGAACCACATTGTGGTTTTAATTTGCCTTTTTAAAATTTCCTGGTGAGGAGGAACAGTTTTTCGTGTTAATTACTGCTCACATTTTCTCCTTTGCACATTACCTGCTCCCATCCTCACCCTCTGTTTTGGGACTCAGGCAGGAAGTTGGTGTTGAGAGTGGAGAGCTTGCCATCACTCTTTCTTCAAGATGCCACCCCCTCCCGCCTCCACCCTCTGTCCGCGTAAGAGGCCCCTGTGGATGGAAGGCTGGCCGTGCCCGCCTCTGCAGAGCACATATTAAATGGGGCTATTAAAGACACAGTTAATGAATGCACACGGAGTCTCCTAAGAATCCTTCTGTGTAATTGCAATAAATACATTTTTAATGACAGGTATGGTATTTTCATTCTGGAAGTGGCTCTCTGAAATCTAAGCTGAATGTGTTTTTAATTGTCCTGCATTTAACGGGCGCGCGTCAGCAGCTCCTCCCTCCTGGCTTCGATGGTGATCCATTGATCTGCCCCTTTCTTCCGTGGTGGTGATGGGGGTCTTCTGCTCAGTCTCAGGCCCCCTTGAATTGGTGCAAGAGGCTGGGGGTGAGGAGGGGAGCAACACGCTTCCCTGGTTGGCGTCAGGGTTTCGAGTCTGCAGGGCATGCTCCTCCACGTGGCCTTGCCCACCCAAGCCACAGAAGCCACGGAAGGTTGAGCAAAGCCCGACGTGTAGGCTGCAGGGTCTTAGCAGAGGCATAAAGAACTCACTTAGAAAAGCCCTTAAAAAGTGCTGCAGCTCGGGCCAGCCAGGGAAGGTGCAGGTGGAGTGCAGTCCTCCCAGAGGCTGTCCCTGGGAGAGTGGTACGGGATAGGCTGAGCTAGGGCAATGCGTCTCAGACCCCAGAGGCACTCGAGTCTCCTGGGATCTTCCTGCAAGGAGCACCTGGTTAGACTCCACCGGCCTGGAGGGTGGGGCCCAAGACCTTGCATTTCTAACAGGCTCCCAGGTGCTGCCCAGGCTGCTTGTCCGGGGACTACACTTCAAGTAGCCAGAGGTTGGGTTGGTTAGGACTGAGGTTTAAAATCCTTCCAGGGTGGCCGGGCGCGGTGGCTCACGCCTGTAATCCCAGCACTTTGGGAGGCCGAGGTGGGTGGATCACGAGGTCAAGAGATCGAGACCAGCCTGGTCAACACGGTGAAACCCCGTCTCTACTAAAAATACAGAAAATTAGCTGGGCTTGGTGGCGCACGCCTGTAATCCCAGCTACTCAGGAAACTGAGGCAGGAGAATTGCCTGAACTCAGGAGGCGGAGGTTGCGGTGAACCGAGATCGTGCCATTGCACTCCAGCCTGGGTAACAAGAGTGAAACTCCGTCTCAAAAAAAAAATAATAATAATAAATAAATAAAAAAATCCTTCCAGGGTACTTGGAATAATATCCAAACCACAACCCCTACAAAGACCCCAACCCCAGCTCCTACCCCATCCCCAGTCTCAGCTCCTCCCGCTCTACCTTTTACTGTTCAGTGTCCAGCGACAGTAGCCTCTTGGCTGACCCTGGACTGCACAGAGCTCAGTCCCTGTAAAGACTTGTGTGTGCCATGGGCGCTGCCTGGAGTGCACGTGGCACTGACCCCAGGTACTGGATCCTGCCTCGCATTCAGTCTCCCCATAAACCTCTTCTTCAAAGAAGCTTCCCTCACTACTCAGTGCAAAGAGGCTCCCAGGCATTCTTTATAACCTCTCTCATTGAAGTGTGGGAGTTTCTGTTTATGGTTTGCCCCACTACCGCCACCATTAGAACATAGGCTGGTTGAAGATGTGAGGATGGAGACCTGTGGGTTTATCTTACTGATCACCAGATCTCTAAAACCAAACTCAGATCTGGCACAGGAGGTATATGTTGGGCATTAGATGAATGAATTGATGGATGGACAGATGAATGGGTGGATGGATGGATGGATGAATTGATAGATGGGTGGATGGTTGGACAGATGGATGAATGGATGAATAGATGGATGGGTGGATGGATGGATGGAAGAATAGATGGATAGATTAATGGATAGATAGATAAATGGATGGATGGACAGATCAATGGATTGATACGTGGATAGATAAATGGATGCATGGATGAATGGACTGATAGATGGATTGATGAATGGATAGATGGATGGGCAGATGGATAAATAGAAGAATGGATTGATGGATGCGTGAATGAATGGATAGGTGGGTGGATGAATACATGGATAGACGGATGGATGAATGGATGGATAGATGAATGGATGGATAGATGAATGGATGGATAGATAAGTGGATAAATGGAGGGACTGATAGATGGACAGATGGATGAAAGGATTGATTGATCAATAAATGGATGGACTGACTATTGGACAGACAGATGGATGGACAGATGGAAGAAAGGATGGATGGTGGTGTGATTTTTGGGAAACACTGCTGAGACCTAGAAGACGCTTTACATTTATGGAGTTATCTTAGGAGGCTCTGGGGAAGCCAGGAAATCAGAGTTGGCTCCGATGCTGTGAGGAGGAGCCAGAGGTTTCTGCAAGGATTCTGAGCTGGAGAGGAAGCTGACCTGGGGCTGCTTCCTATGCCCTGCCTCCTGCTGTGGTGCAGCCTCAGGGACTGCCCTTGCCTCACGCTGAGCACAGCTGCTGGACAGAGTGGATGTGAAGCAGAGGGACAATTCTAT
This sequence comes from Saimiri boliviensis, assembly GCF_048565385.1. Taxonomy (NCBI): domain Eukaryota; kingdom Metazoa; phylum Chordata; class Mammalia; order Primates; family Cebidae; genus Saimiri; species Saimiri boliviensis. The sequence continues at coordinate 5,434,350 of NC_133451.1, read as the reverse complement.
AGACGAGGGGACTCTGCCTGTGCCATCCCTGAACCAGAACCACACTAATGCTGGGCCAACCTTATCCCTTCCTGGGTGCATTTGACCTCAGGCAGGACCTTCATCCAGTTTCAGGAGAATTAGGGGTGGGGCTGGTCTCAGGCTTTCTCTAGAATGACTGTTTTGAATCCTCTCCTTTTTGTTAGGGATAGGAAGTGATTCTTCTTCTTTATCTTCACTTTAATTAAGAAATCTTGAAGGTATCCTGAAAAGTACAGACCATGGTAGGATACATGCCCAGGTACCTGTGAAATAGAGCCCAGGGAGTGCTCACTTAATAACCCAGCATTTCCTTCTTCCCGGCCTCCCTGTGGTTAGTCTGGGGTTGTATGATTAGTGTGGGCCAGTGGATGCTGAGTAGGGATAATGCAGGTGCCACTGAAATTGAGGGCCTCAGTTTTTGCCACACCAGAGCCCAGTCCAGCTCAGTGCCTATAATCTAGCTGTCATCAATGTCAATTTTTTTCCATATGTGTTTGGAATCTCTCTCTCTCTCAAAGAAATGCACCATGACAGATTCTGATAAAGTCCAACCCTCTCCTCCACCCTCTCACACCCACCCTCCCCACCCACCTGGAAGTAACCTCCACCTTGAAATTGGTGTGGGTTCCCTTTTTATATTAAAAACATGAAACACAAGATAAAAATCATAATTTATCACATATATATATATATATATATATATACACATATATATCTACCTGCAGTCAATACGTTCTGCTGAGCTTGTTTTGCAAACAATGACATTACTTTGCCATTTGAAGTTTGCTTTACGCTCCCGACTTTATTTATGTAATTTGTCCATGTAGCACACGTAACCTACTTGATTGATGTATTCCCCTGCTGTGGGAGCGCTAGGATTTCTATCCTGAGATTTTGCCATTCCAGCCAGGGCTGCAGCGCACATGTCTCTGATCAGATGCTTGGGTAGGGTGGAAGGTGCATGCACAACTGCCTTTTTCTCTACCTGCTGCCAACTTATCTGTGGGGTGACTCACTGCTCCACACCTCGGAGGAATCAGACTTTCCGTGTTTGCACTCAAGTGGGTGTGAGATTACTGCTCAGTCTTGCTTTATTTTGCACCTTCCTGATACCTGGTGAGATGGAACATATTCTTCTGTTTATTGGCTTTTTGGGTCTCCTCCTCTGTGACTCACCCACTCATATCTCATGCCTGTCTTCTTATATTGGGTTGCTTAACTTTCTCTTGACCCCTATCTCTCCACTCTAAAAACCCCATGTCATTTCCAGGCCCCCTGATTTTAAGATGTGTCCTCCAAATGTGTCTTGAACTCCTGCCAGGTGCTATTCATTCTTTCCCAACTCCTTCTAAGAAGGTTTCCTCCTAAGAATGTTTTACCATGCCGCATTTATGTCTCAAAGTACGATTGATAAATAGTAATTCTGACGGATGGTGTATGAGTCAGCTGTTATGGCAGCGATGGTGTGTAACAAGCCACCCCCAGACCGAGTGGCGCACTCAGTGTTTATCCTCACACCCTGTGTTGACTGTGGTTTGGTTACTTTGGCCAGGGCTTGGCTGGGTGTTCAGGCTGCTGGCTGGTGGGCTTGGGGCTGCTTCATAGCTGTTTGTACTGGGACCCAAGCTGACAGGAACAGGACAGAGTCCTCCAGGACATGTTCTTCTCATGCAGGACTCCAGAGTTCAGGAGCCAAGCTCAGCCACAAAAGCACATTTTAAGACTTCCATTCACATCACATTTGCTAGGGTTCCACCTGGCACAGCCATGGTCAGGTCCAACATCAGCAGGGCAGGGGGAGGAGATCGGTGGGGTGGAGGGAAGGGAATGCTTCCTGAATGGTAATTTAACGTATTGCAAGTAATCGTTGTTTCCAGAAAATACATATTATGTGGTCATATTTGATAAATATACTTTAGGGAAGAAAGTTTCAGATTTCTTTATGGTAGGATTTATCAGGGTCTCTGATACACTAATACACATTATATTTCTCCAACAGAAGGTTATACAGCATTTCTCAATCTCATTTAATTCCAGAATCTTTAACTTTTATTTAATTTTTATTATTTTTATTTATTTACGAGGTACAAGTACAATATTTTACATGGGTAGATTGCATAAGGGTGAAGTCAGGGCTTTTAGAGTATCCATCACCCGAATACTGTACACTGGACACGTGAAGTAACTTTGGATACTCCACCCTGTCAGAACCCCTCACTTTCCAATGTCTCCATTGTCATTCTCTATGCCTCTATGTGTGTGTATTTTACCACCCATTTATGAGTGAGAGCATGTGGTGTTTGTCTGTGTCTGTCTTGTTTCACTTAAGATAACAAACTCCAGGTCTCTTCATGTTGCTGCAGAAGACGCGATCTCATTCACATTCATGGCTCAGTAGTCTTCGGTTGTGTGTATATGCCACGTTTTCTTTATCCAGTCATCCACTGATACACCCTTGGGTTGATTCCACATCTTTTCTGTTTTGAATAGTGCCGTGATAAACATATGAGTGCGGGTGTCTTTTTGAAATCCTGATTTCCTTCCTCTCTTCTTCTGGGTAGATACCTGGTAGTGGGATTGCTGGATCGCATGCTCATTCTATTTTTGGTTATTTGAGCAATCTCTAAACTGTTTTCCATTGAGGCTGTACTAACATATTCTCAGGAACAGTGTACAGGAGTTGCACTGTTCCACATCCTCACCAACATCTGTCATTTTTTGTCTTTTTATTAACAGCCATTCTGACTGGCATAAGATGATATCTTAGTGTGGATTTAATTTGCATTTCTCTGATGATTGGTGATGTTGAGCAGTTCTTCATCTGCCTGTTGACCGTGTGTTTGTCTTCTTTTTAAAAATGTCCATTCGTGTCCTTTGCCCACTTTTAAATATGATTATTTGTTTTTATTGTTGTTGAGTTGTTTGAGTTTCTTAGAATGCCTGGATATTAATCCCCTGTTGGATGAATAGTTTGCAAATATTTTCTCCCATTCTGTAGGTTATCTGTTCACTCCGTTGGCTATTTCTTTTGCTGTGCAGACGCTATTTACTTTAATTAAGGCCTGTTTGCCTGTTTGCCTGTTTTTGTTTAGTTGCCTATGCTTTTGTGGTCTGAGTCATAAATTCTTTGCCTAGACAAATATCCAGAATAGCTTTACAGGTTTTCTTCTAGGATTTTTATAGTTTCGGGCCTTACATTAAAGTCTTTAATCCATCTTGATTTGATTTGTTTTGTATATGGTGAGAGATAGGGGTCTATTTTCATTATTCTGCAATCCAATTCTCCCAGCACCATTTGTTGAAGAGTGTGTTTTTCCTAATGTATATTTTTGTCAGCTTTGGCAAAGATGAGTTGGCTTTAAATATGTGGCCTTATTTCTGGTTCTCCATTCTGTACCATTGGTTTATGTGTCTATTTTTATACCAGTACCATGCTGTTTTGGTTACTATAGCCTTGTAATAGAATTTGAAGTTGGGTAACATGATGCCTCCAGCTTTGTTCTTTTTGCTTAGGATTTCCTTTGCAGTGTGGGCTCTTTTTGGGTTCCACTTGAATTTAGGGTTATTTTTTCAAATTCTGTGAAAAATGATGTTGGTATTTTGGTAGGAATTGCAGTAACCTGTAGATTGCTTTGTAAAGTATGGTAATTTTAACAATATTAATTCGTCTAGTCCATGAGCATGAATTTTTTTTTTCATTTGTGTCATCTACAATTTCTAAAGGGTGTTTTGTAGTTTTCCTTGTAGAGATCTTTCACTTTGGTTAAATTTATTTGTAGGTATTTTTCTGGTGGCTATTTTAAATGGGATTGCCTTCTTGATTTCATTCTTAGCTAGATCATTATTGGTGTAAAGAAACACTGCTGATTTTTTGTGCATTGATTTTTGTATCCTGCAACTTTACTAAATTCATTCATCAAATCTGTTTTTCATTCATGGAGTCTTCAGTTTTTCCAGCTATAAGATCATGTCATCAGTAAACAGGGATAATTTGACTTCTTCTTTTCCAATTTGGACGCCTTTCATTTCTTCCTCTTGCCTGATCGCTCTGGCTAGAACTTCAGTACTGTGTTGAATAGGAGTGGTGAAAGTGAGCATCTTCGTCTTGTTCCAGTTCTTAGAGGAAATACTTCCAACTTTTTCCCATCCAGTATAATGCTAGCTGTTGGTTTGCTGTATACAGCCTTTGCTATTTTGAAGTATATTTCTTCTTCTTTTTTTTTAAATTGCATTTTAGGTTTTGGGGTACATGCGAAGAACATGCAAGATTGTTGCCTAGGTACACACGTGGCTGTGTGATTTGCTACCTTCTTCCCCATCACCTGTATCTGGCATTTCTTCCCATGCTATCTCTCCCCAACTCCCTACCCCCCACTGTCCCTCCCCTATTTCCCCCCAACGGACCCCAGTGTGTGATGCTCCCCTCCCTGTGTCCATGTGTTCTCATTGTTCAACACCCACCTATGATTGAGAACATGTGGTGTTTGATTTTCTGCTCTTGTGTCAGTTTGCTGAGAATGATGGTTTCCAGGTTCATCTATGTCCCTACAAAGGACACGAACTCATCGTTTTTGATGGCTGCATAGTATATTTCTTCTATGCCTAGTTTGCACTTTATGTATCACATTCATTGATTTGCATATGTTAAACCGTCATCGATCCTTGGTATAAAATCCACTTGATCATGGTGTGTTATCTGTGTGATATGCTGTTGGATTCAGTTTGCTAGCATTTTGTTGAAGACTTTTGCATCATGATTCATCAGTGATATTGACCTGCAGTTTTCTTTTGTGTTACGTCCTTGTCTGGCTTTGGTATCTGTGCAATGCTGGCCTCATAGAATGAATTTGAAAGTATTTCCTCCTCTTCAATTATTTTTGAGCAGTTTGAGTAGGATTGGTATCAGTTCTTCTTTAAAAGTTTGGTAGAATTCAGTGGTTAAACCACTGGGCCCTAGGCTGATTTTTGATGGGAGACTTTGTCACAGCTTTGCCCTTGTTACTAATTGTTGATTTATTGAGGTTTTTTTGTTTTCTCATGGTTCAATCTTGGTGGGTTGTATGTGTCCAGGAATTTATCCATTTATTCTAGGTTTTTCAACTTGCTGACATATAGTTGTTCATACTAGTCCTAGTAATTCTTTGTATTTCTCTGGTCTCAGTTGTTATGTCTCTTTTTCATTTCTGATCTTATTTATTATGAGTTTTCTCTCTTTTTTTTTTGTTAGTCTAGTTTGTTGATTTTGTTTATCTTTTCAAAAGACCAACTTTTCATTTTGTTGATTTTCTGTATAGTCTTTTGGTCTCAATTTCATTTATTTCTGCTGTGATAATTTTTTCTTTCTATTAATTTTGGATTTGGTTTGTTCTCTTCTAGTTCCTTGAGGCATATCACTAGGCTGTTTATTTAATTTTTTTCTATCTTTAAAAATAGATATTTATTGCTGTAAACTTTCCTCTTAGTACTTCCTTTGCTGTACCCCATAGATTTTGGTATGTTATGTTTCCATTTTTGTTAGTTTCAAGAAATTTTATAATTTCTTTCTCAACTTCTTCATTGACCCATTGACCATTCAGGAGCATGTGGCTTAATTTCCATGTATTTTTCATGTTTCTGAGGTTCTTTTTGTAATTAATTTCTAGTTTTATTTCTTTGTGGACAAAGAAGATACTTGATATGATTTTTACTTTTAAAAATTTGTTCAGACCTGTTTTTTGGCCTAAGCTATGGTCTATTCTGGAGAATGTTCCATGTGCTGATAAATTCTATAGCATTTGGGTGAAACATTCTGTAAATGCCAGTTAGGCCTATTAGGTCTAATGTGCGGTTTAACTCTGATGTTCCTTTGTTGATTTTTGTCTGGATGATCTGTTCATAACTGTTTTTAACTGAGAAAGGAGTGTTAAAGTCACCTACTGTTATTGTATTGCCATCTACCTCTTTCTTTAGATTTATTAATGTTTGCTTTATATACTTGGGAGATTCATGTTGAGTGCATAGGTATTTAGGATTGTTATATCTTCATGCTGCATTGACCCCTCTATCATTATATAGTGACCTGCTTCCTCTTTTTCACAGCTTTTGATTTGCAGCCTATTTTATTGGATATAAATATAGCAACTCCTGCTCTTTTTCAGTTTCAAGTTGCATAGAATAACTTTTTCCAGCCTGTCACTTTCAGTCTGTGTATCATTACATGTGAAGTGGGTTTCTTGTAGGCATGATATAGTTGAGATTTGTTTCTTTATCCATTCAGCCACTCTATGCCTTTTCATTTAGAAAACTGAGGTCATTCACATTCAGTACTATTAATCCTAAGTAAGGACTTACTATTGCCATTTTGGGCTTGTTTTCTGTTTCTTTTGTATATCCCCTCTTCTTTTCTTATTATTTTTCTTTGTGGTTAAGTGATTTTCTCTAGGAGTATGTTTAAATTCATTAATGTTTGTTTTTATTAAATCTATTATAGTTTTTTTTTTTGCATTATGGTTATCACAAGGCTTACAAAAACATAGATATAGCATGTTATTTTTGAAGAGATGATAATTTAGATCACAAAGAAAAAATAGAAACAAAAAACCCCCAAAATTATACCCTTTATCCTGATCTCCCCCACATTTTTACTTTTAGTTGTTTCAATTTACTATTTCTATATTACCTATTTCTTAGCAAGTTATTGTGGCTACTACTATTTTTGATAGATTTATCTTCCAGGCTTCATACTAGAGTTATGAGTGGATTCTGTATCACAATTATGGTGTTAGAGTATTCTGGGTTTGTCCATGTCCCTAACTTTACCAATGGATTCTAAATTTTCAGGTGTTTTTTATTTTTTATTTGTTTTTTGCATGTTAGTATTTTTTTTTTTTTCTTTCAGATTGGAGAACTCCCTTTACCCTTTCTTTTAAGACAGGTCTAGTGGTGATAAATTCTCTCAGCCTTTGTTTGTTTAGAAAAGACTATATCTGTCTTTTATATTTGAAGATAACTTTGCTGGCTACAGTATTCTTGGATGACAGTTTTTTTTTCTTTGAACACTTTGAAAATGTCTTTCTACTCCCACCTGGTCTATATGGTTTCCTTTGGGAAGTCTGTTGCTAGATGAATTGAAGCTCCTGTATGTGTTATTTGCTTCTTTTCTCTTGCTGCTTTTTAAATCATCTCTTTGTCCTTGACCTTTGAGCGTTTGATTATTATATGCCTTGGGGGTAGTCTTATTTGGGTCAAATCTGTTTGGTGTTCTCTGACCTTCCTGTACCTGGATATTTATATCTTTTTCAAGTTTTGGAAAGTTTTCTGTTATTATTTCTTTGAATAAGATTCCTACCTCTTGCTCTTATTCTGCTTTCTTCTGGACACCGATGATTCTTACATTTGCTGTTTTGAGGTAATTTTCTGTATTTTGTAGGTGATCTTTGGTCCTTTTAATTCTTTCTTTTTTTCTCCTCTGTTTTCAGATAGTCTGTCTTTAAGCTCACTGATTCTTTCCTCTGCTTGATCCATTCTGCTATTGAGAGCCTCTAGTGAAATTTTCAGTTCCACAGGTGTTTTTCTCAGTTTTAAGATTTCTCTTTCTCTCTCTCTCTCTCTGTCTCTCTCTCTCTCTGTCTCTCTCTCTCTCTCTCTCTGTCTTTTAATACTTTAAGTCTGGGGTACATATGCAGAACGTGCAGGTTTGTTACATAGCATAGGTATACATGTGTTATGATGGTTTGCTGCACCCATCAGCCCATCATCTACATTAGGTATTTCTCCTAATGCTATCCCTCCCCTAAATCCCCACCCCCTGACAGATCCCATTGTGTGATGCTCCCCTCCCTGTCTGTGTCCATGTGTTCTCATTGTTCAACTCCCACTTATGAGTGGTACTTCTTTGTTAAATGACTGATAAATTTCTGAATTGCTTCTCTGTGTTATCTTGAAGTTGTCCTAAAGATGCAGTTTTTAATTCTTCATCAGGGAGCTCACATATCACCATCTCATTAGAGTCAGTTACTGGTTCCTTACTTTGTCCATTTTTGGAGATCATAGTTCCCTGTTTGCTATTGTTTCTTGTGGATGTATGTCTGTGTCTTTGCATTAAAGGATTTGTTATTTATTCTAGTCCTCTCTGTCTGACTCGTTTTGGTTAAAGATTCTTTACTGCTAGGCCACTGCTTCCTTTTTGACTCTCAATGGTGCCTTAAGCCTAGGTTCTCCTTGGCTGTAGTAAAGGACTGAAGTGCTGCCCTTCCCAAATGGCGGAGGTCTCAAAGGGGATATCTGGGCCATGTGGGGGTGGTAGCTAGGGGTTCCTGCCCAGGGGACCTGTGGAATAATCTCCAACAGCATGAAGCTGCGAACAGACACTCTGATTTGGAGTCTCCTTTGGCCAAATTACAGAGCAGAGTTTTCAGGGCTGGGCTTGGTGGTCTTTGCTCCCTTCTTTGTCTCTGATGTCCTCAGGGATATTTCTCCCCTTAGCACTTGAGGTGTTTTCTGTGGATTACAACAGGAGCCATGTCCTGCCAGAGAACCCAAGATGATGGGGAAGCTGGTTGTCTACCTCAATCCCACTTTTTCCAGGGCAGAAACAGTGTGTTGGTGGCAGGTTTTCTGCAGGCTTGATGCCAGGCAGGATGAGAAGAGGCATCAAGGATGTGGAAGTCCAATATTCTTACCATCTGCTCTGAGTCTTTTTACTTCTTTGTGGCTCTGGGAACTGTCTCATCGTCATATTTGCATTCGGAAATATTGCTGGTGATAATCTCAGTGTTGTATGTTTGTTTCTGGTTTTTCGTGGATGGGAGGGAAGCTAGGTTGCTTCTATGCTACTATTTTGGAACCAGAAGTCTCCTTATTTTTTCTGTCTTTTAATGTATAGAATTTTAACATATATTGTGAATGCAGTCTGAGGAATTTGAGCAGTGAAGCCTAACAGCAAGGCAACGTCCTCTGACGTTCAATGATATAAAGAGACATCAAGGTCCTTCTCTGCAGAGGCCGGTGATGGCCTTGGGGGACACCCCCATGATGAGACCATGTTGAAATTGACAAGGCCTTCCACAGAGTGTTCTGGGTATCACAGCATTTCTCTCTGTGGCCCCTACTGTTGGAGTTGTGCTGATGAGGCCATTCTTGGTAGGTAATGCTGAGAGTTCACAGCCAGTTTTCAGATGGGAAAATTTGAGATGATATGCTTTGCCCTTTGGTCATCCAGAAAGAGGGGGATTTCACAGAGAAACAGTCTGACACTCCAATGGGCACTCTCTCCTTAAGGTGATGACAAGCACAGACAGTCTTCTGTGCACACAGACAGGCCTTCGTTTCAGTTCTGGCTCCACAGCTCCCTTCTTGGTGACCTCTCTGGGGCTCCTCTGTAAAATGAGCCCACACGTTCAGAACTCGATGTGGACCTCGTGGGACCTGATGAAGATGACAGCAGATAATGTGTCTAAAACGCTGGGTGCTGAGCAGATGTCAGAGGTCTGCTTCCTTCCTTCTCCCGTTACCTTAAAATATCCCGTTGGCTTTTCACCAGCTGCATTTTCACTCCCAGGCCAGCCTCCCTCTGTATTTGCTTTAACATCACCATGGAGATCTGAGTTTGATTTAAACAAGACTCACTGCAGATAGGGATCGAGAGAGAGGCCCGGACTGTAAAGCTTTCGGGGTTACGGTCTATTCAATAAATAATTCAGTGTGACTCAACGGTTTGATGAGGTTAGGCTCTGGGGCCTTGAGGTGCCTTTAAAATGCTTTGGGACAAGATCTGACTGAGGAATCATGAGAATTTGAGGAAATTTCTCAGCATTCCTAGCCGCCGGCCCCACCTTCCTTCCTTCATCTTTTTTTTTTTTTTTTTTTTTTTTTTTCCCTGAGATGGAGTCTCCCTCTGTCGCCAGGCCGAATGCAGTGGTGTGATTTCGGCTCACTGCAAACCTCTGCCTTCCGGGTTCAAGCGATTCTCCTGCCTCAGCCTCCTGAGTAGCTGGACCACAGGCACGCGCCACCACACCCAGCTAATTTTTGTAATTTTAGTAGAGACGGGGTTTCATCATGTTGGCCAGGATGGTCTCGATTTCTTGACCTCATGATCTGCCTGCCTCAGCCTCCCAAAGTGCTGGGATTACAGGCGTGAGCCGCCGCCTGGCCTCTTCTCTCCATCTTGACTTCACTACTTGCCCCCGCACTTGGGTCCTGGTTCCAGGGACCCTCTGCCGCTGCTTCTAGCTGCTCTACCTACTGACTTTCCTTCTCTTTCTCTTTCCTGTCTTCCCTTCTGCCTTCTTCCTTCCCTTACTCCCTCTTTCCCATGTATCCATCCACCTGTCTGATCAGCCATCAGTGTTTTCTTTCTTCCTTCCGTTCCTCTCTCTTCTCTCCTTATTTTTATCCACACTTCCCACCTTTGCTCCTCTCTCCGTCCCTCTCATTCTTCCATCCATCCACCCATCCATTTCTTCATCCACTCATCCATCATGTTAACCACCCACCCATTATCCACCCCTCCATCCACCTCCCTGCCCTTCTTCCATCCATCCATTTAAGCTCTGGGGTGCAGTAAGCAGTGATAACTGACATCTCAGACTCAGAGTTTAGTAGAGGGTGTGGACAAGGAACCAATCCACGACAGTGGCAGGTAATCCACTGTATGACGGAGCTGAAAGAACCAGGGAGGGAAGCCTTAGATACCCCTACTCCACTGGAGCAGAGAAAGTGGTAGTCAGGGAAGACTTCCTGGAAGAAGATTCTCCCTGGTCCCCAGATACTGCAGCCTCCCTTCTCTTCCAGCTGCTCTCCTTACACAGTGTCTTCAATGCTGCTACAGCCACGATGGCTCTTTTTGTCTGCTCCCGGCCCAGCTTGTCCCCACCATCCCTAGCGTATCCTGCCAAGGTCTAGGGAGTCTGTGCAGCGGCTGCCAGCCGTCCCTCTGTAATCCTAGGCTGCTGGCCTGGGAGGTGGTCAGGACACTCCGCCCCTCTGTACTCTGGCTGGGCCTGGGTGCCAGCTTCTGCTGTAGGAGCTGCCCTGAGTGAGTCGCGGCCCACCAGGGTTCACCCTGGCATGGCGTGCCGCTGGCATGGTCACTCCCCTTCCCTCCCCTGTGTCCTGGTCACTCGGCCTTGCTCCTGTAGACTAATGGCTACCCTCTGGTGCAAGTTCTCAGGGAAGAAGCGAACTGGAGCAGAAAGGGGGTCTCCATCTTCTTCCGAGTGAGACTGGCAGCTTCTGCCCCAGCCGGAGCGTTTGTTCTGAATTTAGCTCTCTGACGGTGTGCAGGGGGATCTGGCTTCTCTCCCTGGCAGGCTGGCAGCGCTGCCCATGCAGGCGACCCCTTGCCTTCTGAGCTCACAGAGGCTTCCCAGCCCATAGGATCAGCTCAGATGCTCTTTTGAGGACTGGGGGACAGATAGATGCTCATGGGGAGGGGGAGCCTGGAATGTGGGGTGATGATTTGACTCTGCACCTGTGCTCAGCCAAGAATCCTCTCTCAGGGTTGGTCCTCTCAGCTCTTGAGGTTTCTCCTCCAGAGTCCTCCCATCATGGGTTGGGGGCCCTCCCTACAGGGCTTGCTCCTCCTGCCGGGCCTCCCCAACCATCCTCGCTGCTTCACCTGCCCCCCCTGGACTCTGCTGTCCTTTCCCAGACATGGGAGCCCTTCTGGATTCCCTCCTCGCACTCCGGCTGGGTCTTGCCTCACCCTTGGGTTCCCCCAGTGTTTCTACCACAGTCCCTGGCCTGTCCCCACCATGGCAGGCCCCTCCCTGTCCATAGGGTCTGGGTTTTGTGTTCTCTGTGCCTGGCAGAAGCTCCAGAACCACCGTGAGCCCGGGGGCTCACAGAGCGGAATCTGCATCCACCAGGCATGGCGTGTGAATTTCAGTGATAACCGCCTCCCATTTCCTCAAACCCGGGCACTGGATAATGGTATTAACCCTTCCTAAAGAGACTCTTAATATGGGCATGCCAAATGCCTCTCCAGAAACATTCTCCCTGGAAAAGTACCACATCTTTAAATATTGTAATTATAACGTGTGATCATCTTAGGGATCTTGGAAACTATGACACAGATGTGGTGTAGAAACAATCCCCTGTGTGAACCCCACTTCGTGAGATTAAAACTATTCATATTTGAGCTGAATATTCTCACTAGTCTTGAGATGCAAACGTATGCATGTTTTATAAATTTGGAATGCCAGTTGAAATATGTATTAAACATTTTCTTATGATCTCTGTATTTTCACAACCACGCTTTCTTTTTTTTTGAGACAGAGTCTATTCCGTCACCCAGGCTGGAGTTCGGTGGTGCGATCTCAGTTCACTGCAACCTCCGCCTCCCAGGTTCAAGTGATCCTCCTGCCTCAGCCTCCCGAGGAGCTGAACTACAGGCCCCTGCTACCATCCACAGCCAATTTTTGTATTTTTAGTCGAGATGGGGTTTTGCCATGTTGGCCAGGCTAGTCTCCAGCTCTTGGCTTCAGGTAATCCACCCACCTCGGCCTCCCAAAGTGCTGGGATTACAGGCTTGAGCCACCACGCCTGACCCACAGCCACTGTTTTTAATGGCTGTATAATATACTCTCATCTGAAGGAGGAATTATTTCTCTAACCAAATCCTCATCGGCAGACCTCTGGGTCACTTCTGGTTTTCTAATGCCGAGACGTAACGGGAGCTGTGGTGAATGTCCTTGTACATACGCTGCTCCCACACCTCTGTGTCCTCAGGGGAAGCTCTTCCGTGAGGCCACCCTCCTGCATGTCAGACTGCAGGGTGCCGGGATGCTGGCGTGCCTTTGGGTGTGCAGAGGGCCTGTCTCTGTGGCTGTTTCTGATGTGACTGAAGGGTTAGAGACTGAAGGGCCATTTAGGCAGGGTAGTAAGATCCCCGTGAGATCGGCCTCCTTCCTGGTGCGAATGTATCTCCAGCTAAAGGCCAGCTTGACAGGGCGAGACAAGGATATGCCCGCTGTTCTGGGAATCCCATTAACCACCGCTGGTGCTGCTTTTGGCATCGACGATTCAGACTGCTCAGAACACTAGGGCCAGGCATCCGGGATCGCGCCAACCAGCCGGAGAATGGAGGAGCCAGGGCGGCGGCCCGCGGTCGCACGCGGCCAGGTGTGGCCACCCTCAGGTGGTGTGGAGCCCAGTCCTACCCCTGGGCATGCTGGGCTAGGTTCCCCTAGGAGGGACTTTGGAAACAGGTTCTGAGGGATGAATAGAAGTTTTCCAGGCAGGGAAGGGCATGTGGAGCAGGGGAAGGCAGTGTAGGCAGTGGGAGCAGCGGGGCAATGGGGAGGCTGGGACATGTCGGGGCTTGGGGCACGCCCTGGTGAGCGTGTAGGCTGGTGGTCAGGATGTCTCGTGTGTCGTGGCTGCCATAAAAATGACCACAGACGTAGGACTTGAAGTAACACAGGTGTGTCATCTTACAGCTCCGGAGGCCACAGCCCAGCCAGGGCTCCCCGGGCTCCCGTCAGGACGTTGGCTGAGCTGCCTCTCCCAGCGCTCTGGGGAGGAATCTGTTCTCTCGTCTTTTGCAGCTTCTGGTACCACCCCCACCCCCCACCTTTTTTTTTTTTTTTCTGCTCCGGTTGTTCCCTGACCACAGCCAGAAAAGGTTATCCCTTTAAAGGACCCATGGGATGACACCGGGCCCACCTGGGAAACCAAGGATAATCTTTCCATTTCGAGGTCCTTTGTCGGACCTCTGAAGCCCTTCGGCCGGGTGAGGTAATGCGCACACGCTCTGAGCGTCAGGGGTGGACCCGTTCTGGGGGCCTCTATTCTGCCGAGCACACAGGCGTGAAGGCATCAGAGCCATAGCCACAAGTTGCTTGTCAGCAGGAGGCCTGGCTGGGGGCACCAAGAATGAACATGAGATATGAAGAAACGTTTTTAGATAACGTAATCTTGTAAACATTCTTGAGCACCCCCTCTGTGTGAGGCACTTTGCCAGGACTTGGGATTGACCGACCTCGACAGAGAGGAAGGGATGGATAGGGGCCCGATGTCTAGTGTTGAGGGCCCTACGCAAGAGGGTAATTGGGCATTTCAGGGGAGGTGATGTCTGAACTGGGCTTTGAAGGATGGATGGGAGTTTTCAGGCAGACAAGGGACACATCATGTGGAGAAATACAGGGTCATGGAGCAGCCTGGTGTGGAGGGACCCTAAGGAGTTGAGAATGGCTAAAGCATGGGGTGGGAGGAGGCCAGCGGGGGAGCGTGCTGGCCATCTAGCCGGGGTTGGGTTAAGGAGGCCTCGTGTGCCAGCCGGCGGGGCCTGGACTCTGATGCGCAGGTGATGGGGAGTGGGGTGGGATTTCAGTACGTCAGGCTTGTGGATTTGAGCAAGCATTTGGCTGCAGCGTTTGCAGGGGACAGGAAAGAGGAAATTGCGGGGTTCAGGGAGGCCCGGTCTCACCCACTGGGTAAAGGAGGCAGGACATTCGATAGGACGCCCGGCCCGCAGAGCCTCCCGCTTTCGCCCTCCAGGACGCAGCTGACTACAAAGTCCTAGGGTGTGTGTTCCTGCGGGGGCTGAGTCTGGGGCAGGACTCAGTACTTTGAGTTCCCCCACTCCCACTGGCAACCTGTGTGCACCGCATACACACACTCACGCACACTCCGCAGACACGCGGTTCCTCTTCCACACTGACACACTCACAGACACGCAGCTCCTCCTCCACACTGACACACACGCACACTCACAGTTCCTCCAACACTGACACACACACATGCACACTGATGCACACACACAGTTCCTCCTCCACACTGACACACACACGCACACTCACACAGACACAGTTCCTCCTCCACACTGACACGCACACTCTGCAGACACGCAGCTCCTCCTCCACACTGACACACACGCACACTCACACAGACACAGTTCCTCCAACACTCACACACACACGCACACTGACACACACACACAGTTCCTCCTCCACACTGACATGCACACTCACACAGACACACAGTTCTCCTCACTGACACACACATGCACACTCACACACAGTTCCTCCTCCACACTGACACACACTCACGCACACTCAGACACAGTTCCTCCTCCAACACTGACACACACACATGCACACTGACGCACACACACACAGTTCCTCCTCCACACTGACATGCACACTCACGCACACTGACGCAGACACAGTTCCTCCCCCACACTGACACACACACACAGACACACAGTTCTCCTCACTGACACACACATGCACACTCACACACAGTTCCTCCTCCACACTGACACACACTCACGCACACTCAGACACAGTTCCTCCTCCAACACTGACACACACACATGCACACTGACGCACACACACACAGTTCCTCCTCCACACTGACACACACACGCACACTCAGACACACACAGTTCCTCCTCCATACTGACACACACTCACGCACACTCATGCACACAGTTCCTCCTCCACACTGACACACACACACTCACACAGACACACAGTTCCTCCTCCTCACTGACACACTCACACACATGCAGACATGCACAGTTCCTCTTCACTGACACATGCACACTCACACAGACACACAGTTCCTCCTCCATACTGACACACATGCACACTCATGCAGACACACACAGTTCCTCCCCCACACTGACACATACACACTCACAGACACACAGTTCCTCCTCCTCACTGACACACACACACTCACGCAGACATGCACAGTTCCTCCTCACTGACACACGCACTCACACAGACACGCACAGTTCCTCCCCCACACTGACACACTCATGCACACTCACACAGACATGCACAGTTCCTCCCCCACACTGACACACACGCACACTCACACAGACATGCACAGTTCCTCCCTCACACTGACACACTCATGCACACTCACACAGACATACACAGTTCCTCCTGACACACACACACTCATGGAGACATGCACAATTCCTCCCCCACACTGACACAGACTCACACACAACTCTCATATGCAGACACACACTTGTGCACACACATGCACACACACACACATTCACACATAGGCACACACATGCATATATGGACACACACATGTGCAGACACACTGACACATTCACACACACACATGCTCTCACACACACGCACCCACACACGCACGCCTTTGCCTGCGGTCTGAGGAGAGCAGAGCTGGCTGTCCTGCCCTTTGCATTAGAGGCGCACTCCGCCCTGGAGATGGGCTGCATTTTAATGAAACCCTCCACCTCTCTACATGGGAAGCGCAGGAAACTGTCTTTGTTTTCTGCGATGTGGTAAGCCTCGCTGAGTGTGCGCTGAAGGAGGGAGCCATAAACCTGTTTACAGGGCGAGCAGCGTCCGGGGTTTGCGCTGGCGGCTGAGTGGCACGGAAGGCAAGCTAGACTTTTCAAGGCGTGACACACTTTTCAGAAGGGTCCTTGTGGGCTGCTGAGAGATGGCAGCACCAGGAAGCCAAAGTCCTGTGTTTCTTGAGCCTGCTTTTCCTGCCCACAAAGTGGGAGCTGACAGGAGGATCGCATGGGGCACTCTGGACGGCGTTTGCTTCGCACAGGGGTAACCATGCCGCAGTTTTTATTATGCCATGGATGTTAGCTTGGGGGTAAAAGCTAATGTTTGTCTGAGTTTGGGAGAAGCATGGGCACCCGATTCTGGATGTCCCACCTCTGTCACTTAGGAGTGAACTTGGGCAAGTCCTCTGCCGCTTCTAATCCTGTTCTTCCACCTTTAAAGTGGGTCTGCTGAGACAGGGAAAAGGTGCTTTGTGATGTCCTCAGTGACTGTGGGACCCGCACTTCCCGGAAGGTGGCCCTTGGCCCCATCCCTACCCCGACCCTGCTGGGCCTTAGCTTGGCCAGGCGTGCAGTCCTGTGTCCCTGCGTCAGGCCTTTCTCATCTGCAGAAAATGCAGAGAGCTGAGTTGCCCTTTTCAATGCAATGAGGAGTGAGAGGAGGAGGCCCCTGAACCAGCCCCAGTAGGGACGGGTCAACAAAAACCCCCAGCGCACATGAAGGGGCAATGAGTTTTCAGTTAATGCCACAGGAAAACACAAGAGTGAGCTAGCGGAGCATCCTGGGGGAGGGGAGCATCATGGCTGGTGGTGTCTGGCTCATAAGACGTTTATGAAGCACTTACCAGGCACTTGGCCTGTATCAGGTGCCATCAGCTGGAGGCTCTTTCGAGGTACATTGTCACTTCCTCCTCCTCCTCACTCCACCCCCCTTCCTTTCCTCCTTCCCCTTCTTCTGAGTTTTTCTGAGCACTCAGCACATTCCAGGTGTACCCTAGAATCTGCAGATTCAGTGTGAATGAGGCAGACACCGCCTCTGTCTCCATGGGCCTCACGTTCTAGCAGAGGCAGACAAGTCATCGGATGATGCCCATCCCGTGGGGAGGAAGTGCTGTGGAAGTGCTCGGGACGGGGCAGCAATGCAGGTGCAGGGGTCAGGCTGGCTTGCCTGGGGAAGTGGTCTCCCACCAAGACTTCAGGACGAATCTAAGTTCGCCAACCATTAGAGGGAGTATTTCAGAGCAGACCACCCACACAAAGTCTGAGAAACTGACAATGGATGGGACATTAAGTGCCAGGTGGAGTTGGCGGGGGGCAGGGCTTTGGGGGTCACAGAGGTCATTGTCTCCACTCCACGAGGACCCTTATAAAAATAGCATCATGTCTCAGAAAGGCTAGCTCGGAAATCAGTGGCACTGGAAGCTGTGCCCTCTGGAGGATGAACCATCGAAGGTGCCGGGATGGCAATGTATCAGTTAGCTTTTGCTGCATAACAAATTACCACCCGCCCCCAGCAAGTTTGTGGCTTAAAATAATAGCCATTCATTGAGCTTATGATTCTGTGAATGGGCTCAGCTGGCTGGACTGGGGTCAATTGTGCATCTGCAGTCAGCAGCCCGTTATCTTGGTGGCTCTGTTTTGGAGGCTTGGCTGGCCTTTGCTTGGGGCAATGGGGAAGACCAGGCCACAGGACTCTCATCCTCCAGCAGGTTAGCCTGGGCTCCTACACAGGGCACCTAGGCACAGGTTCGAGAAAGAACAGCAGCACACAGGGCTTGAGGCATAGGCTTGGAAGTCACACAAGATCACTTCTGCAAATTTCATTGACCAAAGCGAATCACAAAGATTGACCTTTATTCAGATAGTGGGGGAAAGAACTCGACTTACTGAAGGCAGGACCATTGCAAATGGGTGTGGGTGCGGAGAGGGGGTGAATTGAGCCATTTTTTTTTCAACAGAGATATTTGATCTGGAGAAGAGAAGGTATGAGGCTGTTTCCCAACTGCTAAGTGCTTTCTGGGGTTTAGGAGATGGGCAGTGCCATGGGGTGCTGAGGGCAGAGCTAGGATCCAGGACTCCGTTGGGAAGACCTTTCTGCCAGGGGGAGGTCCCTCATGGGGTCTGGCTGGCCCTGGACCCTGGCGGCACCAGGAAAGACTGTTGGAGCCTTGTTGAGAAACACATGGCCAGAACTCAGGTGATAGAGAAGGTCCGAGAAGAGGCCCCAGGACCATGTGGGTCCTGAATCCCAGGGAGTCCTCCTCAGGGATGTGACTGCCACTGCCCTAGCTTGCAAGATGGGGCCCAGAGCTCAGTGAGGCCAGGAAAGTGAGGCCAACTCAGGTGCCCTCTCAGGTTGTAGCAATGGGCCCTGTATGGAATGGACCACATGCTCTGGTTGACCTCGCCCAGTTCATGGGTTTTCATTTAAGCCTTTGCAGTCAGTGCTCCAGGCATTCAATCTTCCACCTTTTTGGAAAGCTTTGCAATAAAGAGCCCATAATTTCTGGAGTGCATGGATTTCTTCCTGCAGAAGCTCATCAGTTTCTCAACTTTCATCTGCAAACACTGGTGTTTTTTGAGTCAGCCTTCTTCCAGGGTGAGCTGGTGTCATCTGAACTGTAGACTGGTAAGCCCGTCTCAGACAAACAGGCCCCTCTGCACTGGTCCAGGGACTTGGCTGAGACATGCTGGGTCCCCAGGAAAGTGCAGACAGAAGCTAGATCTCTGGATCTAAGAGGCAGCAAGCTATATCAGGGTGTGCTTGCTGCAGTAGCAAACAGCCCCAGTGATCCAGTGGCTTCCTAGGGTGAAGTTTCTCTGTCGTGCAATGGTCCAGTGTGGGTATTGCTAGCCAGGTGCTTCCTGGGCAACTCTTCTCTGAGCAGTGTGATGCATGGACTCCGATTCCTTCTCTCTTGTAGCCCTGCACACTCCTCTCCTGCTAACCAGGGCCCAGGAGTCCTCCAGCCTCCCAGGCAGAGGAGTCAAGAGAACATGGATTATACATGGAGAACTTCCAGCCACACACTATTGGCTAGATCTCAGCCACTGGGCTGCTCGCATCTGCAAGGGAGGCTGGGAAATGTAGTCCACCATGTGCCCTGGGGGCAAGGGTTTGGCTTGTGAACACCCAGCTGGCTCCAGCAGAGACCAGCTGTAGCAACAGCACTTTGGGGTCAGCAGACCTGAGTGCCAAGCGGGCTCTCCCATCTCCCATCTGGGGTTCTCCGGGCCCCAGAGTCCCCATCTGTAAAACGGGCACAGTGATATTCTCTATCTTGCAGGTTCATGGGAGTCTTCTCTCCCTGGATGAGATCAAAGAGAGAAAGCACCAAGCCACATCCTGCTGGCACAGGCCCGGGAGAGCTGGCTGAGATTCAGTGTCCAGGGCTCGGGTCCAGTTGGCACAGCTGGCCAGTGGCCATGTGGGGGCACTGGAAAGGTTCTGGAAGCTTCTTTCATTCCCAGCTGGAGGCAGACCTTATGGGACGCAGGAAGGCAGGGAGTCAGTCCGGTGTGGCTGTGGAAGGAGGCTTGCCGTCACTGGAGGGGCTGCACACCTCACCCGCTGTTCTCTTTCTTGGCCTCACTGAGCGCTTCACCTCCCCTGAGCTCTGGGCCCCATCTTGCAAGCTAGGGCAGTGGCAGTCACGTCCCTGGGGAGGACTCCCTGGGATTTGGGACTCACATGGTCCTGGGGACTCTTCTCAGACCTTATCCGCCAAGCTCTGCCAGCCAGCCGCCTGCCACCACCACAAGCTGGAGCCTGCATGGCATGCGTGATGCCACTCAAAGCAAAGTAGGTTCTTGGCCTGGCACCGTGCCTCCTGCTCGCCACCTCCGCCCGCCTGTGTCCTCTGTCTGCCGTTGCAGGGACAGGAGGGTTCCCAGTGCTCCAGTTAGCACGTGCGCACCAGCAGATGCTGCCATTGCTGGCGTTTGGTTCTGTTCTGCTCCTTGGAGATGGAACCCTGGGCCTGGTTCCCAGCTCTCTCTTGGGACCCTACGGCTGTTTCTCTCCATCCCTTACACACACAGTGTTTGTATTTAAACTTCTGCTTGGGTCTCCAGCACACGCTGTTGGCTGAAGGCCCAGGGAAGGCACTGGGCTGTGCCGTGAGTCAGAGGTGGGCACCCAGCCGGGTCATCTGGCACACCACGCCATGCGCTTCCCAGGACAGTTGCTGTTCCCACAGCTTCTCCTGTGTCTCCTCTCTGCCCTAGAGAGCGTGCATGAGAGGTGGCTAAGAACGCAGGCTTGTGGACCTGTGAGATCTGAGTTCCAGTCCTGGCTCTGCCTCTTGTGAACTGTGTGGCCTTGGGAAGGTGCCTTTCTCCCTCAGCCTGGTTTGCTCCATCTGTGATAATAGCGTTGCTGGGGCCAGTGGTGATGGATGTAAAATCCAGAGCCCAGGCCTGGCTTCTAGCACGCGCCAGGGAATTCGCTACGGTCACTCGTGCTCCTCCTTTAGCCGCACCACACTTCTTGGCAATGGGAGTGTGCGGGGTGAGGTTCTTGTCCCAGTAACTCCCTTTGTGTGGTCAGTGCGCGTCTCCAAAGCCACAGTGTGGCCTCCGTCTGCGGCGGAGCTGGAGACAGCGTGTGACTGGGCACGGGCGGGGCCCTGGGGCCTGGCGCCTCCGTGGGCTCTGTGGGACGGCCACTGCAGCCCCTCTCCGGTTTCCCTGTCTCTGCTTTGGCCTCCCCCGGTCTGGAGGGCTCCTGTCCCTGAGGCCTCCTGCCTGCCACCTTGAGAATGAAATCCAGAGGGGCAGCCTTGCAGGAGAAGGAGGGCAGTGGCTGGGGCAGGGCTGGGCACCACCCTGCCTCCTCCATGGCTGACCTTGAGGCGCTCACTTCCCTTGCAACCCCCGGCTCCTCATCTGTGAACTGAAGTGGGAGGGGTTGGACCGAACTGGTGCATTCCAGCCTGGTCGGTGCCCGCTTTGCTACTCTCCTCCGTGAGTCCCGCATTTTGGAAAACCAAGCCCACCACCTCGTACGGGTCAGTCCTCACCCCACCTAACGTGGTCGGACGCGCCGCCTGGGTTCAGCACGTCAGAACTGTGTCTCCGTCACCGTCCGTCCCTGACCTTCTCTTGTCACCGCCCTCTGGAGTGGGCCACTGGGCTGCTTTGTCTCAGAGCCCAGCTCGGCCTCCTTGGGCCATGCCCTTCTCTGGGACCTGGGCTCCGGGCTGGGGGAATGTGTTCCTGGAGCCTGGAGCCTCTTCTAAGTCCTGGTTGCTCTGCCCCCTTCCGCAGCCTGGGCAGACCCCTCCCCGGCCTTCCTTTCCATCCACACTGCCCGTGGGCCCATGACGGCTGTCCAGAGATGGGGGTGTGTGGATTGGGCTGGCGTGTCGGGGCTGGGGTCTACACTCCAGTTTGAGGCCCCCTGCAGTGCGGGTCAGCGCTGGGGGCAGAGGTGGGTGGCGCCAGCCCCTCGGTGCTCCTGCCCCAGTCGCCTTGTGGGTCAGTGCCAGGCCAAGTCCGAGAGCACAGAGGCCTCCCCACTGCCTGCTGCTGATGGACCCAGGGCTTGTCAGCACACCGGGAGGTCCACGTAGCCCCCTGGTACCCTCGGGGATCTGCAGGCCCTGGCCCCTCTCCCTGGCCCATTCTCTAAAGGCCCTAGTATGTACCTGTCCCAGCACCTGCCTCCTCTGCCCCCTTCCCCTCTCTCCACTTCCCAGCCTCTGCGCCAGCTCGTGCCTCCCAGGGAACCGCTCCTAACCTGCCAGCTCTGATTCCTCAGGTGCCAGCCGAAGGCCACCTCCTCCGAGCACCCTCACCCCATCTAGCCACCCTAAGGGAAGGTGCCCTCCATGTTGGAGGCTCCGGTTCCGAGCTGTTTTCTCTTCATTGCACTGATTATAACTGCTCAGGACTTAAGTGCGTTATTTGTGATGATGTTACTTTAATGTCGTTTCCTTTGAGAACATTAGAGTTGTTGTTTCTTTCTCTGTGGCCTGTGTGTCTGCTCCATTAGGTGACGGGCTGGAGGGAGCGGCAGGCTGTGCGGTTCACTCTTGGATTCCGGCGCCTACAGCCCTCCCGTGGAGTGGAACGTGGAGACGGGAGGGTTTTTGCTTTTTAGGGACAGGGTCTTGCTCTGTCGCCCAGGTTGGAGTGCAGTGGTGCAGCTATACCTCATGGCAGGCTCCGACTCCTGGCCTCAAGCAGCGTTCCCATCCCAGCCTCCCCCAGTGCTGGGAACACAGGTGGGCACCACGATGCCCAGCGCAGACTGGACATTTCATTTGGCCCGTCTGAGAGGCTGGCCTGCGATCACTGTTTAGGGGGACAGGTCAGTTTTGTGCCTGGGACCAGCCCCACCCTGGCCTAGCCCCTGGCATGAGCTGGTGCTTGGAGACCGTAGCTGCCCCACGGTGATCTCTGGTGTGGGGCGGGTGGCTTTCTTCGGTGTTTTTCTTTAGAACAGTGGTGTGCTGGTGATGCTGAACAACCAGCACTCCAGGAAAAAAAAGAAAGAAAACCCAGCAACACTGATTTGTAATGTCTGCCAGTTTTCGTGGTGTAAATTCTGCCCCCACGGCAGCCAGTGTCAAGCTCCTGAAGTGACATCATCAATGCAGCGTTGGGAGGAGGCGGGCTCCTCGCTCCCCAGGGAGGGCTCGGCATGCTGTGTCTCAGGAGGACGGCAGGGCACTCCCTGTCCTGGCACCTGTGGATCTGTGCATAGCTGGGAGGGTGCTGCTGGCCCAGCGGAGAGCGGGATGTCGCCAGCTTTTCCCAGGACCTGGGCCCCTGGCCTGTCACCCTGGGTCTCACCTTGTTCCTGGCCATGCGTGAGGAGCGGGTGTCGGGAGGGAGCTGCGGGCGTGGCCCAGCGAGGGGGCGCTGCCATGGTTACCTGTGTGGCTCCCTCTGAGCCTCTGGCTCTTCATCTGTAGAGTGGGGTGGGGTGGTCATCGGAGGCCCTTCAGGAAACCCCACAGTGGCAGGCAGTGGTGGGCAGGAAGGACTGGCACGCTCTGTCTCCAGCCTGGGCGCTCTGGTCCTGGGTTCTGTGTGACCGTGGAAACATCCCATTGTCCCTCTGGCTTCACTGCCTCTGTCCACCCAGTGGGGACACTGCCTGGCCCCTGGGCTGTAAAATCCGGGTCCACACAGTCCTCTGAATCGGGGGAGGAAATGGAGGCTTGGAAAGATCTAGAGGCTGTCCCAAGTGCCCCCAGCGTGTGGGCAGCAGGCCCCTCCTCTTTGCCGCTCCCCACCTCCTCATGGCGGCAGGAACGCCCCCTCTGCTAACGTGCCATGTGACCCCCCGCACCCTCCGCAGGGCTCACAGCAGCTCCCCAGCCCAGAGCCCCTGCGCCGGCCATGGCTCTTCCCCAGGGCTCTCAGCAGGATGGAGGGGTGAGGGCGTGCGGGCCCCGTGGTAGGCGTTCTGCACGTGAGACCTCCTTAAGCCGTCCCTGCCACGCCTTCAGCACAGACAGGCCCCCGTGTGCCCCAGGAAGGCCATGCAGCCAGTGCGTGTTGGGGCCTGCCCTAAAACCAAGGCTTGAGGGACATGGGGCCACACAGTCCTGGGCACCACCTCCAGAAGGAGGGGCAGGCATTCTGCCCTCAGGACACTGGTGTGGTGCTGTGCCCGGGAGGGCTGCAGGGTCAGCAGGAAGGCGGAATGGATCCCCAGTCTTCCGTGACCTCGTCCCTGCTGGGGGCTGAGCTCAGGGACCCAGGATGTTGGTGCAGTTCAGGGAGGTGCCAGATTCCACAGGCTGCAGGTGTGCCGCCTCCCGCCTGCTCCCTCCAGCCTCTCACCGCCCGGAGCATCAGATCCTCCCACAGCAGAATCCACCAGGAACGGCGCCCCGTGCAGGAGCCTCCCTTTCCGGTTTTGCTGAATGCTCCGAATCCCTGGCCTTGAGCGCTGTGGGGTGACCCTGGGCTCCGGAGTCCCCCAGGCTGGGCCTGCTCTCAGCCTCCACGGCTGCAGCCTGGGCAGCCGAATTCCCCTGAGATGAGCGGGCCGGAGAAAGGGCCCTGCCCGTGGAGCCGCCTCGCCGAGTCTGCTGTCCCGGTTTCGGTTCCCCGCGTGGCCTGGGATTGCCAGCCTGAGAAACTGGTTTGGGCGTGGCCAGACTTTCCCCTTCATTTTGCAGGGACTCCCACTGGCCTGAATAAATGATACCTGACCCCTCCCGGGTTAGGAGCCCGACATCTGAGCGGCTCCGCTCCCTTCCTGGGTCTCACAAAGAAACCCGCAAGGCCTCTGGGCTGTCAAAGGGTCGTCAGGAGGCCCAGGCACCAGATCACGTTCACTCAAGGCCTGCAGAGAGCCCAGCTCGGTCTTCAGGCGTGCCCGCAGTGACTACACGGTCAGCATTTAGGAATTGTGAGGCCTCACATGAGCAGCCTGGGGTCCCCCCCTCACTGGAGAAGTGAGGAAGGGGGTGGCAGCAGGCCAGCATCGTCACAGGGCCTCGAAGTCCCCCTGAGTGGGGGATGGCCCGCTGGACGGGGCCTGGCCTCTGCCTTGTCCACACTTCTGGGCCCTGGGGCCCTGTGAGCTTGTGCCCCAATCTAGTCCAGCTTCTTCTGGTTACCAAAGGGAAACTGAGGCACAAAGGCATCATGATCCAGGCCTGGGGAGTTAGACCTGCGCACAGGTCTCGGGAGGGCCAGCCTGTCTTCTCCCCTGGGACGCAGGAGGCGTGGAAGGTGCTGTGGTTTTCATTCTCTGTCCTCTGCTCTTCATCAGCCTACGTCCTCCAGAAACAGGCGCGCTCACAAGGCTCCCCCATGGCTGTAGACCAGAGAAGGTAGGGAGGGCGGGAGCTTCAGGCCAAGGCCTGTGTTTTGCCTGTGGAGGAAGCCTGGGTCTGCTGTTCCTGAGACGTTTTCTCCTACCCTCAGTGAGGGGACCGTCGGATCTCAGGGCTGGCGGCTCTGAGCCAGCGGAGGCCCCAGGACGGCTTTGCAGGCTCTACCAGGCCAGGGAGACTGTCCAGCTCTCGAAGAGGCCTTCCTAGCACACACTCCCCCTGAGGGTGGCTCCTGGGGCCCACTACTAAGAACCATGTTGCAAAGTGTTGGAGGCTAGGTGTGGTGGCTCACGCTTGTAATCCCAATCCTTCGGGAGGCTGAAGCAGGAGGATTGCTTGACGCCAGGAATTTGAGACCAGCCTGAGCGACGCAGCAAGACCCTCCAGCATTGTCCCTGGGTAGGAAGCGCAGGGAGGGCTGGTGCCGTCAGCTCGATGGGAGTAGCACAGGTATCGGGTGTCTTGTGTGTGCCAGGCCCTGGGCTGTGCTCACTGCGGTCACCTCATTCCCTCCCTGGACAAACCCTACAAGAGAGGGTACCTTTACCATCCGTGTGTACTGATGGGGCGCCTGAGGCTGCCAGCTGGTCGGCGGCTTGCCCAGGGTCACGCAGGTATCAAGTGTGGAGGTGGGGCCCTCCTGTGCCGGCGGTGAAGCCCGTGTGTCTCCGCGTTACTGCCTGGCCTCACAGACTCCACATCTGTCCTGGCAACGTCCAGTTGTGCTGAGTGGGGCCGGAACCCGGAAGACAGCGGGGGGCATGTTTTGGAGCCATGGGGCCCTGAGGACAGGCTTCCTGGGTGCAGCTGTGGAGGCGGGGCCCCTCTGCCGACGAAGGGCTCAGTGGCGAAGGGCACAGGAGAAGGGTGGTGGTTCCATCCTGCACCCACCTGCCTTCAGCCATGGCGTCCCGGGGGCTGCAGCCTGGGTCTGGAGAGTCTGAGAGTGCTGGGGAGAATCCTGGCGCAGCCGGAGCTCCAGAGGAGCGTGAGTGTCTTAGCCAGCGTGGGCGCGTGCAGGGTGACCTGGGGGCCTCTGGTAGAAGAGCAGTCTTGTGTGGCTGGACTTGGGCTCTCGGGGGGCTTTGAGTCACTGAACCTGGCTGTTTTCACGCCATCCCTGGAGTCTGCGGGGTGTACAGGAGGCGGGGTGCTGGGGCCTGTGGGGTGTACGGGAGGCGGGTGCTGGGGCCTGCGGGGTGTACGCGAGGCGGGTGCTGGGGCCTGTGGGGTGTAAGGGAGGCGGGTGCTGGGGCCTGTGGGGTGTACGGGAGGCGGGTGCTGGGGTCTGCGGGGTGTACGGGAGGCGGGTGCTGAGGCCTGTGGGGTGTACGGGAGGCGGGTGCTGGGGCCTGCGGGGTGTACGGGAGGCGGGTGCTGAGGCCTGTGGGGTGTACGGGAGGCGGGTGCTGGGGCCTGTGGGGTGTATGGGAAATCATATTTGAACATGAGCTCTGGAGGGACCAGGCATCCGAACCATATCACCACCCCTGAGGGCAGTGGAGGGAGGCTGAGGTGCAGACAGAGGCCAGAAACAGGCTCACCCACCTCGGGTCTGCTCCGAGGGCTCTTCTGGGGGCATGTGTCCCTGGGCTTCTGCACCCAGGTCTCATCCAGCCTTCCAGCTGCCAGCTGTGGTCCTGGGGTGGAGCTGTCTGCCCATGACTTCACCTCGGCCGTGGAGGACGACTTTGTCTTACACAGTGTTCCTGGGGCGGCTGCTGGAACTGAGCAGAGCGATTCACCTTCATTTATTGAAGGATGGGCTCCGTTTGGTATACCAGGCAGGTATGGGCTTGGCTAGGCCTTCTCAGGAACACGCAGCCCCAGGGCGGCATCAGCACTGGTGATCTCACGCACAGAGGGCAGACGAGGGCTGAAGGCCTCAGCAGAGCCCGTGCTCCTGTGCGCAGCCAGTGCTCACGGAGCCTGCTCTATGCTGGGCTCTGTCCTGGTGGCAGGGCTGTGGTGGGGACTACTGAGGCAAACCCCCGCCTCCTGGAGCTCACATTCCAGGGGAAGCCAGGCCACAGCAAGATAGCCCAGCAGTCAGCTGTGGGGCCGAGGGCAGTGAGGGCAGCAGAGACAAAGACACGTGTGGAGTGGTGGTGAGAAGGGCCGGTGCGGAGTGGAGAGGCTGCTGTGCAGAGTTCTGCAGGACAGGCCTGAGCTGCAGGGGGGCTGAGAGGGGCATGTCTAGGGCCAAGCAAAGGCCCTGGGGTGGGCCTGGGCTGTGTGCAAGGCCAGGGTAGCTGGAGAGGAAGGAGCAAGGGGAGGGGCTGGGCTGTGCCAGGGTGGGGTCCACCTGGCTGGCGGTGCCTTGGATTGGTAAGGGCCTCAGCTTTTATCTGCTCTTACTGGGAGTGAGGAGGTTGTGAGCTGGCCCGGACTTAGATTTTGTCAGGATCACTGCTTTGATGACACTAGGCAGGAGGGGCGGCAGGGCGGAGGAGCCCCGACCCCAGGACGGCGTCTTTTCACCAGTCTGAGTGAGCCGAGTGGCTGGTTCACAGCGTGCATCTGCTGGCAGGACTCGCCGTCACTGTGACCTGGAAACCTTGCCGCTGAGCAGGCACGTGGGGCTGCTGTGACCATTTCACAGATGAGGAAATTGAGGAAGAGAGAATACATTGGTCTAGGGCTGGCAGAGTTGGTGACTTTTGACTTGGTGCAGAACCGTCTGCATAGAGGCACAGGTGCGTGCATGCGTGTGTGTATTGGGACGGCCGCACACCCCCTGCCTAGAGCACTGGGGAAGGAGCCTGTGACATCTTGAGGTCCCCTGCGGTATGGCTGGAGCCCAGGATGGGCTTCCCTGGTGCCGCTCTGTTCCACCCCAGCTCCCTGGAGACGCTGCTGGGGACCCACAGCAGCTGGGCATCCCTGCGCCCCTGCACACTCTCAGGGCCTTGGCATCAGCATTTGACTAATTTACCAGGTCCTATCATGCCTTCCGCTCTAAGGGCATTTGGTGTGGGAGACGTGAAGGAAGCAGCGGCAGGGAGTGGTTAAGGTACTCCGGGAAAGTGAATCCACCTTAACAGACCTGGAAATCACAGTGTAACTGAAGAGAAAGACCTGCAAAAATATAACGGTGAAAACGCATTTTAAGGGGCCAGATGGAAAAACCGAGAAAAGGCAGATGTGTCATGGAGGCATGTGCCTGGGAAGCCCCTTCCCCTCTGTGCATGCACCCGGCGGGTCCCTCCACAGGAGGGACAACCCCGTCTGGTGGCCAGGGGCCATTGTCCTGGGCCCTGTGGTGCCTGGCACTTAGGTATGCTTGGGAAGCTTTTCCAGAGCCGCTTCTCGTTGTAAGGAATAGGATTTGAATTTCATCCCTGGAGGTCATGGAAAGTGAAAGTGGGGAGGAGCGTGGACAGTGCTGGCTGTCCCGACGTGCTCTCCTGGCTCAGGGCTCACTGTTCCCACATTGAAGGCGGCTGTCCCCACGGACTGCTCTTCCACACTTTCCAGGAGAGCCTGAATTTTGTATGAATTATTCACACACTCGCACCCAAAAGAGAATATAACTGGATGTATTTACATCTGGTTTGAAGTTTCTAACAACACATCACTTCTAAGAAAAGCCCTAAGCAAAAAAAAAAAAAAAAAAAAAAAAAGCCAGACAACCAAACCCTTCTCCCGGCTCCCCCAGCCCCTCTGTACCCCGGCATGGCTACGAAATCACAAGGGGCAGCGTGTGTAGGTGTTCTGAGGCGTCCCAGGCCTTCACCTTACGATGGCATCTGAATGCCCAGCGTGTGTCCGGCTGAAGGTGTGGGTACCTGCCCAGCTCTGGCAGCCCGGTGGGAGTCCTCTCCCTCCTCCCGGGCAGAGACGTTCCTCCCTGAGGAGCGGTCACCTGCCTCTGGGACATCCATGCTCAACGTCGGCCCTGATGTCCCATCCGTGGTGGGATGGGTCTCCCAGACTTCTAGGCCCAGTAGGGCTTGCTGCTCTTCTGGGCTGGCTTCTCCTCTCCCACAACCGGGCAGTTACAGGACCCTCCCCTGAAAAGCCTTTTCCAGCCTAGAGCAGTGGCTGTGGAGTCGTTTGGACGGACTCCTTAAGCTGCAGCCTCGGTGCTGAATGGCGGAGCTGCCGTCAGCAGCAGCAGGCCTGTCCCCTCCTCCTCCTGCCTCTCTGCCTTTAGCCCCCAAGGCAGCCACCCCACACAGACAGTTGCCCAGCACCTCCTGTGTTCTGGGCTTGGCACCAGTGCCGGGCACATGGGATGGAGGTGACTGAGGCCCTGCCACAGGCCTCCACAGCTTTGGTGGCAGATGAGTGAGTGGAGGGGTCGGAGGGCCCCTGTGGGGGTGGGGTAGGGCCGTGCTCAGGACCTGGGTGTGCAGCGGGGCCTGTGGGGTCATCATGGGCAACCATGTAGTGGGGACGCATTCGGTCAGTGGGTCTGTGGGAGCAGCTGGTACCCAGGCCTGAGGGGCGGGTGGGGAAGAGGATGTGGAGACACCTCGCCCTGACCACCCCCTGCAGGTAGCTCTGGGGTGGGGGCAGATGGGCTGAGCTGGGTCACCTGGCAGGTGTGACGCTTGCCCCCTCCTGGCCTCTCACAGGTGACCTCTTGGGGGATTTCAGGTCATGACACACACACTTGTCAGCAGGTGTCCTCCCGACTCTTGGCCATGCTAGAGGCAGGGACACCTCCCGGCAGGCAGAGGGAGAGCCTCTGGGGCTGCTCCTGGAGAGGGCGGGTGGTCTCAGGGGAAGAGGCTGACAGTTTTGGGCCCGTGTTTCGGAGTCTGGTGCACAGCTGCCTTCCCATGGCCCATCCGGTGGCCGGGCCCCACTGCCACCCCTTGCTGGCCGAATTTTGTGTGGCTACCCAGCAGGCCCAGGCTCGCCCAGCCAACAGGGACCACTACTGAGGCATCCAGAAACTCAGGCCAGGTGTGCCTGTGTTCGTAGGGCGGTGGCCCAGGCCTGCAATGGTTACTTAAGAGTTCGGGTGCGGCCTCTTGGAAAACAGCACCCCTCACATCCCGTCCATCCAGGCCTGCCGAATCTCTTGCTCAAGAGGAGAATTAATCCATGGGCCTCACGTGAAATGCCAGCTTCCACCCCCGTACCCATGCGTGTGGCTCCCGGATGTGTGAGCCCCTGCTGTGCGTGGGCGCTGGGCCAGGTGCAAGGACACTGCAGGGTCATCACCAGGTGCTCTCCTGGAGGGGGGACAGTGTCTCAGCGGGGCTGCACAGCATGAGCAGGAGCCACAGGGGCATTTAACCCAGCTGGAAGCCCTGGAAGCCCTTGGAGGCTTTTTGCCGGGCGGGGGTCACTGAGGCAAGGTGGGGGCACTGGGGTGGAGTGAGGGCATTGGGGCAAAGTGGTGGCTGTTGTGGCAGCTCTGGGACCTGCGTCTTCCCCGGGAATAAAAACACGGCACACAGCATTTGGAGAACGCTTGTGTTTTATACAGCACTTGCACAGCCTGACTCTCCTGGGTGCCCTTCTGGGCCTCTGAGATGGGCTTTCTGGTCCTAGCAGACTCATGAATGCTGGTTTCAGGGGGAAGGGGCTCCAGGACATGTCTGTGAATGGAATCGACATCCTCACGAGGCAGATATGATCATCCCCATTGTACAGATTAGAAAACTGAGGCTCGGACAGCTGGAGGGCCGTGCTCACTGCCTTGTCTTTACCCTTGCTCTTGACAACCCCGTGGCCACCCCGGGCTCCTCTGGCTTTTCCCGGCAGCTTCTGCCTGGCACGTTTTGCTCTCTTGATTTGGAGCACACCCCAAGACTTTCCTTCTGCTCATTGCCAGGGAAACTGAGGCTCTGGGCTACAAGGAGCGGGGCCCTGTGGCAGCTAAGACATGGTGGGGGAGGGGGACTGCTCTGAAGCCCAGCTGCCTGTGGAGAATGTGGCCAAAGCCCCATACCTGTCCCCAGTAATGTACAGAGACACGCGCCTCTTGCACACACCCTTGGCAGCCACCCCCAGCGACTCCAGGTCAAGAATTTCTGGCCTGAGCGAGACCCAGACTCCCACCCCCAGCTGTTGATAAGAGTACAGCCCCAGTAGTGAGTGTCTGGACCTCCATGCCTCCATCTGCCCCTGCCTGTGTCCACCCAGCCATGACCCCAGCCGGGCGCACAGACAGGCATCCATCCAGCAGAAGGTAAAGGGGCCCCCAAGGCTATGGCCAGATTCTCACGGGACCATCAGCAATATCACAGCCTTGGAGACGAAGGGGCAGCCTTGGCTGTGTGGGGAAGCGGGGCACATGAGTTTGTTCCAGTCCAGTAAAGATGCTTTCGAGGGCAGAGCCGTGCAGCACAGTTAAGAGAGGCCTTCAGGGTCAGAAATGCCTGGTTTTGGACTTCAGCTCTCCTCCTTCCCAGCCTCCCTCCTTGGAGCCTCAGTTTCTCATTTGTGAAATGGGGACAGGGAAAGCACCCACCTCATGGGGATCCTGTGGGATACCGGAGCCTCCTGGGGCCTCGCTAGCAGGCTCTGGCGGCCACTGTCATGCGTGCTCCCCGGCGTGGTGGGACGTCTCTTCCCATACGTGCTTCTGGCAGTGGTCCACGGCATTGCACAGCTTGGCAGCCTCCTGGCTCCTGCACCAGAAGCTCGGGCCCAGGGCGCACTGGTCAGTGCCCAGAAGTGGGGTCCTGGGGCCGTGGCAGGCCCCTACCTTTTTGCACACGGCCACGGGGTCCATCATGTCCATGAGACTCTCGATGAGCACGGGCTCGTACTGGGTGACGAAGCGCTTGCACTGGATCATGTAGGGCAGCGGCAGGAGGCTGCAGCCGCCCTTGAAGGCCATCAGGATGTCGCGCTTGGTGCTCTTGCTCTCTAGGTTGTTGGAGGACGCCGTGAGCAGCCTCTTACACCCGTTGCAGAAGCTGCCCTGGTTCTCCGTGTCCCACTCTGGGGATGGCATGACTGCATGGGTTTCATGGACTGCCCGTGCCTGCCTCTGGTTGCCACACAGCCGGATGAAACTGCACACCTTCTCCGGGGTGATTTTGGCCACAAGCTGCACCAAAGGGGTGCTGTAGGTGTCCACCAAGATGATGCACTCCTTCCTGATGGAGGCGGGCATTACCGCGCACACGCGCTCCAGGGCGTGGGTGATCATGAGCTCCGAGCTGTTGGACATGAGCCAGCCGTCCAGCTTCTGTACCACATTCATGCACACCTCACAGGTCACGCCGGCCTGCATCTGCATCTCGCTCGGTTTCCTCGGCAACCCCAGCTCCAGCGAGGGGACCCCGTCCACGGCCATTACTTGAGTCAAGCGGGCAGGAGCCACTAGCTTCTCACAGAATCCCCCCTTCTCGCAGACCTCCCTCGGCGGGAGCAGCCTCAGTGCTTGCTCAGCAGGGACGAAAAACTGGTGGAGGTAGTTCCTGCAGAGGACAGCCAGGCCAGGCCCCACGGACTCGCACTGCTCCTCCAAGTTCAAGTCAGCCAAGGTCAGGTTGGCCCGGACAGCATCCTGGAGTCGGGAGACCTGCCGCACGCAGTCTTGGCACAGAGCTCCTTCAGGCATCTGCAGTGGGTGGAAGCTAAGGGGCCCGTCGGCCGCGAACGGAGTCACAGCCTCAGAGATCTCCTCTTTGGAGAGCGGTTCCCGGGTGGCCGGGTGCCTCTGTAGCGGCTCACAGAGGCTGAGTGCTGTGCACACCTGTGCCGGGGTGCCGTCCGGGGCCCCGCGGAGCATGCTCAGGACGGCCGAACTGTGGGCGTCCACCATCCACTTGCATCTGGCTGAAGACTCCCGGCTGGGGAGCCACTCACAGGCCTTCGTCACCAAAGTCAGCTTGTCAGACTCCGTGGCGTCAGGGTTCAGCCCGTTGCTCGCGGCGGCTGCTATGTCCTGGCATAGGTCGCAGGGCAGAGATTTCACGGTGGGCTTGTTCCATACAGCCCCTTGGCAGTACCCCACGGCCCCACACCTGGCAGCTGCCTGCAGATCCTGACACCATACCGCGGAGCCCTTTGCACACTCCTGGGGGCCTGAGGTGGGGCTGGTCATGGCGGCCCCCAGGAGGCTGGGTAGGAGGAGCAGGGCACACAGCATGCTGCCCCAGGGACTCTCCGGCTCCAGAGCACCCAGCAGCGGCTGCTGCTATAAACCCGGCTCTCCTGCCTGGCCCAGGAGGAGGCGCAGAAGGGCGGCCCCACCTCCTGGCCACTCCCGCAGCCTGACTCACACCCTGCGCCCTAGGGTTCCTGGAGGCTTCTGCTTCTCTCTTGCAGTGCCAGGAACACCATCCCTCCCCTCTTCTCCCTTAGATAAGATAAACTCTTACCAGTTTTCTGAGCCTGGCTGATACGTGAATGAAGCTCGGCTCTTAGGCCCTTTCCCCAGGAAGCCCTCCTGGCATACCCCACCCTCCCCCACCTGTGTTCCCCACCCTCCCCCACTTCTGTCTCCCACCCTGCCCCACCTGCGGCCCCCACCCTCCCCTGGCTGCAGTAACTCCTGGGGTTCCCTTCCCTGAAGCTCGCTGTCCTCTCCTGGCTTGTTTGTGTGGCCTGGGTCCTCTCCTGGAATGTGAGACCCCAGAGGACTCTCTGCCCCCATTCTTGGAAACACAGAAAGCCTTCCTCTGCTTCATTTCCCGGAAGATTGAATGAACCCAGTGACTAGCCACCCTCCGGACCCTGCTGTTTTCTAATTGGGCCTCGGGGTCATGTGCCCGGCTGGGGTTCCACCCTTGGCTGTGGCACCCACTGGCGATGCCTTTCAGGGAGTTAGTCTTGTTGAGCTTCGGGTCTTCACCTAAGTGCAGTAACTGTGGACCTCACCACCACGCCGCAAAAGCCACCCGCAAACCCAGCTCCTGAGCCCAGCTGGTTTCTTCATTGTGGAAATGTCAATCAAAGGCTGGGTGTGGCTGGTCCATGTTAGGCGTGCACTCAATGTTTGTTAGAGGTACACACACAAAAGGGGTTGGTTTTCATTTCTATCATCTGTTATCTTTTTCTTCTTCCTTCATTTTAAAAAGTTCGTGGGCAAGAGAGTCAGCTGGGTGAGCACGCACAGGCACCTTGCTTCCGGTCCTGTTCGTTAAACGGGGAATTCTGGAGTCAGCCTCGCCTCTGGCCTAATTGCCACACAGCCGAGGAGTGGGCAGGCCAGAGGCTTGTTGGCAGGGGGGCTCCCATGGCCCCGCATGTGGGTGTCCTCAGCTCAGCTTCCTGGGCTTGGGTGCTCGCTAGGAACATGCTTCCCAGTTATGTGGGTCAGGCCTGAAATTGCAACAGCCACACGTGAGGAATGTAATAGGGCAGGGTGCGTCCCGTCAGCCCTTCTGCTGGGGGCAGGGGGCAGGAAGAGAAGACGGAACAGAGGATTTGCTGAGTTCTTGCAGTGACTTCGGAGGACTCTAGTTGCCGGGGACCAGTGAAGGGGACAGTCTTAGGGAACAGGTGAGCCTGGGCGTGCTCAGCTGCAGGGTGGCAGCTGGCCAGCACCTCCAGGTCATACCCCAGGTGGGGCTGGAGACATGGGTGTCCTTATCTAGACTTGGCTCGGGCAAGTGCGTGCTGATGCGTTTCTGCAGGCTTGTGATGTGCCTGCCATTCTTTCAGTCCCTCGCCTCTGGAGTCAGACATTTCCGGGGCACCCACTTGTGTCCTACCAGGACTTTGGGCACCAGGCTGAAGCAAACAGAAGGCCCTGCCCCTTGGCATGAATAGGGCTGCATGCCAGACTTCCTGCGCGTCCCTCGAGACCCAGCCCCCATGGCGATGCCTTGGTCTCTTGCACTGAGGGACTGTGACCCAGGAGGCCAGAATGTCCTCCTCATCCTGACATCCCTGGAGCCCAGCACAACGCCCCGCAAGGACATAGCAGCATTGTCTTTGTAAGTTGGTCCATGCTGCTGTGTTTAGTGGTAGAGCCGACATGCTCATTTCTGGGTGGAATTCCACTGGGCAGGTGGAATGCACCACAGGGTCCTGGGCGTGTGTGAATTAGGTCAGTGCACCACGATGTATTTATCTGCTCTACCCCGATGGGCCTTTGGGGCCGATTCCACTTTGGAGCTAGTGGGAGTGGCGGTGCCCCGAAGGCTCCTGTGTGTGCCTTGGGATGCACACGTCTTCTCTGCAGGTTTCAAGGAGGAGCAGTGCTGATGGTGCATGCGTAGTACGTGTGTGGAGCAGATGCTGCTGGATATCTGCTCCAAAGTGGTTGTGCCCGTTCCCACTCCCCTCAGCAGCATTTGAGGAATTCTGATTGCTCCATGTCTGTTTTGTTTCGGGGGGGTGGGGTGCTTTGCAACACCAACAACTGATTCTTACAGACGCCAACTGGGTGCCCTATAATTCATTTCAGCTCTGACTCCAACAACCTGGAGTAAGCACAGGGCCCACAGGCTAAGGGCTCAGCCCCTACTTTAGACACTGATGATCACAAGTCCAAGGTTGCCGCCCACACTTCTGACAAAGTGGTTCTAAACCGGGGGTCCCGTGACCCCATCCTCAGGCTTGACAGTTCTCTGGGGTGGCTCACAGAACAGGAGGCCCTTTGCTTACCTTTCTGATTTATCATGAAAGCTATGACTCAGGAAGTCACGCACAAGGCAAGGACTAAGGGCCAGGGTGCCCAGCTCCCATGCCCTATGAGGGTGCCACCTCCCCACGCCTCCATGTGTTCCCCAACCCGGAAGCTCATCAAACCTCATTGTCAAAGTTTCTCTAGAATTTAATCTCCAGCGCCCCCCAGCCCTTCCCAGAGACCAGGGGGTGGGGCCGGAAGTTCCAGTCCTTGAATGGCTTGGCCTTTCTGGTGACCAGCCCCAGCAGAGGCCATCTACGGGTCCCACCCGAGGTCACCTCATTAGCATAAATTCACGTGTGATCAGAGGGGTTCGTTATGAATAACAAAATACACTCCCGTCACTCAGCAGATTCCAAGGGTTGGAGCTCCATGCCAGAAAGTGGGACAAAACCCAACACATTTCTTTTTATACCGTGCGGGATGATGTTGGATCAGAGGATGTTTGCACTAATGGTGCAAGGCACTGCGGGCACCTTTGCCCAGCACACCTGCCCACTCGCTTCCAGGTTCTCCCTGCCCCTCCCTCCTTCCCTCTCACCTGTCTGTCCACCTACCTAGCCACCTACCTGTCTGTCCACACACACAAGTACACATTTGCACATAATTTCTTCATAACCTTGGAGCGCAGGTGGAGACAGATATTGCGTCTCTTTAGCCCACTTACTTTGTGTGCCTATTTCCTGGGGACCAGGACATTCTCTCATAACCACAGTGTATTTATGGAAATAAAGAATTGTAGTGTGGATACAATACTGGAATTTAGCTCACAGCCCAGTTCAGCTTCACCAGCAGCCCCAGTGCTTCCATGTGGCACTGATTTCCCAGGTCCAGCCCCAGTCCAGGCTCACACGATGCAATTCCTGGTCGTGGTGCCCCAGTGGCCTTCCAGCGGGAGCTGATGGTAGACTTGGGTTGTCTTTCGTGGCACTGGGGAACCGGTTGGTTATTTTGTAGAATGTCCCTCCGTGCAGGTCTGGCTGGGCTTTGCTCATGACCAGGCCCAGGTCGTGTATCGTATGGAGAGGCATTGATGATTTATCATATCATCCGTTATCAAGATCAGACCCAGGTCATGCATCGTACGGGGAGGCATTGTTGATTTATCAGCATTCATGATCTTTGATCACTAGGATAGGATCTGCCAGTTCCCTTCTCTGTAAAGGTATTTCCCTCTTGTAATTAATAAGCAACATTTAGAACGGTGTTTTGAGACTGTGTCACTATCTCGTTCCGCATCAAACGTTTATGCACCTATTTGAGTTCCTGCCCGGCATTTTCTAGCTCTGTCTTCCTTCCATATTGATTAGTTTGTATTCTTCTGTGAATAAAAAAGCTTTATCTTCTCTCCTTCCTCTCTCCTTCCTTCTGTTCCCTTCTCCTCCCTCCTACCTCTTTTTCCTTCCTTCCTCTTTCCTTTATGCTTTTTTAAAAGAAAGACTCAGGGGCCGGGCGCGGTGGCTCAAGCCTGTAATCCCAGCACTTTGGGAGGCCGAGGTGGGTGGATCACACGGTCGGGAGATCGAGACCATCCTGGTCAACATGGTGAAACCCCGTCTCTACTAAAAGTGCAAAAAATTAGCTGGGCATGGTGGCGCATGCCTGTAATCCCAGCTACTCAGGAGGCTGAGGCAGGAGAATTGCCTGAACCCAGGAGGCGGAGGTTGCGGTGAACCGAGATCGCGCCATTGCACTCCAGCCTGGGTAACAAGAGCGAAACTCTGTCTCAAAAAAAAAAAAAAAAAAAAGAAAGAAAGACTCAGGAATTTTAACTCTATGTTTATTATTTTTTCTTTCTTATGTTTAAATTATGTAATAGACTAAAACCCAACACACCTGCCCCACTTGCTTCAAGGTTCTCACCACCCCTCCCTCCTTTCTTCTCACCTGTCTGTCCAGCTGCATAGCCGCCTACCCGCCTGTCCACAGACATGTATATATTTGCTCCTACTCTTTTCATATCATTGTTTTTGATGCTTAAATTGTCCCAGATGTGATCCGTGGGAGTCGGGCATCATTCGGCACTTCTGTACTTCCCGGTACAGGAACGTGTTCCAGGCTCATCTTTTGCATTCCTTGAACCAGCCCTGGAATCAACCTGTTCTCCAGGGAACACGGTGTTTAGGAACCAAGATCTGGATAGGAATGTGCTCACTGTTCCTGTGCTGTCATGCTTTTTAGGCCTTCTGAGTAAAACCCAACCTCTTCCTGACATGGGGTGAAAGAGGAAGGAGGGAGGGACAGTGTGCACAGATAGAAATACAGAAACATTCACAGACATGAAAATAATGTATACAGATATATTATACACACACACACGCTCACACATGTATTTGTAACATATTCATTATTCATTCATCCATCCTTTTTAGGCCTTCTGAGTAAAACCCAACCTCTTCCTGACATGGGGTGAAAGAGGAAGGAGGGAGGGATAGTGTGCACAGATAGAAATACAGAAACATTCACAGACATGAAAATAATGTATACAGATATATTATACACACACACACGCTCACACATGTATTTGTAACATATTCATTATTCATTCATCCATCCATCTTCACAAGACCACGAGTTCACACTGATACCTCCAACACTCAGGGCACTGTAACTCCCCTGCCCAACAGGGAGAGGCTTGGCTCCCATGATCTGTAACCTGTTTACCCATTACTGAACCCCAGAATATACCAAACCCATTTTATAAACACCAATCCATACCACTGTGAAATGCAAACCCTGCTAACTAGTGCACTCTCTTGCTGTACATTTCTGTTTATTCTGTTGAGATAAATTTCACATATGGCTAAACGCACACATCTTCACACACTGCAGAATGCACACCCCAATCAAGGGGCAGAATGGTCCCACGTGCTCCCTCCCAGTTTCTTGTCAATGAGAGCAAACACTTTTCTGATTTTGTTCCCACCATGGATTAATTTTGCCTGTTCTTGAACCTCACATTCATGGTGTGGAACAGGAGGGAAAGGCTGTCCCTGATGTCTGCCTCTTCCACTTGCTGTGATGAGATCCACGCATGCTATTCCCACAGCTGTAGGCTCTTCCTTTGCCTTGCTGGGAGTGCCTCATGGTGTGGTTTTCCCACAATCTGTTTATCCACTGTGGGCTGGCATGGGGTGGTTTCCAGTTTGGGGTTATTCAAACATGGCTGCTCTGAACATCTTGGTGACGTCAGATGGTGTGCAGAACGTGCATTTCTGTAGGGTGTGCACCTGTGAGGCAGGTGGGTGTGTGCTGAGCAGATCCCCCAGGACTTCTCCAAAGTGGCCACACCGGCTACCGTCACCCACCCATGTTGCCAGTGCTGGTTGCTCCACATGGCTCTGATTTCACCCCTTGAGAAAATGCAGAGAATGGTATCACAGATGTTCATCCTCTACCCACACTTTAACAAATGCTACCATTGGCTGTTTTTTTTTTTCTTTTGGTAAACCCCATCTATTTCAAAAAGCTACGTGAAAGGTATTCGCATTTTCTCCCCAAGTAAAGACAAGCCTGGCCACAATGGAGTTAGGGAGGGCAGGAGGAGAACACCTTGTGAGTGGGACCCTGACCTGGAGCCTGGGGCCAGGGAGGAGGGAGCAAAGAGGTGGGGCTCTCTCCCCAAATAATTATTCTGGGGGAACAGAGCCTGCCTTGCCTGTGGCTTGCTTCAAGGAGGAGTATCTTTCAGGGCGAATAAGGGAGACTTTGATGCCCACAGAGGGAGAGTTCACTCACCCCCACTTCCAAGGCTTGGTCCTTTCACCTACATTTCACTGGCCCTCGTGGCCCTGCCACGTCGGGGGGAAGGGGTTGCCCTGTGTGCACAGCACCATGTGCTCCAGTTTCTCTCTCTGAATGGGGAGGGGCCAGGCGACAGGGCTGCCTACTTCTCCTGAAGCTTGCCCAGCCTGCTCTGAAAATTGGGGCCCAGACGGCACCATCCTACCGGTCCCTCATCCCCTCTGCCTGGCCACCAGCTGCCACCACTTGCTCCCTGCCCACTCCATGCTGCCTCTCCTCCCCGCTTCCCTTCCTAAGCCTCCTGGGTGACGCTCCTGTCCCTTGCCGGGGCCCACGTTCATTGCCCGGCCACACGGGGCCTGGAGGGTGGGAATTACGGGTCACCCATTTCACAAGCATTTTCCAAGCCCTGCTGTGAGCTGAGGTGGGTGGGGACTGCTGGGTAGGAGGGGCTCAGTGGGGATGAAGGGTTGCTCTTTGGGTTGGGGAGACAGACCGTGAATGAGGGAACGTGAAGTGACTGCTGAAATGGCAGGTGGAAGGGAGTTCCGTGGGTGAGAGAGACGAGGGGCAGTGAGGGTTTCGTAGAGTAAGAGACAGTGGGAAGAAGGGGAGGGGTGGAGGGGATTCCTCTTCTCCCAGCCCAGATCACCCTCCACCCCCTCCCCCAGCCCAGATCACCCTCCACCCCCTCCCCCAGCCCAGATCACCCTCCACCCCTCCCCCAACCCAGATCACCCTCCACCCCCTCCCGCAGCCCAGATCACCCTCCACCCCCTCCCCCAACCCAGGTCACCCTCCACCCCCTCCCCCAGCCCAGATCACCCTCCACCCCCTCCCGCAGCCCAGATCACCCTCCACCCCCTCCCCCAGCCCAGATCACCCTCCACCCCCTCCCCCAGCCCAGATCACCCTCCACCCCTCCCCCAACCCAGATCACCCTCCACCCCCTCCCGCAGCCCAGATCACCCTCCACCCCCTCCCCCAACCCAGGTCACCCTCCACCCCCTCCACCAGCCCAGATCACCCTCCACCCCTCCCCCAGCCCAGATCACCCTCCACCCCCTCCCCCAGCCCAGATCACCCTCCACCCCTCCCCCAACCCAGATCACCCTCCACCCCCTCCCGCAGCCCAGATCACCCTCCACCCCCTCCCCCAACCCAGGTCACCCTCCACCCCCTCCCCCAGCCCAGATCACCCTCCACCCCTCCCCCAACCCAGATCACCCTCCACCCCCTCCCGCAGCCCAGATCACCCTCCACCCCCTCCCCCAACCCAGGTCACCCTCCACCCCCTCCCCCAGCCCAGGTCACCCTCCACCCCCTCCCCCAGCCCAGATCACCCTCCACCCCCTCCCCCAGCCCAGATCACCCTCCACCCCCTCCCCCAGCCCAGATCACCCTCCACCCCCTCCCCCAGCCCAGATCACCCTCCACCCCCTCCCCCAACCCAGGTCACCCTCCACCCCCTCCCCCAGCCCAGATCACCCTCCACCCCTCCCCCAGCCCAGGTCACCCTCCCCCTCCCCCAGCCCAGGTTGCCCTCCACCCCCTCCTTCAGGTCCCCTCCTCTCCAGCAGGAGCCCACTGGTTCCCGGAGGGAGGGAAAGGTGGTGCTTGAGGGAGGTAGCCTTCACAGGTGAGTGCTGGGGTGAGGAGGACGGGGACCCCTCCTTCCTCCTGGGGCCTCTTCTGCTCCCCGCTGACCTGCTGCCCCTACCTGGGACAGCCCCACCCCAGAGGTCAACCCTGAGGCTGTGGTTTCTACCCTGTTTCATGATATCAACAAAGCAGAGAGCAGCACCCCCCACCCAGGCCCAGCCCCGGCACGGGGCCCTCAGCAGGCACCCTAGAACTCCCGTGAGCAGTGTG
The DNA here is from genome assembly GCF_048565385.1 of Saimiri boliviensis. Taxonomy (NCBI): domain Eukaryota; kingdom Metazoa; phylum Chordata; class Mammalia; order Primates; family Cebidae; genus Saimiri; species Saimiri boliviensis. The sequence continues at coordinate 5,393,096 of NC_133451.1, read as the reverse complement.
GCGTTTTCTCAGGCTGATGAAACAAGGTGTCACAGATGGGGCGGGGGTGTGTTCTGGGGGTGTCCGACTTCTGAAATCAGGATGTCGGCAGGGCCGTGCTCCCTCCAAAGGCTGCTCGAGGCTCCTTCCTGCCTCCTCCCGGCTTCTGGCGGGGCCAGCAATCCCTGCCCGGCTGGGTTTGCAGTGGCACTGGTCTCGTCTCTGCCTCTGTCGTGGCTTTCTTCTCTGTCTCTGTGTCCAAATGTCCTTCCTGTGAGAATCCCAGTGACTGGATTAGGGCCCACCCGAATTGAATATGACCTCAGCTCAACTAATGACATCTGCAAAGACCCTGTCTCCAAATTAGGTCACATCACAGGTACCAGGGATTAGGACTTGAACGTATCTTTTTTGGGGAGGAGGGGGCACAATTCAACCCTCAACTGATGGATTATGGGCAGTGGTGACCTTGACCCTAAACTCGACTGTGGTTCAGATCCAGGCTTGGCTGTGGGAAGCCTGGAGGGGCCCCGTGTGGTACAGAGTGTCCGGGGTTAGGGCGGGCACCTGGTGTTGGTGGGCTCCCCAGTCTGGCTGTGGTCTATAACGCCCTCTGAGCACACAGCCAGGATGGCAGGATTGGCACCTCAGTTCCCTTGGCCACACAGGCCTGAGACACAGGGAGCCTTGGGAGCCAGAACTCCAGTTCCTTAGACCCTACAACCTGAAACCTTGAGAGGCGCCAAAACTTCTAGCCACCGTGGCCCCATCTCCAGGCACTTGGAAACCCTGTCATAAAGCTTAGCTTTGTCATAAGGCACAGAGACCCAGGCTCTGTGGCATCAGGACTGGAGACCACAGAAGCTTAGGTGTGGACACTCAGGACTCTGGGGCCTTGAGCCCACACGTCCAGAGTCAGAGACCTTCTTTCTGGGGTCCTAGCACCTTGGTGTTGGGGGCACAAATGCAGAGTGCTGAGCTGGCTGAGCGTCTCCCACGTGCCAACTCCTTGGGCACCTGGCTTCCTCCCTCCTGAGTCTGCGGCTCCTCCCGAGGCATCGAAGCCCGGCAGGTGTGCCTGCCTCCGCCTCCCCCGCCCACCTGCAGCTGCTGGCCGGCCTGAACACAACAGGCCCCATGCACCCACCTGCCCCAAAAAGCCCCTTGAGCAAGCGGGAGTGCCTCCCCCGCAGGTAAACGGGCTGTCGCATCCCCACGGGTGAGGGTTGAGGGCTCATGAAGCGGGCAGAATCCCTCCTTCTCTATTAGAAGAGGGGAAATAAGCAGATCCTAAAAGCAAGCACTTGTACCATGTTCATTTGGCTTTACGTTCGTACACGTATTCAGCAGTTATTCACTAAGACTCTACTATGTGCTGGGTGCTAGTCTAGGTGCTGGGAATACTTGAGTTCCCAAAACAAACAGAAACCCTGCACTCCTGGAACTTATATTCTAGTGGAGGAAGCAGAAATGAAACAACGTGTATAATAAGAGTTACCATACGGAGGAAAGAGATGAGTGAGAGAGAGAAGCTGTAGAGCTTGTAAGGGGACTGGGGACGGGGACATGTGTGTTCAGGGAACGCCTCTGTGATTCAACAGAACATGTGAGTGTAAGCTTGGAGGAGCTGTGACAGTCACGATGGTGTCCTGGTGTACACTAAGCAGTGAGGCCAGCCTGTGCAAAGGTCCTGTGGCAGGTGAGTGCAGGAAGGACAGGAGCCAGGAGACTTGAGCCAAGTGATGGGGGTGGGAGCAGAAGATGCCACAGCCAGAGGGACCATGTGGGTGGACTCTGCCTGTTCCTGCAAGGGCAGTGGGGAGCCATGGCAGGGTTTTGGAGGGCTGCCGTGATCCCACGGTGCTTCTAGAAGGATCGAGCTGGGGCAAGGCTGGAGGCAGGGAGCATGCTGTGGAGGAGTCAGGGGCACCTGTGGTGGTCTAGGGGAGAGGTGGCTCAGGTGGTGACGGTAGGTGACAGGCTGCAGATTCAGCATCTGCTTGAAGTTAGATCCAGTAAACAGGATTTGCGGATGGTTTGAATGTGGCATGTGTGAGAAGGAGAAGAGTCAGGGACACGCCAAACGTTTGCCCTGGGCCACTCGGACGGTGAGCCAGAGGGACCCAGGCAGGCAGACCTGCTGGCCTGTGGTTGCAACACCAGGTGCCTGCTCCAGGGCGGGGAGCGGAGGCAGTGTAGGGAGGGACCCGGGACTGGGCCATCACTGTGGGCGGCGAGAGGGAGGGGTCAGGGGAGGCCCAGGCTCTCGAGATGGGCTGGCTGTCTCTTCTTCCAGGAGGTCAGGACTGGGTTGGGACGGGCAGATGGGGACTTCAGGACTGACATGGTGAGGGTGAGGGCTGTGGGATGTCCCTGCAGAGGTGCCCTTGGGACAGACACTTGGCACTTGGCAATGACGACGAGACCTGAGGAGAAAAGTACAGAAGTCACGGGCTCTGGCTGGTGTTTGAGGTTCTGAGGTTGGAGACATCCTGGGGGAAATCCGGGGGGTGACGGGGTACAGCGGGGTCCGGGGGGCCTGCTGGGTTCGCAGCCCGAGCTGTGGGAGGGGGTCCTTGGAGGAGCACGAGGCCTGCTGCCAGGCAGGGATTTGGGCGATGTGGAATCACAGGGGCCCTCTATGAGTGTGAGAAGGCCTGGGGCACAGCAGCGGGTCCCATGAATGGAGAGGACCCACCGGCCTCTGTTCAGGAGCAGAAGGCAGAACAGGGTGGAACAGAGGCCGGGACGGAGGCTGTAGGGAGGCCGGAGGAGGGAGGCGAGGGCCGAAACGTTTCTCTGAGCTGCATTGCTCAGGATGCTGTGGCCCCGGGCCAGTCACTGAGCCGTCAGCCTGACCTTTCCTCAGGGTCATAGCGGACCCAACCCTCCTGACTTGCTGGGAGCTGGATATAGCAGGAAACACAGGACCCCAGAGGGGCCCAGGGACACCCAGCTGCTTCTCCTGGTCGGAGCTGTCATCCCTGGGCCACAGGCAGCGTCTCCACTGGCCCTGAGAACAGATGGAGGGGCACAGGCGCCCGCCTGCCCAGCCCCCCTCTCGCACCTACAGTTCTTCGGGCCAGAGCCACGTGCCCGGCTGCTTTCTTCCCTTTTTCTTCTCTTTCTCTTTTCTGCCTTCTCCCCTCCTCTCCTCCTTTCCTTTCATTTCTTTCCCCCGCCTTCCTTCCTCCCATCTTCCCTTCCTTTCCCTTCCCTTTTGGTTGAGCTTAAAGCCAATGAAGGAGCACAGACTGGGGGTTGGGGGCGTGGGGATAAAAGAAGGAGGTGGGCAGGGGAGGGGAGGGGAGAAAAGAATCTTACTCCTCAGCAGAGCTGAGCATCAGTAAGCCTCTGATGTCACGCAGTGAGTTGGAGGGACACAGGCCCTCGGCCCCACGCCGCACCCACCCCGGGAACTGTGGGTGGCTTTCCGCACTCCCCTGTGGCACCTCGAAGTGGCATCTGCAGCATCAGGCTGGAGGTGGCATCGCTAGGGCTTAGGGCTTCAATACATGAATTTTCGGGGACACCATTCTACCCATAGGGTCATCACTGAGTATTTGCGAGTATTGGGGGTATGCTGGGGTGCGATAGGATGATTCCAAGCAACTCAGATGCCCGGAACACTGCTGAGGGGCCACCCTGCAGCTGGCCTTTCCTCAGACCTCAGGAGTCTGCTCCTCTGTCCCCAGCGTGACCCTGAGCAGCCCTGTTGGGGTGCTGGGAGGTGGGATCTAGGCCTGGAGTTGGGGCATGAGCACAGGGGTCATGAGTCCTTTGAGCCCCTGTTCCTGGCACACAAGGGGTGCGCCCTCGCATGAGTGCCAGCTGTGCCAGGCATCGCTTAGCAGCGGCCACCAGGAGCAATTCTTCGTGCAGTGTCGCGGGGGAAGCCCCAGAACGTGGAGATCGGGGTTCCCTCAGCTTCAGCCGGGCTGGCTCTGAGCCTGGCTCACCTTTTCATCCCCCGTGAGCTGAGATACATCTGGCGCTGGCCCTCCTGGCACAGAGGAGCTCAGAGAAGCCGCGTCACCTTTGCTGACAAGTACTTCTCTCAGCTATAGAAGTGGGTCCCAGAAGGACCCGGTGTGCTCAGTTCTGGGGGCCAGAAGTCCTAGATGAAGGAGGGGACAGGGTTGGTTCCTTCGGAGGCTGTGAAAGTGGCTGCATCCTCCTTGTAACTCCCTGGAAGGAGGTGACCGGGTAGCTCAGGGGAAGGGCGCTTAGGCCCAGGCGACTGAGAGGGGGCAGCCAGCCTGGCATCCCCTGCCTGGGTGAGCTGACTTCTGCCTTCGTGCCTCGCCTTTTGTGTAAAGAGAGGATCGTACGAGTGCCTACTAGATAAAAGTCAGAACATCCGGCTAAGTCCCTGGCATGTGGTAAACCCTCTATATAGTGCCCGTTTTACAGATGGGAACACTGCGGCTTGGGGAGGTTCAGAGCCAGGGTCAACCTGAACTCAGACGTCTGACTGAGCCCGTATGTGCACATGGATCATTTTAGATCCACAGCTTCGATTTGGATTTCATTCCAGTTCTGGAGAGGGTTCTGTTTAGCAGGGACAGATAAACACGCAACTCACCAATACTCCATCTGCGCGTTGGGAACGCGGACCTCCAAACTTGACTGCCAGAGCACGGGGGTCCTCCAGGCTCAGGCTTGGGGCAGGACCCTGAGGACGCTGCTGCTCCTGGAAGATGGAGCCTAGCACTTCGAAACTCTCCCTCCCTCCGCCCCAGGTGTGACCTCCACGTGCAGGCGGCTCCGTTGCCTTCCCATCTGTGCCGGCTCGGTTTTGCCACACGTGCCGCTGCGTCACCAGCTGTGAATGTGCGTGAGGGGCTGACGCTGGGGGCCGGCGGAGGCTTGCTCCGTGCCACGCTCGGTGTTCAGTCCGGGAAACGCACCCCTGTAGATGGGCGGGAGTCCACTGTGAGAAGATCCCGCGCTGTGGCTGCGTCCGTTCTGAGGCACACTCGTGTTTTGTGCCCCGCACTGGCCTGCTGCTCCAGGCCCTGTCTCCGGCAAGCCAGCAGGGTGTGGTGCCCGCGGGTGGAACTGCAGTGCAGGGCAAGGGGCATCTGCCGCGTGACCCAGCGTGGCCAAAGCATGCTCAGGACCCTGCGCCAGCCAGGCAGAGAGAAATGCCGGGCTCCGAGCTCCTGTAGTCCAAGGAAGGGTTTGGCCTGCCTGTCTTCCTCCCTCCCTCCCTCCCCCCTCCCTCCCTCCTCCCTTCCCTTCCCTCCCCTTCTCTCCCCTCCCTCCCTCCCAGCACCTTCCCAATAGCCCAGGATAGAGTTTGCAGTCTGACCAGGAGACACAGCCTTGCTTTTCTCCCACCCATAGGTGAACTTGGGAAACTTACCATGTGATGCTGTGTCTGTCCCCCTGCCTGACAGGGCCTCTGCGACCCAGCACTGGGTTCAGGATGCACCTGGCACTCGGGAGACGCGGGGGGCTGCTACGCATTTGTTCCTGGATTCTCGTGGGACGGGCTTGGCTCTGCGCAAGCATCTCTGGAGCCCCCACATCCTCCCCCTCCAAGTTGGCCCCGGAGGGCAGCAGCTTCTCAGAAGGCAGAGTCTGTGCTATCTTCAGCTGTCTTAGGCCTGGAAAATCACTCCCGTGTTCCAGGAATCCAGCGGCCATTTCCCCTGGCAGCTCCGCTAGCCAGACATTCCTCCATGCCCAGGGTCCCCTCAGAGCAGCCCCTCCCGCCCAGAGAGGTTCATGAGGAATGCACCTGGGGCCAGCGGGAGGGTGGGAGCTGGGGAGACATCTGGAAATGTTTGATCCTTGAAATTAGTTAAACAAATAAGGTTTGCTCTCCTGCTTACCCTCCAACAACCTGAACAACGGGCCCCTGGGACATGTGGGGCCATGCGTTTTCCTGTGTCTGGTCAGGGTTTCTCCAGAAAGGAGGGTCCCAGGATGGATGTGGGCAAGACCCCCGATGCCTTCAGGACCAGGCTCTGCAGAGTGCATGTGGCCTCGGGGCCTCAGCCTCCGTGTCCTCATCTGTGTCTGGGGTACTTGCTGGGAGGGTCTTTAAGGACCCCTGTCTGAGACTCCTGAGCTCTGCCTGGCGGTGCTGGGCTCTCTGGAGTAGCAGGGTGTGTGCCCCTCCAGGCTGCGGGAGGAGTTAAGGAGCCAGGGAAATAATTGTGTGGCTGCCGGGCCGGAAGTGCAGCTGCGGCCCCCACGCCCACTTCTCAACCCTTTCTTGAGCCCCCAGGCACCCAGAAGTTGTTGGCCATCACCAGTGAGTCTCAGGTGAGGCCCTGTCATCTTTATGTCTGGATAACTGTGGCCCACATGCCAAGGCCCCCATTACAGGTGAGGCCCCCCAGCCACCTCACCTTGCCCCGCAGGACTCCGCACGGCTGTAGGTGCTGTGTGTAAGGACGCATCCATGCCTGTGTCTCTCACATGTTCCCCAGTGTCCAGGGCTCTGCTGCCCTGAGCTCCAGCACCTGGGCGAGGCCTGCCACATGGGCGGTGTCCATCCACAGCAGATGGAATGAATCAGAGTGAAAGAGGGAGTGAGTGGGTGAACGCATGAGTGAGAGAGTGAGTAAATGAGAGAGCGAACGAGGAAATGAATGAGTGAGGGAATTAGTGAGTGAGGAAATGAGGGAATTAGTGACTTGAGTGAGTGACTGAGGGAAGAAATGAGTGAATGAGCGAATAATTGAATGGATAGGAGAGTGAGTGAGTGAATGCGTGAGTGACTGAGTGAAGGAGTGAATGAGTGAGTGAATGAATGAATGAGGAAGTGAGGGAGTGAAAGAATGAATAAGTGAATGAATGAGCAAGCAACCGAATAAATGAGTGAATGAATGAATGAATGCATGATAGAGTGAGTGAATGAGTGAATGAGTGAGTGAGTGAATGAGTGAAGTGGCCTGGGGTGTGGGCCTAGGTCTTCAGCAGCAGCAGCAGCAGCAGCAGTAGCGGAGCCTGGTCTCTGAGTGGCCCTGCCACACCCCAGCTGGGAGCCCTGAGGCCAAGCCACTATCCTCCCTGGGCCTGAGTTTCCCATCAAGGGATGGGGAAATGGTTTCCAGATTCCACCCTCTTAACAGCTGACAGATATCCAGGGCGCACACCTCAGTGTTGGGTGCTGGAATACCCAGCTCTGACACCAGTCCCTACTCCTGCAGAGTGCACAGAGGTGACGAGGGGTCCAGCCTCGTACACGCCTGACACACCCCACTGGGCCATGCAGGTGCTGTGGGCACACAGGGCAGGGAAAGCCTGTGTGGCATGTAGTCTGCCCATGGGCACAGCGGGGGTTGAGACCCTCAACTGCCACCATAGGAAGTTTGGGCTTTGCTGCTGGAGCGGTGGGAGCTGCAGAAGTGTTCAGAGTGGGAGCATGCTGGGCTGGTTTTGTGAGTCCCAGACCCCTCAGGCTGCAGGATTGCAGTGGAGTGAGGGCCAGACTGAGGCAGGGAGCTCAGAGAGGAGGCTGAAGGCTCTGTCCAGGAGAAGCGGAGGCCAGAGCTGAGGCCATGGAGGTGGGAGGCAGCAGGGTGTGCCTTGGGCTGTGAGTGGCCCCATGCTTGGGTCCCTGGCCTGTCGGCCCTGAGTGCCCCACTGGCCAGCAATGCTGGTGCTGGTGGTGTGGGCATCTGGGAGGGGTGTGAGGGAGGTGGGGAGAGCCACCAGCTGCCTCCTGCCCCATGGGCTAGCCTTGCAGCCTGCGCCCTGTTAAGAAGCTGTGTGCTTTGCGAGTTCTGCTGACGAACATGTAAGGCCCCTGGGGGGCCCTGGTGCCCCCATCCCTGCTGCCCAGCTGGATGAAGGTGCCCTGTTCTCACTCCCAGGGCTTCGACTGTTCCAGGCCTGGGAGGTAGGGTGGAGGCTGCAACAGGGAGAAATGGCCTTAGGTCCTATAGAGGTCTAGGAGGTGTGCCAGGGAGCGTGGTGTCGGGGACCGGATCTTTCCTTCCTTTCTTTGGAGAGAAGAGCCTCACTCTTGTACGGTGGGAATAACACTGGCTTTGAGGTCAGGAGGCCCCACTACCAAATTGCTCTGTGACCTCTCACAGGTGCCTCAGCCTCTCTGAACGTCACATTCCTCTGCCTGGGAGAAGTCTAGTGGAAGGAGATGCCTGCAAGGCCCCCGCCAGCTCTAACGGTGTATACAGCCCTTCTCACACCTGTGCCTCCCCGCCTGCCTGACTGCAGGGTGCAGGATGGGTGCCCTTCAGCGGCCCCTCACCCTCCAAGGCCTGCCTTTCCTCCCCACTCCTGGCTCTGCCCTCCAGGACCTCAGCCCAGCTGCAGCCACACCCCTACCCCCGTTACCCGCTACCCGACATATGGCAGGCAGCAGCTTCCTCCTCCCAGGACAGAGTGAGATTACCTGACGCGCTTTTCTGAGGGCACATTTGGCCAAGGCAGGAAGAGCCCTTCACAGCGTGACCCAGCCCTATCCAGTGCCTTCTATCCCCAGCTGCCAGCTCCTCCGGCTCTGCACAGGGCCCCCCAACATCGTGAACTTCCTTCCACGTCCACACCTGACACCTCTCATCTTCATTCCCTCTCTGCTGTCCATGTGGAAGGCTCTTCTTTTTTTTTTTTTTTTTTTTTGAGACGGAGTCTCGCTCTGTTGCCCAGGCTGGAGTGCAATGGCGCGATCTCGGCTCACCGCAACCTCCGCCTCCTGGGCTCAGGCAATTCTCCTGCCTCAGCCTCCCGAGCAGCCACCACGCCTGGCTGATTTTTGTATTTTGTAGTAGAGGCGGGGTTTCACCACATGGGCCAGGCTGGTCTCTAACTCCTGACCTTGTGATCCACCCTCCTCAGCCTCCCAAAGTGCTGGGATTACAGGCGTGAGCCACCGCGCCTGGCCTGGAAGGTTCTTCTGTCCCGCCTCTCCTCTGCTGGCTAAAGTCGGCGGTGCTTTCTCACTTTCCGTCCAAACGAACATCACCCCCAGCTGCATGCAGTTTTCGACTTGGACCCCCGAGGGCACAGGCAATGTCCCTGCCTCCCTCTAGTCCCATGCCCAGCAGCTGGCTTACCTCTCTGTGCCTCCGTTGCCACCTCTGTAAAATGTGTCCTTAACAGGACTGGGCTCGTAGGATTGCCGGAAGGATGAGGTGAGCAGGGCCCGGCAGAGCATAAGAGCTTGGACGTGCTGGGGTCGGGCACTGGGCCGGGGTCGGGCTGTGTGCGGGGTTTGGCCTCTGTGTTGGATTCGGGCACGGTGCTGGGGTCGGGCTCCATGCTGGGGTCGGGCTCCGTGCTGGGTTTGGGCTCCGTGTTGGGGTTGGGCTCTGTGTTGGGTTCGAGCACTGTGTTGGGGTTGGGCTCCATGTTGGGGTTGGGAATGAATGAATGAATGAGTGGAATTATGCAAATGAGGCACTTCCCTTCTGCTGAGGGGACTCACAGCCACCAAAGAGCTGGTCTGTGTTTCACATTCGGGACCAGCTGCCCATCGGCCTTTACATGCCTTTTTTTCTTCTCTGTTTCCCACCCATAAGCTTGCAGGGCGGGAGGGGACGACCTCTTTTTGAGGCCAGAAACTTACAATGGCCTGGGTACTGCTGTCCCTCTCCGCCTGAGGACAACCGCAGTGTTCAGAGCTCGGGGAATGCTTGGGGAAGGAGCTGGCTTCTGTGACCAGCGGCTCAGCTCGGGGGATGCTTGGAGAAGAAGCTGGCTTCTGTGACCAGCAGCTCTTGCCTGGCCTGGGAGAGAGGGTGGTGCAGGAAGGGGCTGTGAAGAGCAGCACTTGGACTTTTGCTGTGGGCACAGAGGAGGTGGGACAGAGGCCTGCCGCGCAGCGGCTGAGACAGAGCTCCCCGGGCGCTGCTGCTTGTCCCCCTGTGACAGGGCTGAGGGGCGAGTGGGTCATCTCTCGACGATCTGGATGGAGGGAAGGACGTGGGCTTTGGGCCTGCAGAACTCTGTCCCACCGTGCCTGGCGTTTAGGAGTACTTGGCCCTGGGCAAGGCTTCACTGCCCCGGGCTCCGTTTCGCCCCTAGTTGGGTGCACACAGCCACCTCCAGGCTTGTGGCGAGGGGTGAGGGAGGAGGTCAGGGTGCAGGCGGAGACCGTTCTGTCTGTCCCTGCTGTTGACACCCCACCCTCCGCAGGCGCAGCACACGGTCGGTGTCAACAATGCGTGTTGATTTACTGAGGGAGTGAGCGGCGCACAGCAGTCCCGGGCAGAGTCCCTGCCACGTGGTAGCTTGTCCCGAAGGCTGATCTGTCTTCCCAGCCCCGTGCGCTGGGCCTGAATCCCAGCCTGCCATCTCACATGGATGGCCTCAGTGCTGGCGGAGGTGACTCTTCCTGAAAGGACACACAGCGGGGCCTGGAGGCAGAGGCCGGAGCCACAGGTCGGGAGGGACTTTCAGCCAGGGAGCCGTGTGCCCCAGGGAACGCTGCGGCAAGCTGACAGACGTGAGCGCGGTCGGAGGGCCCGGTCACACCAGGGACGTGCTGAGGACATTTTCCTTTTGCGTGTCTGCCTGAGCTGCTTGGCTTCGTGGCCTCTGGAGAAGAAGCCAGAAAGGGAGACTGGAAGGTCCTGAGGGGTTCAGTGCTCTGAGCCGACACAGCTGCCTGTTGGGCCTGTGGCAAGGTCAGGAGAGCTGCAGGGCAGGGGCGTCCACACCACTAGCCAGAGACGCTGCAGGGCAGGGGCGTCCACACCGCTAGCCCAGAGGCCGCAGGGCAGGGGCGTCCACACCGCCAGCCCGGAGGCCGCAGGGCAGAGGTGTCCACACCGCTAGCCCAGAAGCCGCAAGGCAGGGTGTCCACACCGCTAGCCAGAGACGCCGCAGGGCAGGGGCGTCCACACCGCTAGCCTGGAGGCTGCGGGGCAGGGGCGTCCACACTGCTAGCCTGGAGGCCGCGGGGCAGGGGCGTCCACACCGCTAGCCTGAGAGGCCATGAGGCAGGGGCATCTGGCCTGCAGCTTCCAGGATGTCTTGGTTACCCCAAAACAAAACCGCCCACTGACCGGGTTGAGTGGGTGCCCAGCTCCCCTCAGGAGCACCATGAGTGACACTTCCGAGAAAAGTTCGAGGGAGGAAAGGGTCTTTCAGGAAGAGAGAAGATCTTGTGGGCAGCACCCACCAAGGCCCGGAAGGCACTTCTGAGTCCTCTTGTGGGTCGGGGGAAGGCTGGGCTGGCAGGGAAGTTTCACGTCAGAGGCCGGCACAGGCTGCAGATTGGAGGCAGGGAGACGGTGCTCACTGCTGGAGGCACTAGGGAGACATTGAGGGTTGTTGAGCAGGGGAGGGCCGTGCGTCAGTGGAGCAGGGCTGGGTGTTAGCGCTAGTAGCTTTCCAGCTGTGCTCCCCTGAGCCCTTTGGTGGCCCCTGAGCTAAGGAGGATGTGAGGAAGCCAAGCAGAATTCCCCCACGGTCCCCACTCCCCAAACCAAGCAGTCTGGCGTTCACGCTTCACTTCTTATACATCACACTTCCAGGTTAGACTTCATTTTGGACAAAACTTCCAGCCGCTTACAACTTGTTAAACACCTTTGCATAATGAGACTGATGTGGGATGATTTCGCTTTCACTTATTCACTCATCAAACCCGACCTGAGTGTCCTTTCTCTAGGGCCAAAGCTGGACAGAAGACTCGGGTGACTAAGACTGGGTCCTGGCCAGGGGGAGCCCACTGTCCTGTGGGACGGCCTGGGACTCAGGCCACCCCAAGGGGATCCCAGGCACCATAGAGGGTGCAATGGTGGTGTCCCCAAGGGTTGGAGGAGGCTTCTTGGAGGAAGCGATGCTTAATGAAGGCCTAAGGAATGAGCAGAAGGTGGCCTTTGGGTCCGGGAGGAAAGCGCGTAGCTGGCTGAGGGACCACGTGTGCAAAGGCTCCCATGCTGCCTGGGTGCATGGAGGGGTCAGACAGAAGCCTGCCGGGGTCCTGTGGTTCGTGGCAAAGGCCACACCTTCCCCTGATGCTGCTCCCCTGCATTAGTTGAGGCAGCACGCTCTTCCGTGTGCTCGCACATGAGGGGCGCAGTGAAGACGATGCAGCTTCGGGCTCACCCAGCCACACAGGGCTCAGATCCAAGCCCTTCCACCACTGTGGGCCCCTGGCAAGTCTCTCCACCCTTCTCCGAGTCTCTGTTTCCTCAGCAATAGAAGAGGGGGGGATCCTATGCACTCCCAGTATTGCTGTGGAGAAGGCATCTCTCCCAACCCCAAGCACATAGTAGGCCTCGTACTAGGAAGACATGAGGTAGGGGGCAGGCATGGAAAGGCAGTGGTATTGAGGCTGTGAGCTTGAGCCCCTGCCTGCCTCAGTTTCCTCATCTGTAAAATGGGCTTTACTCTTTCAGTTCTTCTCTCTCAGGTGGACGTGAGAGTTGAATAAGGTGACACCTGTGATGGGCCTGGCCAGGAGGTTAGTGAGGCCCACGATGTGATGGTGCTGTGAGGCCTGGCCCCGGGAAGTGAGGCCGCTGCCTCCCAGAGCTCAGATTTCCCCAGGCATCTGTCTTGGTCTGGCTTGGAGTGTCCAGGTCACTGGTCTTTCTGGCCTCAGAGTTCCCAGGAGGACTTCCCAGCATGGCCTCAAGTGTCTCTTCTCTGGGCAAGCCTCTCCAGGGCCAGCCCTGCTGCTATCACCCTCTGGGATGTCACCTGGTTGGGCTCAGGAGCCTTGGGGGTCCTGTGAAGCCAACCCCGTCACAGGGAGAGCATTAGCCACGGCTGTCCACTTTGAGGAGAAGTACCTGGGCGGGTGGCCTCTGCCCCTGACAGGGAGGGAGAGAGGCAAGGAGTAGCTGGGAGTGTTGGCAGAGCGGGTGGTATGGGGGACCATGTCCTTCATGTCACCCAGGGCCACCCCTGCAGAGCCCAGTGGCCCTGAGTATCCAGCCTGGTAGGCAAGGGGCATTTAGTGTGGCTGAGTGCTGCGGGACCTGGCTCTCCTCCACCTTGTCATGTGCCCCAGTGGCCCCCACTCCCCAACATGGTGCCCAGTGCTATTCGAGGGCCCGAGCCAGCCAGCGGGGTGAGAGTACTCCCCCACCCCCCGGTGGCAGCAAGTAGAATCCTGGGTAGGCACAAGGGAAATGAGGCAGGGTTACCTTGAGGGACGCGGTCCTCACACTGAGGGACGCAGGGCCCTACGCCCGAGAGGACGTGGTCCCCCATGCTGACATCTTCCTGTCCTGGCCCATCTGGGCACTAACCAGCAACCCCAGTCGGGGGCCAGCGCAGCCTCCAGGGCCCCCCTGCACACTTCTGAGGCCATGCATTGGGGTGCCAGACTCCCCAGCTTCAGAGCAGCCCTGTGGTCAAAAGGCAGCCTGGAGTGGCAACCCCGGGGTATTCCAGCGTACCCCCCCCGTGGCTTTCCCAAGCCCACCTAGTGCCCTTGAGTCCAGGGCCGCTCCGAGGCCCCCTGACGCCTTAGACCCACGTGCGTTTCCGTGGCTGGAGCGCCATCCGTGTCTGTGGGAACAGCTCCGGGTCTGTCAGAATCACGTGCTGAGAGTTACGTGATCCAGATTTGGCGAGATTCACTTCTTGTAAGTGGGAATTTGGAGGGAAAGCGGAGATGACTTGGCTGGATATTCAGATCTGGGGAGTAACTCGCCGTGCTCCCTAATCCTGGGTGTCCCATAGGGTCACTCTTCAGCAGCTGCCTGGCAGCCCGATGTCGCATTTTCACACCTGCGGCCGTGACCTCGCAGACACCTTCCTGAGGCCTGCACGGCGCATTCGCTACACACGGCCAAGCTCGCAGCTTGAATGTTTCACGGGAGCACGCTTGGCACAGGCGCCTCGTTCCATCCAGGATGTCATTTCTCCCCTCTCTTTCCGTCGTCCTCGGGCTGCTCCTCACCACCTGCCGCCCCGGGAGTGTCAGAAGTGCCCAGGCTGCAGGCAGGCTGGAAGCTTTTTCAAGACGCCCTGCCACAAATGTCAGAGGACTTGAGAGAAAAGGCCGTGTCAGGACGGAGGACCTGGTGATTCGATCCGCGACGTGCTGTCTCCCCAGACTAAATTATTCATCATCTCCTTGTCCTTAATAAAATAATGACTGCCTTCGCTCCTTCCCTCCGCCTAATGGGACTGGCTTCCATCTCTGAACGTGAGAGACGCTGCGGGGATGCCTGCAGCCCTGGAGCTGGAGCCCCTGCCTCCTCCGCCTGCCTCCGCCCTCCTCCCCAGGTCCCGCCTCACCCGCCGGGGGATGGCCCATCGTCCAGCTTGACCTTAGGGCTGTCAGCCTGGCCGCACCAAGGCCTCCTCTGTATGGTGGCTGCACACTCCGTGTGATCAGCAGCAGACGTGTCGAACACCCAAGGGGAATGTGTGTGCGTGGACTTAGGCACCACTATGCAGGATTTTCATGCGCGTGACAAAATCACGTTCCAGACAGAGCATTTAGAAAGACAAGATGAGACATGAAGAGAGCTCTAGCATTTTCACATGCTCCGAGGGGCGTAGCCGCAGCCCCACTGCGGGAGTGACCGAGGAAACCCAGCGGGGCGCTCTCTCCCCGCCCTTCCGTGGTTGGCTGCCGGCCTTGGGGTATAGCCAAGAGGCTTGGGCAGGGCCTTCTGGGTGCCTCACCTCTGACCCCTGCTTGGCTCCCCAACCCCTGCTGCCCAAAATGTGGCCTCGGAACCTACACGTCAAGCCCCGCCCACACCTGCCCACCTGTCACCTGTATATTAACTAGACCCCAGGAGCTTCCAGGCACACCTGGGATGTGCCACCCTGGGGGCTTCAGTGTCTCTGCTGTCCTACGGCCACAGCTGGAGTCTGAAAGGCACCGCATCAGGCTCCCCTGTCCCTGTGCCCGAAGTGCTAAGGAATTAACGGAACTCTCAAGAGAAGCCACAGTACAGTGAGTGTTGGGGAGAGGAGGCTGGGGAGCCACCCAGAGTGCCTCGGAACCTGGCCTGTGTGCTCCGCTCTGCCCTGGGCTCTGAGGCGCGGAGGCCAGCTGGCATTTGTTCAGGTTGTGCTGGGCGCCAGCTCTCCTGCCCCATGCCTCACATGGGGGCAGGTGGATGGGGAGGCTTTGGAGTCAGCCTGGGACTTGAATCCCAGATCCCTCCCCACGAGCGGGAGATGTGAGCAAATCACGTACATTCATGAGCCTCAGCTTGTTCATCCACAGAATGAGGCGAAGGGCGGCAGGATGATCTAAAGACAGGCTTCGGGAGGCTGAGAGCGGGACTGAGAACACTGGCCTTTGTTTTAAGCTTCTGATGAGTCCAGCAGTAGCTCAGGGGTCCTGATGGGCAGGGACCCAGATAAAAACAGGCAGTCCTTCAGTGTACTCCAGAGACGCTGTCTCAGCCTGGATTCCTCCCCACGTGGTGCACCTGGAGGCCACACACTCCAAGCGTGGCGGCTGCTGTCACCTGTTTCCAGAGTGCCCTCTGCTGTCAGAGTGACCTTTTCCAGGGATGGAGCCTCTTGCTCGTCTTGGTGACCTCAGCCCCTGGCTCTGAGTCTGGCACCCAGGGGGAGCTAAGTGAATAAAGGAGGCCAGCAGGGTCCCAGCGCCTGCGCGTGGGGGAAGCCGGTGCACGCTTGTGGAGGGAATGGATAACAGTACACGTGTGCACTCACTATCCGCGGTCACCATGCTCTCAGCAGAGGGCGTGCTCACAACCCGCTCTTAACATTTCACAGTGAGTTCCAAAAACAAAGACAGAAATGAGCCACTCTGGGCAATTCTCCCTCCCGTGTGCCAGGCTCGCCAATGTGGGGGCTCAGGGGAGCCTGTTTGAGATTGCTGGCCACCCCACCTCCCCAGTCTCTGCCACTGTATCTCAGCTCTCGGTGTGACAACAGACCCACCACAGCCCCTCCACTTCGGTTTTCCTGTTCTCATCCTCATTGTACAGGTGAGGAAACTGAGTCACTGTCTAGAGTCCAGGGATCAGGGAGCAGTGGGCCAGGGAGACTGGCTCCAAAGCCTGCTCCTGACCACTGTGCTCGGAAGCCTGTCTGAGTGAATGACTGCGGGACTAAGGGAGGGCTGGTGGGTTCGCTCCATGTTATAGGATTTGTCACAAAGCCTGTTACTAACAAGAAAATGGGGCTGGGCGCGGCGGCTCACACCTGTAATTCCAGCACTTTGGGAGGCCAAGGCAGGCAGATCACGAGGTCAGGCGTTCAAGACCAGCCAGATCAACATGGTGAAACCCCGTCTCTACTAAAAATACCAAAATTAGGCAGGCGTGGTGGCGCCTACCTGTACTCCCAGCTACTCAGGAGGCTGAGGCAAGAGAATCACTTGAACCCAGGAGGCAGAGGTTGCAGTGAGCCAAGATGATGCCACTACACTCCAGCATGTGCCACAGAGTGAGACTGTGTCTCAAAAAAAAAAAAAAAAAAAAAAAAAGGAAAGAAAATGGGGCTGTGGTGTCAGAGCTGGTTTAGAAACCCGTCATGGTCCAGCTGTGTGAGCTTGGGGAGAGGAAGGGAACGGTTATTTGGCCTCCGTGAAGTGTCACTCACGGATCCTGAAAAGAGGATTTAAAAAGGAGACGCCAGTGCACAGTAGGTGCTTAGTGACCATTTCCTCCCGGCCGTGGAGGTGTGAGTTTTATTGGTTGAAAATCCCTGGGGGTGGAGGTTGGGGTGGGGAAGCTCTCGTCCCCAGGGCCTCCGGGAACAGACCCCTGTCCTTGGAAAAGGCCGGATCCTTCTCCACGTCTCTGTTAAAACAATCGATGCTGGAGGCTGGCAAAGCAATTTGTTGCTTAACTTCAGCGGAAAAATAACGGCTGTGATTTGTGCTCGCTGAATTTGGAAGTGGTGGGGAGGAAAGCTGGGCGGGCTGGGGAGACAGTGGTCCCCTCTCCTCCACCGCCGCCTCCGGAGCGCCGCGCAGTGCATGCTAACGGCCCTGATTAGTGTTTCGGCAGGAGCCCCGCGCTGCCTGCATACTGATGCACGCTGGGCTGGCACGGAATTGGCTTCCCAGTTGTCAAACTGGGAACCAAGATGCAGCAGCAGAGACCGGGCAGGGGCGGAGGCCGCTGATTTCAAGCAACCGCCCCTGAGCCCCCACGCTGGCGAGTCTGGGGCGGGGATCCAGAATTGGCAAGAGCGGCTCATTTCTTTATTTGGTTTTTGGAACTGACTGTGAACCAAAGTGTTAATGAACTCATTCACCCAGGAAGCACGTGTGGAGCTTCTACACTGGGCTGCCGGTGAGCCAGATGCCACCGTGAAAGGAGCACACCTGTCAGCCTGGAGCTTTCCATCATACAGGAGCAGGCAGCTTCGCCATCAGGCGATGTCACCTGGGTGACAGGTGCTGGGATTCAACCTGCAGAACGCGCCCAACCACCCGTGAGTGAGCCCCTAACTCTAGCTGGAGAAGCCAGAGAAGGCTCTCTGGGGGTGGAACAGGTGGGATCTTTTGTGATGGGCATGGAGGGATGAATAGAAGTTCACCAAGGGAAAAAGAAGGCCCTTTAAGAGAGGCTGCAGCCCGAGCTCCGGATGCTGAGGATGGGGCTGTGGTCTGTTCAGGGAGATGGGAGCTGTGGCCTGTGGAGAGCTGGTGGGAGCGGGTGATTGGTGGGTTCAGGGCCTGGAATGCCATGCTAACTAGCTTGGGCTGAACCCCAACGGGAAGGGAGCTGGGAGGAGTTTGCGGCAGAGAAGGGCTGTGTGTTTAGCTTTGCAGTCTAGGAGGGTGTGTGTTACATCAGGGATGGATTATTTTAGGAGGAGAGTTTGTACCCATTCAAAGGTAGGACTGGGGGCTGCTGCACTTTCGGGCATCCCTAAAAATGGTGTCCTGCGACCATTCTCATTGGGACCAATGACAAAATGACAAAGTTCACCCCAAATTTCCTCCCTGGTCCAGACTTTCTGCACTTTGGCACTCTGGATGTACTCGTGTGTGCTGGGCACAGGGGAGGGGACCGAGAGACGCCACTGGGGAGGGGAGAGGTGGGCAGGACTGCTTCCCTTCTCAAAGCCACCGGCTCCGGCCGCGGGTCCCGCCAGCACATCCCGGCCTCCGCTGCGGCTCCTGGCTATAGGCTGAGGCCATGCGGTGGCCTGACCTTTGCCCCAAGCTCTGGGGGTGCTGCCCAGGTTATACCACCTCTCTAGAAAATGAGGATGACAAAGCACCCCCCTTGCTGGGCTGTTACGGTGGTGAAGTGAAGATGGTATTAGCTTCTCATGGGGCGAATTGTACCCATGGCCCCTGGGAGCAAGAAGGGCCGGGGAGCTCCACTGGGGTGAGCGGATGCGGGAGGACCAGGCAGCCCCGAGCAGGAGGCCTCTGCTCCGTGGCAGTGTTCTCCTGCATTTAGCCCTGAGGCGCCACCAGGGCATGAATATTTAATCTCAGTGGTTGCCATTTGTCTTGGCAGTGCTAGAACTATTTTTTCCTTTTTAATTTAGCAGAACGGCACACATCTTTCGAGTTTCTTTACATGTAAAATGTGTGGTATTCAGGCTTCATCCCAGCTGCTGTGGGAGCTGGCAGGGAGGGGAGGGTGAGTGGGCTTCTCCTGGTGGCGGGAGGTGACAGCTTCCCTGTGTGAGGCGCCAGGGTGGGCACAGGCACTGTGAGGAGCCAGGAGGTGGGCCCATCTCCTTTCTGCTGGTTTTGGTGTTCGTAGTAACACGTCTCCCCTCTCCAGGGGCGTGTGCTGGATGCATGCACGTTTAAGTTTGTTTCTTCTCCTTTATAAAGATACGTAGATCTTATAAAACATGTAGAAAATAATGAAAAGAAAAAAATTCATACATAGTCCTACTCACCAGGGAAAATATGGCTTCCCCCCTTCTAATAGTTACACATGTACGATAGTTTAGTATGTGATTTCCGTCAAGATGGTGAGTAGGACACAAGCCCAGACAAAGGCATGGCTTGTTAGCAGCTGCCATTTTTTGGTGCTGGGAGAAGGGCTTGGGGGATGAACCATGATGACCCTGGGAGGTGGGCTCTCTGATCATTCTCATCTAGCAGATGAGGAGACAGGGATGCAGAGGCCAGAGAACTGTGCAAGGTAGAAGGGTGGGGGCAGGGCGGGGACCTGGGGCTCCAGCTGGATAGAAATTTCTTGTTAATTGCCCCAAATGTCACAGCTGGAAGACTATTGCTATCCACATGGTGAGTATTCATCTCTCCACATTTTTTCCATATGAAGGGATACAGATGGGCAAGCTTGCTCTGAGTGGCTTCTGCTAGAACAAACGTCCACAAACCAAAAGCTGCTTCCTGGTCTGGTCTCAGTCTGTTGAGATCCTCAGGGCAGGTGGGGGTGGGAGTGTGTCTGGTTCACACCTCTGCAGTCACTCAGGGGCCCAGGCTCCTGCCTTCTTGTGACTCTGCCCTCCTCTGGATCCAGGAGGCAGAAAGAGGCTGGTGGGATTCCACAGGGGAGGGTGTTATGGCTGCTCCACCATGGCACCCAGGACTCTGCCCACATTCCACTGGCCAGAGGTCAGTCACGTGGCCATGCCCCGCTCAGAGGAGCCTGGGAAATGTGGTCTTGGTGCGCCGGCGGGGGGTGCCTGGAGAGAAGCAGCTTTGCAAGGCGGTTCTGAAGACTGCATCGTCTGTGACACAGGCACACACCCACTGGCTTCAAGTCCACACCCTACTCCCTCTCTGGCTGCGGTGGAAATGCGGGTCCTGTATGAGGTGGCCACCTTGGCCAAGGCAGTAGCTGGTGAGGACTGAGCCCAGGGAGCAGGGCATACAGGTGGGAGGCAGAACCGTGGATGGGGTTGAGAGGGCAAGTCCAGGCAGACTCCCAGCTCTCTGGCCTATGCAATTCCCTGAGAAGTAGTCCCAGAATTGGGCCAGGGGTGCTGGGAGGCAGAAGCCCTTGGGAGGTCCCAGAACTCGCCGGACACTGTCACTTGACCTCTATTTACCACGTGCTTTGTTAGGGTGGGACAGGAAAAGACCGCAACACCCGGAGCAGGCACCCTGCCGCCTTTCTCTTTGCAGATGGGTGGGGCTTGTGTATGCGTGTCGCTCGGTGGCTCTGTGGGGCCTGCACTGAGCTTCTGAGGCCTCCTGGATCTTGAAGGAGCCAGGGCTCCAGCTCCCTCAGCCCTGGGCTCCAGTCCCAGCTCTGGCCTCTGGGGGAGATGCCACCCAGCTCTTGGTCTCAGCTGCCACTGTCACAGAATGAGAGGCTATACCCCAAAATACTCTTCAGGCCTGGCCGCCGTGGCTCCCGGAGAGCACAAGGCTTTCTCTGCAGGTTCCTGGGTACTCTTCTACCCCTCAGGAGTCTGATCTGCTGCTGGGGCCTGGGAGGCTCAAGCCCCTTGGCCCCTTTATCACAGGAGTTAGCTGCTGGCTTGGGTTTGAGTGGGCTCCTGCCCAGGGGCTAGCGCTGCCCCCCTGCCTTCAAAAGCAGGATCTGTGTCTTTCTGCCCCACGGAGCCACACCGAGGCATGAGGATGGCAGCAGGTCCTCACTCAGTGCCCCCAGCTCCCACGCCTGCATCCGTCTCAACGGTCCCCTGCAGGGCACGGCTGTTCTCTGTCCCCACGCCACTCTGCCACCCTCTTCCGAGCATGCTTTGGTTCTCCTTCTTCCCCCTAAGAACTGATCACAAGGCTTCAGGTGAATAGCCCCAGGTCTCAGTGGGACTCCACCATCCTCCTTCCAGGTATGGAGCTATCACTATTAACATCGCCATGGGTCAAAACCTTGGTGGTGACTGAGTCCTGCAGCACCCAAAGCCTTGTAAGCATGGCTGTAACCAAGCTGGTCCCATCCCCCTCATCCCACGGCCCAGTCCTCACAGCACCCATGGGATCAGCTCAGGGCCTGGATTACGGCAGTTGTTTTAGAAGGGTGCACTGAAAGAAGATGCGTGCGTAACATGGAGAGTGGGGATTATTCTCTGCCTGTGGAAGAGCCAAGAGGCCTCACAGTTCTGGATGCAGTGGGGGCACTTGCAAAAGGTTCGTCCAGTGCATTAATACACAGAGTGAATGAATGAATGAACGCTCTGTGCTTTCACAGTGCAGGAGCAAGGCTTGCATTTCCGCTCACCCAGCTTCACCTTGATCAGCTGAAATGCACTCTCTAGTCCCAGCTGCTTGTCTTGGACCCTAACCATTTCTTCGTCTGTCGACAGACCCTTGTTGTCAGCGTTGTGTGGGAGAGATTAGGTTTTTGAAAGGCGAGGATGTTCTCTGACATTCAGGGCTTTAGGTCTGGAGATTGCATTTGATCTCCCCGTTCCTGTCCAAAACACCGTATCTCTTGTCAGGCAGCTCTGTGTTTCACTCCTTACTCCACATATGGTGGCTATGTGACCTTGGACAAGTCACTTAACCTGTCTGAACTGCAATGCGATCATCTGTAAAATAGGAAAAGTAAACAGCACTACTCTGAAGAGTTGTTCTGAGGGTAGAAATGAGGAATACTCCTAAAGTGCTTAACACAGAGCTTGACAACAAGGGGAAGACGTGATGATGAGTATCGTGAGGCTGGTGGTGCTGCTGGTGGTGCCGATGGTGGTGGGAGAGATGGTGATGATGATGGTGGTGGTGATGCTGTTGGTGGTGATGGTGATGGAGGTGATGGTGATGGAGGTGATGGAGGTGATGGTGATGGAGGTGAGGTGATGGTGGTGGTAATGGTCATGGTGATGGTGATAGTGATGACGGTGATGGAGGTGATGGTAATTGTGGTGATGGTGATGATGATGGCAGTGGTGATGGTGGTGTGGTGATGATGGTGATGATATTAATGGTGATGATGGTGTTGGTGATGGTGACGATGACAATAAGGGACCTCATAGCAAGGGACTGGATAATAGAATACAGAGACAGTGCTCACAAAAGTTCTTTTTCCCAGAAATTCAGTGCTTTGGGAATGCACTGGTTGCTTTTCTGCAAACCCTACTTCTAAGCTGTGATTAGAATGTGTGGTTCATTGATGTTCCCTCAGGCTCCCTGGCAGGCTAAGAGCAGGAGGTGACATATCAGAACCTCCAAAAGGAGCCCCGTTTATCCAGGCGGAGCCTGCTCTCAAAACGCATGTCTGAGTCTGTAGCTTCCTTCCAGCCCTGCCGAGGCTTCCAGGTCTCTTGTCAGCAGATCCGCAGTCCTAGCTACGCATGAGTCTCTGGGGCAGGTCTACAGATTATGAAGCCTGGACCCCACCTCCAGAGATTCTGATTAATTTGGGTTGGAGTGGAGCCCCTGTGTCTGTTTAAAAAGCTCCCCAGGTAATTTTGATCTGCAGCCACGGCTGAGAACCCCTGCAAAGAATTTCATGCTTTCTCATTGCAGGGCTGTTTAAAAACAATCACTGCATGGCATCTAGTGGGGAGGTGAACAGGCTTCTGAGATTAGTGGCACAGCAAGTGGTCTCTTCAGTGTTTGCCACCACAGACGGGAAGGCAATTGTTATCAAACAGTGGGTCTTCATGCTGGGTACTCTTAAAAAGCAAGAAGAGTAGAGGCCAAAGGCCACAAAAATCCACTGAAGTCACAGGGCCAGCAGGTCCAGAGTCCTCCAGGGAGGTTCACGGCCTTCTTGAGCACTTTCTAATAAATGAGGAAAGGGGGCCCAGATTGTTTCATTGAACTTCCCAGGGTCACACATTGAACTTCCCAGGTCATACTATATCTATCCACTCATCCACCATCCTTCCATCTTCCCATCTATCCACCCATCCATCCATCCTTCCATCCTTCCATCCATTCATCCATCCATCCATCCATCCATCCTTCCATCTGTCCATTCATCCATCCTTCCATCCTTCCATCCATCCATCCATCCATCCATCCTCCCATCTATCCATCCATCCATTCATCCTCCCATCTATCCATCCATCCATCCATCCATCCATTCATCCTCCCATCTATCCATCCATTCATCCATCCTTCCATCCATCCATCCATCCATCCATCCACCCACCCACCCATCCATCCATCCATCCATCCACCCATCCATCCATCCTTCCATCCATCCATCCATCCATCCATTCTCCCATCCATCCATCCACCCACCCACCCACCCATCCATCCATCCATCCATCCATCCACCCATCCATCCATCCATCCATCCATTCTCCCATCCTCCCATCCTCCCATCCTCCCATCCACCCATCCACCCATCCATCCATCCATCCATCCATCCATCCATCCATCCATTCTCCCATCCATCCATCCACCCACCCACCCACCCATCCATCCATCCATCCATCCACCCATCCATCCATCCATCCATCCATTCTCCCATCCTCCCATCCTCCCATCCTCCCATCCACCCATCCACCCATCCACCCATCCATCCATCCATCCATCCACCCATCCATCC
Source organism: Saimiri boliviensis (assembly GCF_048565385.1). Classification (NCBI taxonomy): domain Eukaryota; kingdom Metazoa; phylum Chordata; class Mammalia; order Primates; family Cebidae; genus Saimiri; species Saimiri boliviensis. Next base: position 5,369,823 of record NC_133451.1, on the reverse strand, counting down.
ATCCATCCATCCATCCTTCTACCCATCCATCCATTCATCCATCCATCCATCCATCCATCCTTCCATCTGTCCATTCATCCATCCTTCCATCCTTCCATCCATTCATCCATCCATCCATCCATCCATCCTCCCATCTATCCATCCATCCATTCATCCTCCCATCTATCCATCCATCCATCCATCCTTCCATCCATCCATCCATCCTCCATCTATCCATTCATCCATCCTTCCATCCATCCATCCATCCATCCATCCATCCATCCTCCCATCCATCCACCCACCCACCCACCCATCCATCCATCCATCCATCCACCCATCCATCCATCCATCCATCCATTCTCCCATCCTCCCATCCTCCCATCCTCCCATCCATCCATCCATCCATCCACCCATCCATCCATCCATCCATCCATCCTTCTACCCATCCATCCATTCATCCATCCATCCATCCATCCATCCTTCCATCTGTCCATTCATCCATCCTTCCATCCTTCCATCCATCCATCCATCCATTCATCCTCCCATCTATCCATCCATCCATCCATCCTTCCATCCATCCATCCATCCTCCATCTATCCATTCATCCATCCTTCCATCCATCCATCCATCCATCCATCCATCCATCCTCCCATCCATCCATCCTCCCATCCTCCCATCCTCCCATCCTCCCATCCTCCCATCCACCCATCCACCCATCCACCCATCCATCCATCCACCCATCCATCCATCCATCCATCCATCCATCCATCCATCCTCACATCGTTTCATTCATTCATTCATTCAGGCTCAGTAAGGATGGACAGCTGCATGGGGTCTTCATGGAGGCCTTAACTTCTAGGAAAGATGTTAGATCTGCCTTGTGGTCAAGGAGAGCCTTATGAGCTATTCTAGGAAGGAGAACCTGGTCGCTGCTGTGATGGTCTCGGCGGTGATTGGAGAGACACAGGTGATGTTCTGGGTGATGACTGCACACAGGGCTCTCAGGAAAAGCTTAGTTGAAGAACAGTCAGGACTAAGGCTAGGGACAAACAGAGCCCTAGCCCCAGCTCCCGCCTGCATGGAGCTCAGAAGCCCATGGGAGCAGGCCCGTGAACCATTAACCACCCACTGCTTCACCTGCGTGAGCTGGTCACCACATCCTTACCTAAAACAGTGCTCAGGACCCGGGGTTCTCTGCGAACATCTCATGCTTGCAGGTAGTGATGTCGGAATGATGAGGAAGAGGCAGGTGAGAGCGGCCGGGCAGTGACAAGAGGTGCCATATCAGACGTAGTGGATGCGGGGCCTCTGTCAGGAGGAACAGTCTGAGCTGAGTCCCAAATGAGGAGGCTGCCTGTGGGGACCCAAGGGAGATTTCCAGGTGGAGGGAACAGTGAGGGAAAGGTGAGGGCATCTTTCTCTCACCCAGGGCAGGGCTCCTGCAGGGACAGACGGGGTGGGAACAGGCCAGCGCTGCCACCTGCCCGGTGTTGAGGCCAGCATCCTGCCTCTCTCCCCGCCATCCCTGCCTCCCCGCTCGCTCAGCTCCTGCCTCGCCCGATGCCATCTTCAGATTTCACGAGCACATTTCTGCTCTCAAAGGGCAGTGTTGCGGCTTTCTCCCTGCACAGGGAGATGGTGGCTCTGTGCTCCCCTGTGATTATCTTTTCAATTAAATCCTCAGACACTGCCAGGCCTGCATTTATAAATTCATAAGAAAAGCCTGCAGACCCACGGTGGTTATTGGGGCCCTAATTTGTTCTAAATGACAATTTTAAATGATACGATGCAGGCCAGGTAGCTGGGCCATGAAGAGGGAGCAGAGTGAAGATCAGCAGGGGCCCTGCAGGGAGGCTCGCTGCCCCCACCCCAGTCTCAGTTCCTGAACCCATCCCAGGGAGAACTGGCCAGGACCCCAGGGGAGTGGGGAGCTGGGTGCATCTCTTGTACACAGAGCCCAGGTTCCAAGTGAAGGCCTGTCCCGGCAGTGGGCGGGCGTGGAAAAGGAGGGGGGTCCTTGGTGCTGCTGGTTCTGGCTGGCGATCAGGCTCCCGTCTCTGGGCCTGAAAGCCCATCTGCTTTGGAGGTGATGTTTGCAGAATGCAACCTTCAGGGTGCCCAGGCGGAGTCACCCACAGCGGGGCAGCCTCTGCACAGGCTTTGCTGGAGTCTCACTGCACTGGCCTAGGTCCAAGGGGTCACAGCACTGTCCCCAGCTGCCCTTCCAAGCCCTGACGCACAGTGGACGAGAACCTGACCTCCCTCTGGAAAGAGGCCCGGGACCTGACTCAGCGGCGTTGTTCCCTGGCGCTCGGACTCTTACCTCCCTGAGATGGAGTCTGTGGCACAGGAGTGCGTGCTGCCTGCACTGGGGGCTGTGACCTCCAGCCTGTGGCCCAGGATGCTCGGGAACACTTGGGAACGCTCTGCGCTGTTAGCTCATGTCCCCAGCACTGCCCTGGGCTGCTGCAGGCACAGAGGGGCCTCAGACCCAAAGAGCTGTGGGGACAGACAGGTCCACGGATGCATCGGGACAGAGGAAAGGGCCTGACGGTGGCTGCACAAGGCCACTTTCCCTACCCTCTGTGTTGGGGAGGCTTCGGGGCAGGCTTCTAGGAGGAGATGATGGCTGAGTGGGAGTTCACTGGGTGAGGAAGGGCAGAGGAGCAGGGGCCAGGTAGGGGGAGGCGGTGGCTGAGCAGAAGTCCATTGGTGAGGAACGGCAGAGGAACAGGGCGCCAGGTGAGGTGGATGGCATGCTCCCCACCTCAGGGGGATGAGGGGATGGCATGGGGTGTCCAGAGAGCCCGCAGCTGGTCAGGGACAGGCACTGCAGGCCTGGTGGGTAGTGGCAAGAGGGACAAGATCACAAAAGACTGTGGCTTTGATGCCTAAGTGCAGGGCAAAGGGCGCGGCTGCTGCCCTCCAGGAGGGGCTTGGGCAGGCGTGGGCAAAGACCCTCTCCTGCCTGCCCCACTGCACATTTCTTCCACACGCCGCATTTCTGGGAAGGACACAGGAGGACAGACTCAAGCCGGAAGGAGTGGGAGGCAGCAGGGGGACCTGGCCACATCCCGCTGGCCTCAGCCCATTAAGATGGGGCTCCACTGAGACTGGTGCCGGCTGGAGGGGCCTTAATTATGTTTGTAATTGACTCCCCACTGTGAGGCTCCCACTTGAGAACCTGGTTTGATTGGGGTGACGGCGGAATTAACGGAATAAGGCTGCAGTGGCTGAGATCATGAAGAAGAAATCACACCCTGAGTGGATGGGGCCAAAACATTCATCATAAAAAAAAAAAAAAAAAAAAAATTAGCCCTGGAGACCACTGTTGTCAATTCTACATTTTATTTCATTGATTCCTAACAAAAACGGTGTGGAGCCCCTGGCCCGTGGGGTTTTGTGTGCTAGACACGGTAGAGATTGCTCAGGATGTCAGCCGACCTTCCTTGTGGCCATTGATTATTAATTTTGGTAATGTTAAGCATCAAAAGAGGGAATATTCTGAGGAACACAAATGCTAATGACTGAACATCAGAAACTGCTTCCAGAACAAACCCCCCATCGATAAAACATCCACAAATATGTGTTTGCCGAGTTGAATGCAAGGGCTCAGGCGGCAGCCGGGAGCCTGCAGGGTGGGGTGGGAGTGGGGGGTCTGCCTGTGCCAGAGGGACTGAGAGGAGAGGAGAGGGAAGCTGTGTGTTCCCAGGGAGCTCTCAGCCTAGGGGTGACTCAGGTGCCCACAGGGACCCTGGCAGCCTGGGACCTCCTTGCAGGGAGTGGCTCCAGAAGAGGGGCTTCTCCCTGGGGGATTGGAAAGGGCTGGCAGGTGTGCACTCCAGGCAGGGGCCGGCCGTGGAACATGCAGACACCAGAGGCAGGATGCCCAGGGAACCTTCTAGCAACCTGGCAGGCGGCAGTCTAAGAATCCTGGTGTGGGGATGAGACTGGAAATCTAAGACAGAATCAGGTCACAAAGGTCACTGAATGCTGCTCAGAGGCGTGTGCGTCACCGGGAGGCGGTGGTGATGGCTGGGCGGTAGCAGGACTAGAAGGGCCTTTGGGGAGGGAACGTCCCTGGCTGGGAGGCTGTGGCTTGGTGGTGGGGAGGTGGGAGGGCAGGTGCGGGTCCTGGCACAGGGTAAGCAGGGACCCGGAGGCTGGTGCGTCACTGCTAGTCAGGATTGAAGAAGCCTGGTTCTGGCAGCGTCGGCGGGGAGAGGGGTTCCCATGCCCACTTTACCTCCTTCCAATGGATTCTGCACACAGCAGCCAGGGGCTGTTTTGAAAGCAGCTCATGGGTGATGTCATTACCTGGCTTTCAAAACTTCATCCAGTGGCCTCCGCTGCACCCATCTGAAGCTCCCAGTGAAGATCCGTGCCTTGGTGGGCACTGAGGTGCCCGTGTTTGACCCCTGGTGGCTTCCCCCTCGGGGCTGGGGCCTTTGTTCGCCCCTGAGACTCCAGGGCCTCCCAGAGCCTGGCACCTGCTCAGTGCTCAGTAGATGGGTGTTGGATGAATTAATGAGTGGATGGATGGATGGGTGGACAGATGGATGGATGAATGTGGGAAGAGCCAGATTTGAAAACGGGTTGGAGGCAGTATCTCCAGAAGTGCAGCAGACAGTGCTGTCAGTGGGCAGAGCCCCCTCTGTGGTGGGCTCCCGTCCGCTCTCCAGCCTCTCATTATGGCTTGTTGGGCTGACAGGCATCTCTCCCTTCAATGTCAGGCAGCTCTTTTGCAAATGTCAAAACCCCACTCTTCAGATATGGGACACATCTTTGCCAGGTGAAGACTCTGGGCCAGCCTTGGGGGCGATGTCCGCAGCATGGTCCTTGGCTGCAGGAGGGCATGGGCCAGCAGCAGGCTTGGAGCAGGTGCCACAGAGTCCCCAGCTCTGTGAATTCGGCGTGGGGTGCTAGGTGGGCCCAGTTGGGAAGCCCAGTCCGCAGTGTTACCAAGAAGGTAGCTGTGAACAGAGTCAGCAGACAAGGGGGAGGGTAGACTAACACCCTGGGGAGCCTCATGGAGCAAGACCGGGGCCTGGAAGTTCCAGAAATCTCCATCTTTGCTTCCTGGGGCTGCTATAGCGAATGACCACCAGCTGGGAGCTTAAAGCGGCAGACATGTATCCTCGACAGCGCTGGGAGCCGGAAGCCCAGAACCAAGGGCTCTGCAGGGCCAGGCTCCCTCTGTGGGCTCCTGGGGAGGACCCTCTTGGCTGCCCTACTTCCTGATGGCCCTGGTAGTCCGTGGCTTACAGACCCCTCCCTCGGATACTGTCTCCCTCGTCGCAGGACTCTCCCCATGTGTCTCTGTCCACGTGACTTTCTTGTAAGGACACGCGGCCTTGGACTTGGGGCCCACTCTTCCCACTATGGTGTCGTCTTACCTTGGGTACATCTGCAAAGACCCTGTTTCTGTTTCCAGTGCCAGGTGGAAGGCCTTAAACCTGCCTTTTAGGGGCACACGATTCCACCCACAACATCCCTTTGGGAAGTGGATCCTTGTGGCTGGAGGTTGGGGGCAGAGGGTGCCGTGGTGCCTGGGGCTGGGCAGGAGGGCCAAGGAGTGGGGACTGTGAGGACCATGGAGAGCTGGTCATGGCGGGAAGACAGGGGCAGATAATGTGCGAGACACCTGGCACAGGCCGAGCGAGTGAGCAAGGAGGAGGGCCAAGCGTGAGGAGGCCCGGATGCCTCTGAGGCCGTCCTGCACGTGGCAGGCTCAGCTGGCCCCACGAGGGCCTGAGCTCCCTTCCTGCAGCAGCCACAGGAGCGCCCCAGCCTGGGGGCAGAGCAGGCGGGAGCCTGAGATGCAGCATGGCCAGCCCAGCTGACCCCGCTCCTGCCGCTTGTCTCCCAGGGAACCCAGGATCCTGGAGCCCCTTCCCTGTGGCTGCAGACACCAAGAGCCACCTCTGAAGAGGAATCAGAACTCATTGCTGTGTGTGCACCTGCACCTGCACACACATACACTCACGCAGGCTCACGTTCACACACAACACACACTCACACACACACACACACACACACACACACATACATGACCCCTGCTCCCAGCTCTCACTGTGCTGCTGTGATTGGGGCCTGGCCCAGGCCCTTGGAAGACTGCATGTCCAGTGACAAAGTCACAGAGTGTGCTCAGCCCGGGCCTCCATCGTCGGAAGATACCAGTCTGAAGGACACTGGCTTCTTGGGTCTGGTGCCACTGTCATCCATGTTCTCATCCCTTAGGCTGTGATGAAGGACTCGGGTCTCCATGGCTGTGGCTGGGGGCTTCCCCTGGCCTGGGAGAGTGAGTGGGCACTGTGACCCCAAGTGGAAGGAAGATAGGCCGGGGCAGAAGGCTCTCACTGGCCGACACCTGGGTGCTTCCCTCTCCTGAGAGCTGCAGGCTGGTGGACTCAGCCATCTGCCAGTTCACCTCCCACAAACCAATCAAGGGCCAAACCCTTCTCTGCAACGTGCCAAGTTCAAACAACCCAGCCCTGCGGCATTAGCCCCTTCCGCACACTACCGCCAGGGTGGGGCTCTGCGCTGGAGCCCCCCGGCCCAGCTGTGCACACTTGGACTGGCAGGGCTTGGCCTTCTGCTAGGCTCCCCTCATTCCTTGCCTAGGGCCCCACCGATCCTGGCAGTGTTCGCATCGGGGGGACGTGTCCCTCTTCTCCTCTCTGAGCTCTTGGGATAGGCCCCATGACACTGAGCCCCAACTCTGCATGGTTCTAGGATACAGATGCTCTGTAAGTGAACATGAATGCAAACGTCTAGCGGTGGGTGCAGGGAGCAGAGTCAGCCTCTCCCTGCCCGACTCATCATTTTAATGAACAATTATTTGGTACCCAGGTGTGCATGGTGCGGTGTTAGGACTGGGGATGCCTCGAGGCACAAGACAGAGGCAGCCCTGTCTTCCAGGCACAGTGGCTAGTCTGGGTGCCATTTATCCTACGACACCTGGTGCCGAATGCTGCTGGGAGAGGCTCAGGGTCTGCGTAGGCACCTGCCAGGTGCATCATGAGGCTGAGCCTGAGCTGAGTCTGACCTGTGAGCTGAACCCTCCTTTGGGCAGGAGACCCCCTTATGCTGGCTGTGGATGGGCCAGGGTGGGGATGGAGTGGGGCGGCCGTGGCTTCCAGGGGTCTGAAGTGTGGTGGAACTGTGGGCTTTGCCCTGAAGCAGGGACACATCTGTGACCAGGTGTTGAGCCTGAGAGTCTCTGATGTCACGTGGGCTTTGGAATGACTGCCACGCCTGGCACTGGGTGGAGAGGATGGTTGATGGTGCTTGAGAGAGGCCTGAGGCTCCATTATTTCCACTGGAGATGGACGTGGAGATGTGACATTCCCAGATTCTTCCAGCCACCCCTTCCCCTCTGGTACCCACAGAGCCGGTGCAGCAATTCACAGAATACCGCCCAGGGCTTGGAGGAGCTGGGTGTCAATCCCTGACCCACTGCTGGTGGGAGACCACGCTCTGAGGCCAGGCGGCAAGCTGGGAGTGCAGCCGCCAAGGGGGCGACGGGAGGGGATCCGGCCCTCGCTCCACCCTCAGGCTGTCCTTGGGCTTGTACAGAGCGAGGAAACAGTTCCACCTGGCACAGTCAAACTGGGGTCATGTGTGCCCTGAGCTGCTGCCAGAAGTGTGTGCGATATTGTGGCGGTGTGAGTCCACCTGGAGTTGTGGGGGGTAATGACCCTGCAGATGCGTCCCCTCCACCCTCCCTGGGCTCCCCATCTCACCAGGGCCTCAGGCCGGTGCCTCGGAGGCTGGGCTGGGACAGGAGCGCGGAGCAGGTGTCCCCGCAGCGTGGCTTCCGCGGGCGTGCTCACAGTCTTGACATTTCATTGACAAAATGAGTGTTCCCTTTCTGGATAAACAGGTGGTGTGTGGGGTTTTTAGGAAGAAAAATGGAAAAGATAGGCCCGCAGAGGTGACCTGAGAGGTGGCCACGTCCTGGGGGGCTGCTTCTCCTAAACCTTTTCTTTGAAGCCAAAAGAGCCCACCTCACTCCCGCTAAGTACCCCTAAGAGGCATTCTAGTGGCCCTGCCTGCACAGCCCTGTGAGCCAAACCTTGGCCACACATGGCATCCTCTATACCCAGCATGCACTTGAGTGGGAGCCACAGACGTTCCTGGGTGACATCGCAGCAAGGAGAGGGCTGGGACACGGCGTCCATGGCCCATACGCTCCGATGACAGAATGAATACTCCACTCATTTTGCTTGGCACACAGAGGTCTCCACGGCACAGGGACAGGACAGCCCCAGGAGGGAGCTAGGGCACAAAGAAGACTGCCAGGCAGGGCTGGGCTTGACCATCAGGGAAGGAAAGAGCTCGGTGGTGGGTTTCTGCCTGGAGGGTGGTGGCCTCTAGGTGGAGGTCAGGGAGTGCCTGGGGCGGGATCTGGGGAGATCTGGACATGTGTAGTCAGCATCAGCGGGGAGCATGGGCTCTGGAGAGTTCGGGGAGGTCGGGGGAGCTGAGAGGGACGGTCCTGAATATGACCTTGACCATTGGTGAGCCAGCGAGAGCCTGCTGAGGCTCTTCCTGAAAGTTTGACTTCGGGCCAACATTCAGGGGCCTCCTGGAGCCGCAGGGAAGTGTCTCCTGAGCCCGATGGTGGGGAAGGCACTACCAAGAAACATCTGTCCCTGTGGGAACACAGCTGGGTGTCCCGGGAGAGAACCAGGGAGATAGGGGTTGCTGCCAGAGCAGAGGAGGGTGTGCCCAGTAACGAGAAAGCTGGCAGCATGACCCATGTCTCGTTGGATGGTTCTGCCTCTCGCCCCTCATCCACTCGATGCTGTTCAGACCTCCGTCCCTGATGCGGACACATCTGGCGGCTGTGCTGGGCTAGAAAGGCTCCCTCCAAAATTCACACCCACCCGGAACCTCAGAAAGGGACCTTCTTTGGAAGGAGGGCCTTCGCAGATGGAATTAAGGGCAGGTCATCCAATGACTGATGTCCTCATAAACAAAGGAGAGACGGTGAGAAGGCCACGTGATGGATGAAGCGAGTGAGATGGGCAGAGTCGAGTGAGACAGCTGCCAGCCAAAGGACGCAGGGGGTCGCCCGCCGTGGCGGACGCTGCACGAAAAGCAGGAACAGATTCTCTCCTGGAGCCTTCGGATAGCACAGGGTACTGTCGACGCCTCGATTTGGGACTTCTATCTCCCGAACTGAGAGAGACCCCATGCCCACTGTTTAGAAGCCACACAGTGCGCAGCGCTTCGTTATGGAAGCCCAAGGCACTGAAACAAGCACCCACTGTACACCGAGTCCCAGGCCAGCCATGCCCACGTGTCTTCTACGGGGCTCACAACACCCTGGAAGGGAGCATTCCTGTGTTTCTGCAACCTTTTGGGAAACTGAGGCCAAAAGAAGCAGAGTCCCCTGCGGATGGGAGGCTAGGGGAGGGAGAGCATTAGGACAAATACCTAATGCATGCGGGGCTTAAAAGCTAGATGACGGGTTGAGAGGTGCAGCAAACCACCATGGCCCAGGCAAACCTATGAAACAAACCTGCCCGCTCTGCACATGCATCCCAGAACTTTAAAAAAAAAAAATGCTGGAGTCCTTCAGAAAGTAGCCAATCTGAGATTCCAGGGCACGCCTCCCAGGCCGAGGCCGTACTGTACCTATAGATGTTATTTTCTGACTTATTTCTTCGAGCATTTAAGTGTTCTTGCCTTTCTTTGCTCACCTGATGTTTCTCAGAAAACACAGTGTAATAAAAATCAACATATGACAGGAGGCAGCTTAAAGTGATCCATTCCAGTGCCCGCTAATCTACTCCCAAAAGCCTCCCGCAGCCCGCGTCCCGGCGCCGGAGGGTGGCCGCTGAGTCTGAATGTATTTTCCGAGGTGATTGGTTTAGGTGCGCTGAGGATTACATCTCTGTCTTCCCACAAAAGGCCACTGTATCTGTCACCCGGCTTTTATATTTTCACATTTCTTCAGTTGCAGAACCCAAGTGACCTGCATGCGTGCTATCAAGTTTATCTTCCTCATATTTTACGAATTCCTTTGTCATGGGACCCAGCCGGAGCGGCCCGCTGGGGATCAAGGTGGTTTTGCCGTGGAAGGAACGCTGTCCCGAGAAGCCAGCTTTAGCAGGATTTGTGGAACAGACAGGAGGCCGGGCTTAGGAAGATAGAAAGGGCTTTGGCCAGAAAGTGCTGACTCCAGTGTGGAAATACCGGGAGCATGAAGTCCTCTGCACGTGGGAGCTCTGCAAGCTCTTCCTCTCCCTTCTGAACGCCTGCATTCTAATCCCAATTTGAAAGGAAAAAATAATACGATCCTCTCTTTAAATTAGAAGACTCTGAGCTGGATGGACATTTATAAATTAAATGACAGCCTGAAGCCATCTTCACAACACACACCCCCTCCTCCTCCCAGCCCTCCTCCTCCTCCCAGCCCCCCTCCTCCTCCCAGCCCTCCTCCTCCCAGCCCTCCTCCTCCACCCAGCCCTCCTCCTCCTCCCAGCCCTCCTCCTCCTCCCAGCCCTCCTCCTCCCAGCCCTCCTCCTCCTCCCAGCCCTCCTCCTCCTCCCAGCCCTCCTCCTCCACCTAGACCTGCTCCTCCTCCTCCACCCAGCCTGCAGGAGCTGCTTCCTGTGGCCTCTCCCAAAGGTTCTTCTGCTGTTGGGAACAAGCCCCATCCAGTGGGAGGGTCCTCCGGTGGCTCTGGGGTAGAGATTGTCCCCTTTACCCCAGCTGAGTGATGATGATGTGGAGCCTGCGGTAGCTTCCCAGGGCTGCTGGAACACATGACCCCAGATCTGACAGCTTCAAACAGCAGAGATATCTTCTCTCCCAGAAGCCTGGAAGTCGGAAATCGTGGTGTCCGCAGGGCCTGCTCCCCCTTAAGCCTCCAAAGGAGGATCCCTCTGGCCTCTCCCGGCTTCTGCGGGCCCCCGGCGTGCGTGCCCCGAGCCTCTGCAGCCGCCCTCCCTTGGCTTCTTCCTCCTGGGTCATCTTGTCTATCTCTCCTGAGGACAGGGGTGCTTGGATTTAGAGCCCACTTGGATAATCCATGATATGATCTCATCGTTAAGATCTTTAACTCAATTACATCTGCTAAGAGCCTTTTTCCAAATAAGGTCATATCCGGAAGTTCCAATTGGATGAGGACACATCTTTTGGGTGGGTCACTGTTCAACCCTCTACCAGCCTCAGAGGGAAGCCGAGGCATTTGCAGGCTGCCTGTCTATGGGGTGTGCCCAACCCCAGCACAGCCCTGTCTCCTTCCTTCGAGGGCCAGCCCTGGAGCGCACAGAGCCCTCCCTCCCCGGGGTAACAACATGGCTCGCCCTCCATGTGTGTGTCGGGGGTGGGGGGCCCTGCAGGACCCCTCCCTGCACTGAGAAGCCCACCCGAAGGAGGCCTGCAAAGCCACTGGCATCAAGCAGCTACAGAAGCCTCCTCTGGATGATACATCGAAGTTCTGCCTTCAAGGCTGTCTGTTACATTTCCTCAGCCCAGTCGCCAGAAGATCCTGAAGTGGGCTGCGTTATCACCGTCGTGGAGCAGAGGGGTGGCTCCTGGATGAGGCTGTGACTTGCCTGGGGTCCCCCGTTGGGGAATGGGGCCCAGACCTCCACTTCCCCCTCCATGTCTGGGCTGCCCTGGGAGCCACCTCTAGCATCGACACCCGGGTGGTGGCTTGTCGAGTGCAATATAAATTGTAAGGAAAAGTATGACATGGAGCTGTTCAAGTTCTCTCGTTTGCCTGCAGCAGAGAGACCTCGCTGTGTGTACCTGGCCCCTGCCCCGCTACCGTCTGGGGATCACCAGCCTGCAGGGAGGCTGTGTGCGAATCCCAGCTTTCCCTGGACTTACACAGCAGTGATAGACAGGCCTCTTCTGAGGACCTCAGAGCTGCCTCGGTGGGACTCGGCTCCCCCACCCCCAGCCTCATGCTGCCCGGCCGTCGTTTTCTCTGCATGTCTTTCTCTCAATTAATCCCCAGCAGCTACTGTACCGAGGGTTCTGGCTGTGTGCTCTCTGCGCTTTAATTAGGGGTCAGTGCGAACGGTATTATTTCCCAGGCTTGCCACGATTCTATTAAAATTTTCCTTTGTAGACGTCAGGCACAGCCTGGTTCTACAAAGGGAGCAGGAATCCAGGGCAGAGCTGCTCGCTCATCAGCAAGTACTGGGCTTTCTTCCCCGTCACCGCCGCCAGCAGCGTAGCCTGGCAATGGCCAGGAGGTTTCAGCATTTAAGGTAATGCACGTCTCCCGGTACCTGGGCTCTGTCTGGGAGAGATTCAGAAATTAAGGTGATCTTGGCAGCCAGGAGTGTGGTCATCAGCTAGTGACCAGTCGGCCGTGGTCTCGGGCGAGGGCCAGGCGCCCGTGGGCCAGCAGTCTGCCCTCCCCAGGCCAGACCTGCAGTTTGGTCGTCCTGTTTTGCAGCTGCCAGGGCGTTGTTTCCAGCCCAGAAAAGCTCAATGAGGCTGGGAGTGGCAGCCCAGCTGTGCGGCCTGTTGAGAGGGTCCCGCTCCTGGCAAACCGAGGACTCTGAGCTGGGTCAGGGCTGAGATCCTGGGGTCAGCCGCAGTCTCAGACTGAGGAATAAGGTCAGAGAAGGGGCAGTAGTCCCCATGAGCACCGCCTGGCTACTGCACGTGGTGCAGATGCCACCTCTACATGGGCTCGGCACACCCGCTCTCGCTGGTGTAGACCCTGCCCCCTGCAGACCCTCTACCACATTTCCCAGAGCGCCCTTCACAGCGACTTTCCCAGACCTTCCCTGCCTCTGTCCCTATGGCGCCAACCCCTCACCAGGCCATTTCACTGTTAGAAGTGGAAATAGAGGCTCCATGAGGTGGAGGGACCCACGGGTGTCTGGGCCGAGATGGGCACGTGTCTGTCACTGGCCATGGCAGACGTGGCCACCCCACCGTGCAGCTGTCGAATACATCCTGACTGCTTCCTGGTGCTCCTGGCTTCTGAGCACCTTGATGAGATGAGAGCCTTGCGTCTTTAATTAGTTTATAAAGCTGCTTCCTAAATGAGCCCAGCTTAGATGCTTAAACTTCTGAGGCAGCCAAGTACCCCTGTGCCATCTGACATGCCCACGCTGGCTGGGGCTACCATAAATGGTCACTGGCTACATTGATGCATTCATTCATTCATTCATTCATTCATTCGATGTTCACTAATCATTTACGGGGCACCTACATGGCTGGCAGCATGCTAAGGCGGGGGATACCTTCATGAATCTGCATTCCAGCTGGCGATATGGGCACTAACCGTTCAACAGTTATGCAGACAGCAAGACTGCGGCTGAAATCTCGGCAACGCCAGAGCCAAAAGCTGGCTCCCTGGACCCTCTCATTTGGCTCCTTGACCTTCTCTCTCCAGGCGCTGGGCGGCAGGAAGCTGGGACTGGTTACCTCGAGTCACGCGCTCTGAGCGCTTCCTCCTTCAATTCCTTCCACACTTTCAGAAGCTGCTGTTTCCAGGCACCCTAAACTGACTTCCTAACTGGTGGCTGCATTGTCGCTGGGGCCTTCTTGGATCGATTTGCTGCTCCCCGTGTTGCTTTTTGGGTTCCTCGGCCACTTGAATTCTCGGTCAGTGCTAGGGCTCAGGCAGCATTTACAATTTCAGGGCGTCTCTTGGAGATGTGAGTAACTCCGCGCGATGTCTCGGTGGTAAATAATCCACGTACTGGTCCCCGGCGCTCCTGGGTCTTGAGGTGTTGTGTGGCGTCTGGATATCTGTGTCTTAAATTGTCCCAGACGGTGTTTTAATGCAGAGAAGGTGACAAGCCTGCTATTTAGGGTTTGGAAATCCCGTCTGTGCATGAGAATCGACGCATGTGATTTCTGAATCGAAATAATCGCACGTAATTTAGGTAAACACTGCATTTCTGATGTTCACAGAGTCTGTATTTTGGAAAACACAAATGGCTGACGAACCCTCGTCAACAGCCCTGAACATCAGGAAAATACTTGTGAGTCATGGTTCCCATTCTCTGGTGTGACTGGGGCTGGGTGAGAGGTTGACCCAGACACAGACAGGGCCCTGAAGCCACGTGGAGGGGGATTCCAGCAGAATAGGGTGGCCTGTGGTTAGGCGGATGGTGGATGCCAGGTGGGGTTCTCTGTCTATAGGTGGAGGCTTTCAACAGGAAGCTGGTGGTACATTTCGGATCTGAAGAGGCTGGTGCTATGTTTCAGGTCTGGCAGTAGGAAGAGTCTGATTAAAAAGGCCACAAGATCACAGGCCTGAAGATCGACAGGAGGGCCCTGGGCTGAGCCCCCTTTGGGGGGACCTGGCTGGCTGGGGAGGGGTGCTGGCCTTGCTGCTTTCTGCAGAAGGGCCCAGGGACCTCACCTGGCTTCTTGATGCTCTGAGCGTCGCCTGCCTCTGGGTGGCTTGGGGAGCTCCTTCTTCACCCTCCTCTTGTGGAAAAGACTATCCCCCTTCTGCCTCAGCCTGGGAGGGGAGCCCAACCCAGCTCAGGACAGCGGGGGTCCCAACCTGCCTCCCTCTGCCAGGCCTGTGTATGGGGTGAAGCTGTCATGGGCATGCCCTCCTCGTGGGATGGGCAGAGCTACGGGCTCCCCCGGATAACAGAGCTCACCCACAGGGAAGTTCTCTGCCCGGGAGGATTTGGTCTTTTAGACCCTTTGTCGTAGGGACGATGCTAGCACCCCAAAATTGCCACTGCCAGGGAGGGGGCCTGCCTTGGAGCCTAGAGGCCACCTTTCCTTGAAGGGGACAGAGGAAGGACCGGCAGGGTTGAGGGTGGCAGACTGACAGAGATGACAGACAGACAGACAGACAGACAGACAGACAGACAGACAGACAGACAGCTCTGCAGACACCTCAGTTACCAGTTCCGAGCCCTGTCCATCCTGACCCCAGGAGGGGGATCCGGTGAACAGGGCAGGTTGTCTGCAGGAGATCCCCGGCCAGGGTGTGCGGTGGCTGTCTGCGAGTCCATCTCTCCGGCCAGCTGGCGTCTCAGTGCCCGGGGTCATCTTCGAGTGTCCCTGCTGCACCCCTCGCGGGCCTGTTCCTCCCTGCCTCCCTGGTGCCCTCTGCACATGCCTCAGCCCCGAGGCCACCACCTTCTCCCAGGGACGTCCTGGCACATGGCAAAGGCTCCACAACAGCTGGTCTTTGTTCTTGCCAGCAGCCCAGCGGCTGGTCTTGTCCTCCTCTCTGTCGCTGCCCTGCCGCCCTTCCTGTGGCTTCCTGAAACCTTCCGCTGTTTTCTCTTTGCCCTCCCTTGGGGTAGAAACCAAACCCACTGCCAGCCCTCCTGCCATCTCTCTCCTCTCCACTCCTCCAGTTCTAAGTTGCCTATACCCTGAGCCTCATTGACGTCCTCTGAACACAGGGCTCTGATTTTCCCTTCCAGGCCTTGGCGTGTGCTGTTCCCTTTGCCCTCTCACCCGAGTAAACCCATGCTCAGCCTCCAGGCCCTCGTTGCTAACCCATCCTCCAGGAGGCCATTTGTGGTACTGGGTGTGCCTGAGGCTGCCCTGGGCTGGGGTACCCCATCCCTGCTCCTGCAGCAGCTCTACGCCCTGTCACGGAGCCCCGGTCTCCAGGACCCTGCATGAGCACACCCTCTGCAGGCAGGTGTAGTGGCTGCACTTTGCACACTGGTGACCCCAGATGCCTGGGCACTGGCACGCAGTGTGGCATAAGCAGCTGCTCCTTTCAAGCCGCTGACTGAATCCATGCAGAGGGAACTCTTTAGCTAGGACCTCTCTGGACTGACTGCTTCACATGGACCACCTGGCCGGCAGGTCTCTTGACCTCTCTGAGCTTCCGTGATCTCATGCGTAACAGGAGGCGACAGCCGTCAAGGTGGGTGGCTGTGGAGCCTTTACTAAGTCTGTGTGCCCCACTGCGCAGCCACCCACCCACTCCCCTGTGAAGGCAGCCGTGGCTCAATCCTCATTTGTCGAGTAAGTGCAAGGAGCCCTGGGCAGGTGAGGGCTGGCTCGGGCTGCCCTGGGGGCCAGGAGGCATAGAGCTGGCCCAGATGCCACAGCGGCTGTCCAGGACCGTGCTCCCGGCTTTGGGAAGGTGGACAGCAGGGGCTGCCTGGAACGAGCCCAGCACAGTGCCTGAGCACCCTGAGTACTGGCCACAGCCCTTTCCAGCCAGCCTTCACCTCCTGGGGGCTGGGCAGGGCACGGGCTGAAGAACCAGGGCATCTCCCTCCTCCCTCCTTTTCTGGCCTATCTTCTACCTCCAGATGCGTCCCAGGCTGAGCCCCATGGCAGGGACTTGGGTCCCTTTCAAGCAACAGGTGCACGCTGCTGCTATCAGCAGGCCTGACAGCCTGGCCCTCTCTCCAGAGCAGAGCTGCGTACCTTCCATGGCCTTTAAATACCTGATTTTTTATTTTTATATCTCCCCAGTCCTCCCTGCCCCACCCAGCCCCGGTAACTACCATTGTACTCTCTGCTTCTACGGGTGCAGGTCTTTTAGAAGTCGAACTCAGGAGATGGCGCGGTATCTGTGTTTCTGTACGTGGCTTGTTTCACTTAGCACCGTGTCCGCCAGGCCCATCCATGTTGCTGGGAATGACAGGGGTGGTTCTTTCTCTGTAGAGGCTGACTAGGATCCCACCGTGTGGATACACCAGGGGTTCTTTATGCATCAATTCCGGATGAACACAGGAACGCAGGGATCTCTTCCACATTCTGATTCTATTTCCTTTGGAAGTGCACCCTGCCCTGGGATTGCTGGATCTTATGAGTTCTTTTTCTAATTTTGAGAAATGTCTGTCCCATTTTCCACGGTGGCTGTAGTTCTGTAAATCATTAGTGAGTCCTTCCCAGCCCCTTGGAGACTGGCTCCTGACAAGCAGACCTGAAGGAAATGGTTTTAAAAATGCAAATGAATGTTTTACTTAATGTGGAAGTCAAAATGCTTTCTTCATAACGCAGCTGGGCTTCCGGGAGATGCAGCACCAGGGAGGAAGGAGGCGCCATTTCCTGCAGAGCGTCCGACCCCGGGCAGCCCCAGACTCATCCTCATCTTTCCTTAGGAAGGCAATGCTGGCTACTGCAACACATAAGCCCCCAAATATGTAATTGCTCAAAGGCAACAGCTCATGTCTCACTCCCTTGAAGTCTGAGTGATGCCCCTCAGCAGTAGCCTGTCCTCCAGGCGGTGACTCAGGGACCCAGGCTTCTTCCGTCTGGGGCGTGGCTGTGCTCCTGCCTTCTGAGGTCGCTGTGCCCATCCAGAATTGAGAAACACGTGGTGTTTCCAAGAGCCCATCTGTATTGGTAGAGGGGAAGGAGGATGAGAATCTCAGGTGGGAGGGTTTGGGGTCCAGCCTGGAAGGGGCACATGCCATTTCTGTGCACGTGACCCTGGATGGACTAACCCAGTCTCAGGACTTAAGTTTAGTGGCGTTTAGAAAATGCAATCAGTTGTGGCAGCCCAGAGAAGAGACAAGATGGGCTGGGGAATGCCATGTGGTCTCTTGCCAGGTTTTCCCTCTGATTCTACAGAAAGGGGAAGAGGTTTGTGAAGGGGTGCAGCGGCTTCCTGAGGCCTGGCTCCTACCAGATCTGTCTGCGTCTTGGTGTCTTAGCAGCTGCTTGTGACCGTGGGTGTCTCTGTGGGCACACCCAAGTCACAGTCCTGGATCTGCTGGTGGTCATGGTTCAACTCTCCAAGCCACTGCCTTGGGCTTCAGTTTTCCCAGCCGGAGGGTAAAGTGGCTGGACCAGGCAACCTCCGATTGCTGGCTGGCTACCCTGCCGTACCCTCACTGAGCTGTGCCCAGGGTGGTCTGAGGCACCCGAACCCAGGGGGTTCCAGCAGGGCTGGGCTGCAGCTGGTCAGGGAGAGAACATGCCGGGCCGTGTCTGGAAAGCGGACACAGTGACACATAGCAGACACCACTGCTCAGCCTGGATGGCTCTAGCCAGGTGTTTTAAAGACATTTCTTCCATTTTTTAAAACATTCCTTTTTATGATTTTGATAGTAATGTATATCCATTGTGTGAACATTAAATGACATGATACCCCCCCCCAAAAAAAAACCAGGAAGTAAAGGCATGTTATCACTGGGACACAAGCCTTTTAATTTCCGTCTGGTGCATTACATTCAGTGCCCAGTTAGAGACAGCAAGACCTACACACACACACACACACACACATGCTCACACACACACACTCATACACACACACACGCTCACACACTCCTCACACACACACATGCTCACACACACTCACACACACACTCCTCACACACACACTCCACACACACACACATGCTTACACACACACATGCTCACACACTCAAACTCACACACACACTCCTCACACACACGCTCAAACACACACTCACACACACACACTCACACACACTCACACACTCCTCACACACACACTGTCACACACACACTCCTCACACACACGCTCACACACGCTTACACACTCCTCACACACACACTCAAACTCTCACACACACACTCCACACACACACATGTTCACACACACACACTCCTCACACACACACACTCTCACATTCACACAAGCTCATTGTATGGACAGATGCACAGATGCATGTGAGTGTATTTCCGTGGCTGAGATCTTATTCCAGATATAGTTTTGTGACCTGCTCTCTTTGGCATCATTTCCCATACGATGACAGACTGCAGCAGCTGCCCCGTGAGTGGTCCATGCCCTCAACCTGCGCTGACCGGTCTGGCTGTTCCCTGGCGTTTCGTATCTGCGTGGTTTCCATGTTTTAGTCCTTTAAGCAATCTTGTGGTGAGTGGCTTAGTCCACGTGAGCTGCTGTAACAAAATACTGCAGACTTCGAGGCTTCAACTGCAGCCATTTTTTCTTAATTCTGGAGGCTGGAAGTCCAAGATCAAGGTGAGGTTCTGGTGAGAGCCTCTTCCTGGCTTGCAGATGTCTGCCTCCTTGCTGTATCCTCTCGTGGTGTAGAGAGAGAGAGAAAGGTCTCTGGTGTCTCCTTTTATAATAAGGTCACCGATCCCCTTGGACCAGGTCCCCATGCTCATGACTTCAACCCTCATCACCTCCCAAAGGCCTCATCTCCAAATACCATTCAGTTGGGGGTTAGGGCTTCAGCGTCTGCATTCTAGGAGGCTACAAACATTCCGTTCATAAAGTAGAACAGCTTTGGACATCAGCCCCTGCCCGATTTCTGGGCTGTTTCCTCAAACCACATCCTTCAACATGCAGTGGCTGGTTTGAGGGGTGTCATTAGATTCACAGCTCCTGACTTCTGCACGGAGCAGGGGATCGGGGTCTGGAGCTTTGGGGTCTGGCTCGTCTCTCCCGCTCTGAACTGGAAGTGGGCGATGGAGCCGGAAGGTGCTGGTGCCCTGAGCCTGTCTCCCTCAACCTGGAGCTACCTGGCGGGGGCAGAGTGGAGCGGCTGTGAACACAGCATTCCTCCTGGGACGTTGGCCTAGTCTGGCTTTGGCAAGGAAGAGCTGAAGGAAGAGGGAGGCGGAGCAGGGCCCCACGGCCTTGAAATGAATTGTTCTCCTCTAGCAACAGCGCCTGTCAGCGGTGCTGGTACTGCAGCTGGCTTAGAAACCGTGCGGACGTCACTCAGCCTCAGCATCACAGGCTCGCATGCCCCAGACTAAATGTCAGGGGAGACGAATTTACCAGGACTCCACCTCCCCTTAGAGCTCCATCAACTCAGGCTCCAGAGCCCGTCCTGGGGACCCACGCCGGCTAACATAGGCTACGCAGAAAGCGAGGCCAGGCTGGGTTCAATGGACATCTTCCTCTTCCCTGTGCAAGCCCCCCTGCTTCTCTGAGACCCAGTCTCCTCATCTGTGAGATGGGGACTGTCCCGTCCTGCTCACAGGACGTTGGCATGCCCCATGGGAGATGCCAGCACACCACCTGTGCTTGGAAGTTGTTACTTCTGTTCCCTTCCACTCCTGAACACGCTGGCTCCAGGCTAGTGTCTTCTAAAGCTTCTCTTCCGCCCACCTGAGGAGATGGGGCTGGCAGTCAGCTGGGGTTGGGGTAGGAGGGGTTCCACGTTGGCGTTGGCTCCCATGACCTGCTTCCTGGCATGGCAGGGCTGGTGGGCTGTGGCCTCCTCCAGCCTTCTCTGAGGCTGCCCTCTTCGGGGAGCCCTCCCTCCTGGTCCCCCGCTTCCCCTCCCTGTTGGTTACTGGGAATGTGCCCACCAACCCTAGGTGGCTGAACTTGGTGTCTGGAGTCCCCTCCCCCCACTGCCAATTCCAGTCTAAGGCCGTCTCTAACCCTCACCAGCCGGGGGCCTGGGCAAGTCAGTGCCCCACTTGGAACCTCGGGATCTTAGTCTGTAAACCGGGAGTGACCAGGCTGGCCCTGCCCTTCTCACAGGAAAGGAAACTCTCATTCGCTGAGAACCGGCAACATGCCAAGCCCTCGAATATTGCCTCCTCCCTCAGCGTGGAAGCCATCACCGCAGGTGCAGGGAGGGTGGGTGGCTGGCCCCAGGTCACACAGCCGTCTAGGGTCGGTGAGCACATCCACAGCTGCCTCGTGGCAGAACTGGGTTCGAGCTGAGGTCAGCCTGGCTCCAAGGCCTGTGCTCCTGCCCAGGTCGCCCTATCCATGGTGTGACGTGGTCTGCCTTCCTCCTGGACTTCTGAGCACAGCCAGCCACAAACGCAGCCGCTCGGCGTCCACAGCAAACGGAAGAGAGAGGCCGATTCCCTGTTTAGGGGACTGGAGAGAGCTCGGAGACCAGACGCCAGGCCTCACAGCCAGACCACAGGGGTTTGGGGAAAGGCTCTCCCCTTACAGGAATCACGTGGGATCACACAGGGCACACCCAACAAGTGTGAGCAGACAGAGGCAGGAATGAAAAGCCCAGGGCATGCAGGCTAGAGAGGGTGTAGCCAAGGAGCTGAGTCCCCGCAGAGCAGCGCCCAGGGTGGCCTTTTGAAGGTTCTGCCTCATCCATGTGTGCCAAGGAAGAGCTGGGTGCAAATCTCTGCCTCCCCCGCCAGCTCTGTGTCCTCCAGCAGCTCTTCTACATTCTCTGGGCCTCAGTTTCCCCATCCATCAGTGAGAACAGAGCTCCTTCCGCAGAGCATTGTGAGGTCAGCACGGGCTCCATTAGCGACGATTTTCTCCTTGGCACCCTCGTCAGACCCCCAGCCCAGTCGTCCTTGTGCTTCATGGAAATGAGCAATTGTCCCAAGGCTCACGGGCTCATGTCGTCTCACAGCTGGGAGGACCATGGGCGTCCGTCACCTCATTGTGGAGATAGGGAAACAGGTCAGGGAGAGGGAGCAGACTTGTCTCCGTGATCCTGATGCATGGGCCCAGTCTCTTGACCCGCGCTGGCCCTCTGCACTCCTCGCTTGGCTTCCCGATCGCGTTTGAGCTGTGTGGTGACCCCGCAGAGGAGCTCAGACCGGGGGCCACAGCCCCCACCCACCCAGGGAGGAGCTGAGGCCTAGGGAGCCTGCACGCTTTACCTGGGCCACTCAGAGAATCAGGGTGGCACCTGCCGGCCTCGCCTAGCAAGACTCTCGGGAATGTTACCTGGGCGAGGGACAGAATGTGGACCCAGGGTGGAAGAATGGGGAGGCCTGGCCACAGAGGGACTTGGCTGGTTGGATGGCCAGGTCAGCTGGCAGCTCTAAAGTGGCCCAGAGAGACTGGACGGGGGTGGGGATTTGGAGCTCTCTTGAGAATGAACCCGTCTTGCTTCCAGAAGGTTCTTCGGGTGCCTTGTGAAGTGTGTCTTGGGAAGGGAAGGAGGAGACAAGGCAATCTGACCGTCTGTCTGTCACCCTCATCTCACAAAACCTGCCCGGAACCTGCAAAGAACTCTCCTCTCTGCTGATTCAGTAAGGAGCTAGAAACCCGGGGAAGAGCGATTCAAGCTCCAGCTGCCCTCGCTGGAGAGGAATGAGGATTCCCACCTGGGTCTGACTCCAGGGTCCTTGTGCTTCCGACCACTGCACCCAGCCCCCAGGAATTAGAACTTTCTGGAAAGCTACTGGAGCCCCCCGACTCCCCACCCCTTCCTGGTCCCCCGTCTCGGGGCAGTGAGCCAGTGGCGCTCTGCATGCAGGCTGTAAAATTAGCAACTTAATTTTGGGTGTCAGGAAATCCGTTGAAGGGAAAATGTGTTTTCACGGGATTAGTTTTCTTACAAACCAGCATGATAAAAATAAAGAGAAAGGAGAGTCGCCAGGAGAAAGGACGGTCTCTGAATTTACAACAGGGATTCATTATTCATGGGCCGCATCTGAAAAGGCCAAAGCTACAGAAAGGAGCGGGGCGTGGGTGGGAAAGGCCGCGGCGGAATCCGAGGCGCCTTCGCCAGGCGGGAGATGACCAGACAAAGGACCCTCCCATCCAGGAAGGAGGCGAGCGGCGGGGGACGGCGCAGGGCTCCGGGCACAACTCGGCTTATCAGAGAAGCCAGAGTGGCTTCTCCACGCAAGGCCAGGTGCCCTGTGTCAGCTCAGTGCCCATGCAGACGTTCGGCCTTTTGCGATTTCCTGGCATGTAGGAGGGCAGGATAAAGCTGGCTGGGGGCTCCTGCACTGATACATGCGAGGTAATTGACTTCAAACCACAGGGGTGTGGTCAGTGCTGGCCATTCTGCAGAAGAGGACACTGAGGGTCAGAGTGGTGAAGAGAGATGGCCAGGGTCGGCGGGGGCGTGGTGGCAGTGGCTGAAGCCTCAGGCTTGAGGATCCGCAGGGGGCTCTCTTCCCTGCCCCTGCCACACTCTGGTTTTGGTGTATTTAAGGGCTAAATAGAAAGGAATGTGCCAGGAGACCTACTGTGTGCCTCTCACCAGGCCTCTCCCGAGGAGACCCTCGTCAGCCTTCCCCACGGCACAGTGTGGCAACATTGGTGGTGTCACCAGAGGAGGGACTCTGGGATGGGGGGACTTGCCCAGGGCTGTGCACCTGCTCGATCCAGGCCTCCCGCCGGCCCCCACCCAGTGATGGGTGAGGCTCTCTCACACTCCTCCCAGGAGCAGCCCAGCTCCTCGGCACGAGATGGGCCTGTGGAGACTCCTGCCCCTGGCGGGTTGAGCCAGGGGTCAGGCAAGTCCCACCACCACCCTCAAAGGAGCCTCCTAGGGACTCAGGGCCTGGGCAGCAGGGGACCCACACGGCTGCTGGCCTCATTGCTCTAAACCCCTGACCCCAAGACCAAGATCATATCAGGAGGAAATGAAGTCACACGGACAAAGGCTGATGCCTGGAACAGAGGGGGCGACACCACAGAGCAACTGCTGGGTGTCAGGGCTGCCTAGGAGTGGGGAACGCAGGCATGAGCAACCCCTGGCCCTCCCTCCGTGGGTGTCCTTGTGAGTGCAGCACCATATAGGAGAGGGACAAGGTCCCAGGGAGTCCAGAGCGCCATCACCTCAAGCAGGGGACCATGTGACGCTGAGCGTGGAGTGGCTTCCTGGTGGATGGCTCCTGGGCCCAGCCAGCATCCTGAGGGCTTCAAGAGGGAGCTGCCTGAGATAGGGGAAAGGGGGCAGGGGGCGGTGGAGACAGTGGGGAGGGACATGGCACAGGGTGTATATGTGTGCACAATCGTGTGTGCATACATGGGAGTGTGTGCATGTGTGTGCATGTGGAGATGGGTGTTCTGAGTGTGTCTGAGTGGGCAACTGTAGCATGAGTGTGTGTGTGTGAGCACACGTATGAGTATGCATGTGTGTGTCACCCTCAGGAGTGGCATGTCTGCAGTGTGCACCACGTGGAGCAGGTGGGAGCGACGGTGAGATGAAGCCAGACTCTGGAGGACATGGGAGCCTGACTCAGAGGAGGGAGTTTGATACTGGGGGCCATGGGGAGCAAAGGAGGGTGCCTGAGCAGGGAAGGGTACAGGCTTGTTTTTTCCCAAGGACCCTGTGGGAGTTGCATGAAGAGAGGTTCTGTTGGAAACAGAGGCTCAGTGCCGCAAAGAAAAATCAGCACTGAGACAAAGGATTTTTCAGCAACACAATTTTTACTCCCTGCACTGCAGGGAGGGGACCCTCACTAGCCATCATGCCACGAGAGTACAATGAACAAAGGAAAGCAGACAGATTTATCCCTTATGCATTTGGGGTCGTCCTTACTGCTGTGTCTGATCTCCATTGGCTGGAGCCAGACCTCACAATCTAAACTAAAACCTGAATGGCTAATAACTTAAAACTTTTTAAAACAGGTAAAGCAATGGAGAGCTGGGACATGCCTGTGAGCACGTCCAGCACAGAAATTTCGGTTGAAGTACAAGGACGTAGAGTGTACCACGTGCCTGTAAGCACGGCATGTCTCACAGCTGCATAGGATGGGGCTTCACAAAGAGTTGTTAGCACACTTATGATTTATTCTTTTACAAGAGAGGTAACTTTAAAGAAGAAATTTCCTACTTCCCACAGGTCCCAGTTAGGTGGTGGGCCCAGAGGTGAGAGGCCTGGTCAGGTGAGATGGCATGGGGTGGCCTGAAAAGGGTAGTTTTGCGAGGGAGGTGGCAGGTGGGACCCTGGAACCTGACACTGGCTGGGGCTGGGCGCAGGCATGGGGACAGGCCATGGGGCTGGGCTCTGTCCTCTGAGATGGAAAACCCACAGGCACATTGGCCATCTACCCTCATTTTGCCCGAGCTGAGCTGTGCCCCGGGAGACCCTTCCCGAAGGATCCTCTCGTCTGCCTTCCCCACTCCTCAAACCCTGGCTCCTGGAGAGAAGCCTCGGCAAGTCGTTAAATCGCCACTTGGCAAGGTTCGTGCTGCAGCGAAGCTGAGCGCAAACAAGCAGGGGCCGAGCCGGCACAGGCGGGTGGGCACCCTCCCTGGCAGTGCGAAGTGGCGAAGGGCTGTGAGGAAGAGGGTGCTGGGGACCTCAGGTCCCAGACCAGGCAGGCGTGGGGTCCCAGCTGTCCTCCTTGGCATCCTGGTTTCTAGGCCGCATCTTTCAATCCATTCACTGGGCAGTCGTGAGTGTCTGCTGTGCATCAAGCATTGTGGGACCCACCTGGGGGCCCAGATGGACGTAAGCTGTGACCTCGTGGCTTGCTTTCTGGCTTCTGCCCCCCACCACCACCTGAGCACACCCTTGCCCAGTGGCACGGCCAGCTCCCAACCGTCAGCACCCGCCACTTTCCATCCTCGGCACCAGCTGCCCAGCCTGCCCACGGGGCCTCCGGAGTGTGGGAGGTCACACCTGGAGGAGCCCCTAGCAATGATGGGCAGATCGAGGAGGATTAGTTCCCAGCTTCCTGGCTCCCAGGCATGTACTGTGCTGGCCCTTGGAAGTCTCCGGCAGCGCTGAACCCTCTGCCTGCACCGAGGACCTCCTGCGAACATGCCCTCCTCTGTCCTACTGCCCCGCTTCTCTATGGGTGCTGCCCACACTGAAGGCCTCCTCTGCTGCTGGGTGGTCTCGGCCTCAGAGCTGAGGAGACAGACAGTGTGCAAATTAGGAACTAACCACGGAGAGTACCAGTGTGCTGGGTGGAAACTGGGCGTGAGAGAGAGGAGCCGGCTTTTCCGTCGCGTGTCCGAAAGGACCTCTCCGAGCAGAGACTGTAACTCAGTGAGGCGCTGGCTGCTGCAGGGAGGTGACAAGTGGGGGCTCGGGGACCCCCACACACCCCGAGAGCCGCAAGGTGCCTCTCACCTTGATGCTGGGAGCCAGCCTGCGGGCAGTCCCAGCAGAACGACACCCGGGACAGAGCCCCAGCCCTTATCAGCCCAACCGCTGTGATTCACCGGGATGCTTGGCCTTCCCAGGGAGCCCAGGTCGGCCTGGTGTGGCTCCCGCCCCACCCAGCATGCCCTCTGAGCTGCTGCGGTGGTAGCAACTCAGACAGGTGATTTCATCTTGGGACCCTGAGCCCTGGAAGAAGCTCCTGTGTGTTTCTCAGGGCGCTGAGCTGATGCGTGTGAAGGCGCGGGGGACGCCTCCTGCCCCCCACCCCCACCAGCTGCCTCAGCACTCATTTTGGTGGCTGCGCTCATGCCCTCTGCAGCCCATCCCTGCAGAGGCTGCCCCACAGCCCTGCTCCCATCACCCGCTGGGTCCCACACCGTCATGGTGCACGAAAGCCCAGCGCTCCTTACAAAGGACCTTGCTCTGGCCTTGGTTCCTTAGCTGCAGTCAATCCTGATCTTTGTATTTTCGTCTTTCTTGGCGTGAAAAACAAAAGCAGTGCTCATCTGTGATGGCATTCCCGTCGTTTGCGGCGACCCAGTCCCCTTGGAGTCGGTAGCGCTGCTCACTGCAGGACACGGTGCCGTGAGCTCGCAGGGGAGCGGGACCTGTGTGCTTAGATGGGCCAGTTCCAGGGCAAGGCACCAGGGAATCAGAATGGGCCTCCCTCAGCGCTTCGCTTCATGCCAAGTACATCCAACGGAACCCTGGCAAGGCAGAGGCTTCTTGCCCCCTGGTCTGCCCACGTACAGGGCAGGACGTTTGAGGCGCTGCTGTTGTCGCTCTTTGCGTTGGTCTCGTCGTCCCCGTGTGTCTGGAGACCGCGGGAATTGGCAGGTGTCTTTTCCCCTCTCCCGCTCTGTCTTTGTAAAACGTGTCTGGACCGGGGAAATCCGTCCCCACTAAGACACAATTAAGTTTCCTGAATGAATTATGCACCTGACAGCAGGATTAGCGATTTTCTTAATTTCCACTGTAATTACACTAGAGGAACAGTCACCCCTGATCTCTCCGGAAGGAGGGCTCCCACAAGGCGCACAGCGTCGGAGGCATCTGCAGTGAAGCTCCCGGGCAGGCCTCAGACTCAGGGGTCCACTCCCGTCTTCTGTGGACGCTGAGTGAGTCCTGGCCCCGCCCCTGCAGTACAGTTCTGCTCTGTTCAACCAAGGCTCCCTGAGTGCCAGTCACATGTGCCCAGGCAGGGAGGGAAGGGCACTTCTGTCTCAGGGACACCCTGGAGTGGCTGGGGTGGTTGTCTCGTTTCATGGCTGGGACCATCAGAAGGGAAGAGGCGGCCTCCAGACAGCCTCTGGTGCTCAAGATCTACCTGTCCATTAAAGCAAGGAATGTGCCCCGTGAGAGCCAGAGGGTTTTACAGGGAAGAAGTCCTCGGGAAGCCAGCACAAGGCTTTGCCAGGCTCAGCACCACTGTCTGAGGATGACTTCTTACTGGTGGGGGAAGAAGATTCTGTGGTCATGGTGGTCCCATGGGGCTGATTGATGATTCTTCACCTTGAGCTAGGCGATGATTTCTGTTCTCAAGGGGGGTAATTTGTGTGAATGCGAAGGAAGCCATCAGAAGGTGGAGAGAGGGATATTCACGGGTCTGGTGAGAGTGGCTACTGCCATTTATGAAAAGGAGCCGTGTGGACATGGTTGGTCTGACTGTGGTCCTCATCCCCAGCAGCCTTTGCTGCTCCTCCTCTTGGTGTCCTGGCTCCCATGATCACCTTGTCCCTCCCTGTAACTCCCACTCCCTGTCTGTCTGAGACAG
This sequence comes from Saimiri boliviensis, assembly GCF_048565385.1. Classification (NCBI taxonomy): domain Eukaryota; kingdom Metazoa; phylum Chordata; class Mammalia; order Primates; family Cebidae; genus Saimiri; species Saimiri boliviensis. The sequence continues at coordinate 5,342,397 of NC_133451.1, read as the reverse complement.
GAGTACACGTGAGATGCAGAGAACGGGAGCGCCTTGCTCAAGGCCGTGTGGCCTAGATGCTGCAAGTTTCGAATCTAAAGCCAGGTCTCACACGCTCCGGCTGCCAACGTGACCTCTGTGCTCACAGACCATTGTGCACGGAAGCCAGCCTGGCCCCCGCAGCATGCCCGCTTCCACGCTGCCCACCGGGTTCATTTCCTCCTCAGCACAACCAAGGGAGAAGAGAATATTATAAAACCATTAGGGCATCAGTGACCCAGGGAGAGTGGGACCGATTTAAATGCTGTTTCACTTCTTTTAAGAATCTGTCTATTCCTTTATCTCTTGGTGCATTTATTGGACAAGTTCCACCCGATTTCACGTTTTAAATTAACCAGGCGAGCAGAGGCCCTGGCAGCGGCAGCATCCTGCCTCGGGAGCACAGGCGCGTTCCTTCAGGGGAGGCCTAAAATATATCTGTCTATGTAGATACGTGTCATCTTTCCAGAAGCCCCAAACATGGAACATATTCCTTCATAGCGCTTTCAAAATCCAAACTCTAAAGGGGAAGAAACCGCACGTTCGTATGTCACCCACACGCACGGCCCTGGAGTTCTCGGCCTGGTTAAAGAAAGCGCTGAGGCCGCTGAGGTAGAAATGAGTACCGGAGTTGTCTCTGAAAACTTTATCTCCTGGAAGTCTGAGGTTGGCAGGGACCTTGACTCATGTCTGGTACACACAGTCTTCACCAGCCACAGAGAGATGAGCTGGAGACCGAGAAGGAGACGGAGACAGAGACGCAGAGACATAGAGAGACCCAGGTAGAGACAGAGGTAGAGATGGAGCGGGAGCTGGAGATCTCTGCGGATGGAGACGCAGATATACCTGTGGAGACAGTAGCACCTGCAGAGCGTGCCTGGGATGCAGGGAGAGGCACGGGTGCAGATGGAGGTGGGTGCAGATGGATGGAGACGCAGCTAGGAGACGTGCAGATGCTGATGCCAATTGACGGACCGTGTGCTCCCCGAGGCGAACGCAGGCCCAGAATGGCGTTCCTGCGATGTGTATCGAACAAAGGAGGCTGCTGGCTGTCACCTGTCAGTCTTTCTGATTGCAAACTTCACCAAGAACCACAGGCTAGATGCCAAGAGTGAGCAGCCACTGGATTGGCAGCGTAGGGGTGCTGAGGCTCTGGTGCCCTGGAGGAGAAGGGCTTTCCTCTGCCAGCCCCTCTCTATTGGGCTCTGTCTCTAGGTAACCTGCACCCAACTCCACCGGAGAGCAGGCCTGGAGCGGAGAGGAGGAGCCTGTGCTTTCCCGCCCCTTACCTCGAACCCTTGCAGACCTCATTCACCCTGATCACTCACTGCAGTCTGGTGCCAGGGGAGGGCGGGGCCTCTGTCGCAGCTCACGGCTGAGCTCTCAGAGGCTCCCTGCTCAGGGAGCCTTGGAAATCGCATGCTGGGGTCCTTACTCTCAGCGCAGGGCTCTTTCTCCTGTCTGTGCAATTGAAACAGCTATCTGTCAGCCCTCACTGTAATTCAGACTCAGACGCCTTTGCCTGGAGACCCAGGAGTGTGGAACCCAGAAGGTATGGGTGGTGTTGGCATTCAGCTCAGCACCCCCAGAGCTCCTGTGACTTTGCAGAGCCCGAGAATGGGGGACGTGGAGAGGCGTGAAGTCCCTGCTGGGTGCTGGGCGCTGCTCTGGACCCTTTGATGCAGAGCAATTCCTGTCATCTTTGTGAGAATCCGGAAACAGCGCTCATTTTATAAACCAGGAAACCAAACTCAGAGAGGCCAAGTGGTACCAGGGTCACTCGGTTAGCCCGTGGCTGTGGTGGGATTTGAACCCACATCTGTCTGGCTCTGGACCCCAAGACTGGCTTCCCAGCCATGTGACCTGGGTGGTTGGCCACACGGGGCCCGCCTTCAGGAGGGCTCCACATTTGTTCAGTGCTAAGCTGTCCTTGTCATTATCATGAATAGTAAGTGCAAACGAGGAAGCTTGAACATGGGGCTGCATTTCCCTTTTGCCTTGGGCCTCACAAATGGCATACCAGCCCTGCCTGAACCAGGGTATTTCTGCCATCATTTGCCAGCTTCCTGATCTGGTCTAGCTGGGATTCGACTGTCAGGGCCTCAAAAGGCCCCTGGTGAGCAGAGAAGCTCAGGAGCTGTCTGATGGCTGTGGGCGCTGGTGCCCCCTGCCAACCTGTCGTGCATGATGCTTCTTGAACTGGAAAAAGTCAACCTCTGAGCCAGCAACCGAACTCTCTACCTCCTCTGGTAAACCAAAGTCAATAGGGGAACACCAGGAGGAATGAGAAGCAGGACTGTGTGGCCCATGGTGGAACGGGATGGGTCAAAGGTGCTGAGAAAGCCCAGTATCACGGAGCCCTCGGGGGCAAGATGTGTGGTGAGACTATCATTGCGGCTTCTGAATTTTTTATTTTCTTTTCAGACAGAGTCTCGCTCTGTCACCCAGGCTGGAGTGCAGTGGCACAATCTCGGCTCACTGCAACCTCCACCTTCTGGGTTCTAGCGATTCTCCTGCCTCAGCCTCCCCAGTAGCTGGGATTACAGGTGTGCACCACCCCACCCAGCCAATTTTGTTTGTGTTTTAGTAGAGACGGGGTTTCACCATGTTGGCCAGGATGGTCTCTAACTCCTGACCTCGTGATCTGCCCATCTCGGCTTCCCAAAATGCTGGGATTATAGACGTGAGCCACTGCGCCCAGCCCAGTGGCTTCTGAATTTTAAAATAGGCTTGGACAGCATCCATGGAAAATGCTTCATGATGGGAAAGGGGTGCCAATGTCCTATAGGGAGGTCAGTGGGGTAGCTGAGGCTTCCACAGAGGGACGTAGGTGGGCTGCAGGGAGCCAGGCACCAGCTGGGGCTGTTCTCAGAAGGTCTCACCCAGTCATCTCACTGACATTGAGAATGGCCTAGGAGAGCTCCATGTGTGCACAGAGACACCTCAGTCCCCCCAGCCCCCAGGGGACCCTGACACGGCACTTCTCTCCCAGGTCTCAGCTTCCATCCGTTATTTGGTCCTTGTATTTTTTTCTTAATTATCTCTCAGTTTTTACTCATTTACATTTTGTGGTTTTTCCTGGAAGAGTCAAAAACTAGTTCACTGAAAATAGATCAATGAAAGTCCGACAAGACTGATGTTTTAAAAAGAGAAAAGAGACGAAAGAAAAGAAAGAAGGAACATTAGTAAACAGTATTAATAATATATTATTACAGAGAATACAAACACAAAATATCTCAGTGTAAACGACTTTTCTGCAAATAAATTTCAAAACATAGAATAAAATACGTAAGCAAACAAATTTCTGGAAAAATTTAACTACTAAAGGAGCTGGGCCAGACGCAGTGGCTCCCATCAGCCCAGCACTTTGGGAGGCTGAGGCGAGTGGATGCCTGAGCTCAGGAGTTTGAAACCACCCTGGGCAACATGGTGAAACTCTACTGAACTCTACTAAAATAAAAATTTTAAAATTAGCCAGGCTGAGGCGGGAGAATCACTTAAGCCTGGGAGGCGGTGGTTGCAGTGAGCCAAGATTGCGCTCCAGCCTGGGTGATAGAGCAAGACTCTGTCTTAAAAAAAAAAAAAAAAAAAAAAACTAGAAAGAGAAAATCTAGAGCAATGTTAAGTCAATTGAATCAGTCACTAAACATTTACGCAAATAAACAGCTGGCCTGAGTGGTTTTTAAAAAGTTGCCTCAGCCGGGCACAGTGGCTCACGCCTGTCATCCCAGCACTTTGGGAGGCTGAGGTGGGTGGATCACGAGGTCAAGAGATCGAGACCATCCTGGCTGATATGGTGAAACCCCGTCTCTACTAAAAATACAAAAAAATTAGCTGGGCATGGTGGCGCGTGCTTGTAATCCCAGCTACTCAGGAGGCTGAGGCAGGAGAATTGCCTGAACCCAGGAGGCGGAGGTTGCAGTGAGCCGAGATCACGCCATTGCACTCCAGCCTGGGTAACAAGAGCGAAAGTCCATCTCAAAAAAAAAATAAAATAAAAAAATAGTTGGGCATGGTGGCATGCACCTGTAGTCTCAGCTACGCTGGGGGCTGAGGCAGGAGAACTGCTTGAACCCAGTGGGGGCAGAGGTTGCAGTGAGCCGAGATTGTACCACTGCACTCTAGCCTGGTGACAGAGCGAGACTCAGTCTCAAAAAAAAAAAAAAAAAAAAAAGTTGCCTCACCCCTTTGAGGCCTGTGGCCCTGCAGGCATTGAGGTGCTCTCCCACTCTATAGTGTACCCCACTGTGTACCCCAAGAATGGCTCCCAGGGACAGCTCTTTGCCTCAAGGCCACTTGTTCTCCTTCCTGCTCACATGAGTGACCCCGAGTTCGGCCCTGCACCCCACCTCCCACAGCTCCCAATGCTGCCATCCCTGACCAGACCTGGTGCCCTTGGACACCATGTGAATGGCACACATGGACCTTTCCTCCGTCAGCAGTGGGAACCCGTGAGAGCACTCGGTGGGAGGGAGAGGCGGGAGAGGGACCGGGCATGCTGCCCCCCACCACCATGCAGCATCAGACAGGTGACCTCATTTCCCAGCGGGGGACAGGAGAGGAGCCAGAATGTGGGCTCTCTACCCCCGAGCCAGCACGAGTACAGTTAACAGAGGGGTGCTGCTGCCCTTGTAGGGGACAGATGTAAGAGAAGTTACAATACCACTGGGACAATGCTCTCAGCTCAGTGTGCCCGCCCCGTGACCTGGCACAGAGCCTGTGCCTCCCCGAGCCTCGGCTTCCCCATCTGTGAAATGGAGTCTGTGACTCACACCTGCCCCCAGGGCTGGGACCCCAGTGACACAACAGGGGAAGCCTAGTTATTTTCCATGAGAGTTGTGGCCACCACAAATCGTAGGCTCTTGCTCCGGCCAGGTAAGACTACCTTGATGATTCATTGTAGTCACACGTGGGGACACGGAATTTGCTCTTAAATTAAGAACAGGAGTTGCCTGCCTTTCCAGTGGCATCCAGTCAAGGGCCGCCAATGAGACAGATACACGGAGTGACAGGGAATTTGTTCTTCAAAGTGGCGACCGGCAGAACCCCCAGCTGCCATGGGGGAGCGTGGCCGTGTGTGGCTAGAGTGGACGAGGCAGGCAGAGGAGGGGCAGCTGTGTGCGGGGCTGTCACAGGCTGCCTCAGAAGGACTGGCCCAGCATAGAGAGAGGTGAGAAGCGTGGCCGCTTTGAATGGAAACACAGGCTTGCAGGTGCTTGGCTAGGGGCTGGGCTGGAATGGCCACCGCAATGCTCACGGTGGCCTTGTGGGGGCCCCCACTTGACAGAGGACAAATGAGTGGCCAGTGACATGAGCTCCTTGTCACAGCTGTGACCCACCAGAGGCTGGATTGGCCCCCAAGTCCCTATGGCCTCCTTTGCTTGAGGATGAGGTCTCCCCTTGCAGGGCCACTGTGTGCCCCAAGAATGACAGCAGTGTCTCCATCCACATCCGGGGATGGGAGGATGGGTCCAACTCACAGGCATAGATGCTGAGCCCAGAGGCATCGGGGGCCCCCCAGTGAGTCCGGGTGCATTGGAGTCCTGGCATTGTATCCGCTTTCTAAAAAAAACCGTGATATTGATGCCCTCCTCATGGGGGTTTGGAGACAGAGAAGTCATGCGTACAAAGCAGTGTGCACCCAGGGCCAGGCACAGAGAGGGTACTCAGATACTCCCGAGAGCCTGGCTCTGCCAGCGGGAACACAGCAGAAAGGCCCCAGAGTGGGCAGTGCCAGTGAGAAGCCTGGCCCTTCCTTTTCCTGACTGTGACCTTCGTGAGTGGTAAACTCCATGAGCCTCTGCTTTCCCACAGGACGCGTGGGGATAATTGTCGCGCCGCCCTCATAGAACTGGAGTGAACGTTCAGTGGGAGTCAGTGGAAAACACTGAGGGTCAGGCCTGGTGTGGGACGTGCCAAACCCCTAACCTTCCCCACCTCCGTTTCCCCGGCGATAAAACACCCGAATCCCAGATCATCGCGAGGAGCCCGGGCAGAGGGAACGCACCACCTGCCATGTGATAGCCTAGTGAGGACTCAGTCCCTCTCTCCACGCAGGGCACGAATTTGGGTAGGGAGACTGTGGAAGCCAGCAGGAACCATCAGGATGATCCCGACGGCAGGGACACCCCAGGGTCTGTGTCTGCTGACGGCACAGCGTCCTGTGCGTGAGAGTCTCGGGGAACAGCGTGTGAGAAAAGGAACTTCCTTCAGTCGCAGTGAACCTCCTCCCCCAGGGCTCGGGAGCTGCCATAGTCTGGGCTTAATGAGGCCTGAATCTGTCAACAGTGGAGGCTGCTGCTTGTGGTAAATATTTGGCGTCCAGCTCCATTTGGCATGGTTATATTTGCTCCATTGGGGGAAAAATAACTCTCTATTTGCCATGGTGATGGATTTGTCATTCTTCACTTAGAAACTGCCAGCAGCTGCAGGCAGAATTACTTCATCTGCCTGTCCATGCATCCGTCCATCTGTCCATCCATCCATCCATCCATCCATTCATCCATCCATCCATCCATCCATCCATTCATTCATTCGTTCATCCATCCATCCATTCATTCATTTGTTCATCCATCCATCCATTCATCCATTCATTCATCCATCTATCCATCCATCCATCCATCCATCCATTCATTCATTCATTCATTCATCCATCCATCCATCCATCCATTCATTCATTCATCCATCTGTCCATCCATCCATCCATTCATTCATCCATCCATCCATCCATCCATTCATTCATTCATTCGTTCATCCATCCATCCATCCATTCATTCATTCATTCATTCTTTCTTTCTTTGATTCGTTCATCAGCTGACATTCTGAAGTCTACTTGCTAGGGAAGCAAGATGAACAGTGGAACCAGTAAGCCACAAACTGGCCACGTGGCCCTTGGCTCGTCATTCCCCCTCTCTAGGCCTCAGTGCTTCTTTCCTGAAAGAGCAGGTCCTTGTCACTGGACTCACAGGGCTATGGGGAGGCATAGATTAAACATCTTTAAAGTACACAGGCTGGGCATTGACTAGTAGCCCAGTAAACGTTGCCAGAGACTGGATGTAGTCAGGGAGGGCTTCCTGGAAGTAGCAGACCCTGAAACAGATGTCAAGGGGATAAGTAGATGCTTGTCCCCCAATACGCAGAATCAAGACAACAAACAAATGAAACAAAGCAGCATGGGTACGTGCCATAAAGTTAAAATGACATGACAGGTAGAAAGAGTGTAGGAAGATTTCCAGAAAGGTCAGCTGGTTGGGTTTTTTGTTTTTTTTCTTTCTGTCGCCCAGGCTGGAGTGCAGTCGTGCGATGTTGGTTCACTGCAACCTCCACCTCCCAGGTTCAGGGTTCTGTCCTGCCTTAGCCTCCTGAGAAGCTGGGATTACAGGCGCATGCCACCACATCCAGCTAATTTTTGTGTTTTTAGGAGAGACGGGGGTTTCACCAAGTTGTCAGGCTGGTCTTGAACACCTGCCCTCGTGATCTGCCTATCTTAGCCTCCCGAAGTGCTGGGATTACCGGCGTGAGCCACCCCGCCTGGACAGTCAGCTGGTTTTTACTAGACCCCTTGAGCCAGTGAAGAAGCCAGCAGCTAACTGTCACAGGAACCCCCGCTGCGGTCATTGGCAGGAGGTCGTAATCGTTAGCATTGCTTTTCTGAGCGTTTATGGGCTTCATCCTGAATTGTGGCATTTTAGACTTAACCCTTTATTTAACCTTAAGTTTAGATATTTACATGTACAAAAACGAAAGTGGATAAATTCTTTTAAAGTTTTTGTGGAAGAATACTGTCTAAAAATAGAAAAAAATCTAAAAATAGAAAAGCCAAAGAAAGGGAACTTGCCTTAGAAGCCACCAAATGCCCCTTAAACCATGTGGCGCGAAAGTAGACAGTGAATCAGTGGAGTGATTCCACTTGGTGCCTGATAGAGACACTGATGGGCAGACGGTGGGAGGGAGTCACGGGAAAGGTGGTTTTTCCAATCCGTCGGGAAAATGTCCGTGGTCCATTTTCTACTTCCAATGGGTGAAAGAAAAAAACAAGGCGTGCTCTGTCTCTGGTGAGGGAGCCGGCTGGAAACACGGGGTTGGGTCTCTGGGTTCAGGCCATCCACTAAAACGCAGATCAAAGAAATTATTTTAAAAATCCAAATATTATTGGAAAAATGAGGAGAATATGTATAACCACTTCTGCGACAGAAACCTCATAGCTGATGAAAGAAACTGTGGGCACTTTTGATATGCAAAACGTCATTGCTTGTAAGGCAAAAACACAAAAATCTGTGGATAAAACGGCTCATGACTCATTCAGGTGCAGGTGTCTGTCCGTGTCTCGTATCTACAAGTCTGGAGGAAGACACCCAGTGGTCCTGGCTGGGGTTTCATCACCTGGGAGTGGGAGGGAGAAGCTTTCTGGGAAAAAATAAGACTGAATTTTAATAAAACATGTAGGAAGTGAAGAGGGGAGGGAAAGGGAGGAAGAGGGAGGGAAGGGGGTGAGGAAGGCAGGAGGGAGAGGGAAGAGGGAAGAACAGAGGGTGGCCCCAGCCCCCGTCACCTCCTTCCCACTTACCAATGACAGTGATTACCTGAGGGTACTGAGATTTCAGGCCCTTTCATTTTCCTTCCTTCCTTCCTCTCTCTCTGTGTCTCCCTCTCATCTCTCTGTCTCTGTCTCTCTGTCTCTGTTTCTCTCTCTCTCTCTCTCTCTCTTCCTCTCTCTCTCTTCCTCTCTCTCTCTCTCTCGCTCGCTCGCTCGCTCGCTCTTTCTTGCCTTTCTCTTTCTTTTAACACAGTCTCACTCTGTCACCCAGGCTGGAGTGCAGTAATGTGATCTTGGCTCACTGCAACCTCTGCCTTCTGAGTTCAAGCAATTCTCCCAATTCCGTTTCCCAAGTAGCTGGGATGACAGGCACCCACTAATTTTTGTATTTTTCGGAGAGATGGGGCTTCACCATGTTGCCAGGCTGGTCTCGAACTCCTGACCTCAGGCGATCTACCTGCCTTGGCCTCCCAAAGCGCTGGGATTACAGGCGCGAGTGACCGTGCCCGGCCTCAGACTCTTTATGCTTATTTTTCTTATATGTTTATTCATTACTCAGGCTTTTACAGTGCGCGCACGTGATTACATAATCAGAGATAAAGTCACAGAGCTATTTTTGTTGCATTTTAGGAAGTGACTAGCATGCATCAGAGCTCAGAGGAGAGCACCAAAGGACTGAAGTTAAACTCGATATTGATAAATAGGGGTAAAGATTACTGTGGGGAGAAAATAAAATGCGCCCCAAAAGGGAGGGCTGAATCTGGAGGGAGGGCCAGTAGTTCTGCAGGGAGCCGGCTGCAAGCTGCTTTCCCTGGGGACGAGCGTGGTACGGGAGAAGTGGCCATACTGTGAACCGTGCAGGGGCCGGGGCCACGGGGTCACGCTCCATCTGCACAATGACCTTTCGTGGGCAACCATTCATCTGCCTGGAGACAGCAAATGTCGGGACCCAAACGGGATCAGTACCTGCTTCACGTACATAGAACAGAGTCAGTTATGTGTGACGGAGGAGACCCTGGGGCTGCCGAGGGACAGGCAGCCCGGGTTAGAGCATCCGCTGCCCCACAGAGCAGGGGGACAAATGGGGGTGGTGAGGTCCCTGCAGCCTGGGGACCAGGGCCAGCCAGCAGGAACCGGAATCAGGCCACAGAGGGGATGCAGTGGCGGTCGGGGGGGAGGGACACCCAGCACCTCTCTTCCTCCTGCCGGAGCCTCCCATGGTGGAGTCCAGTGGGCAGTCACCGGCCACAGCCTCCCAGGGGTCAGCAGAGCCAGGCACAGAATGGGCAGGGGGCAGGGGGTGACGGCACAGCCAGGGCGCATGTGTTGCCCACCGGGTATTTCCACGTCCTTCTCACCGGCACTCGCCACACACGGGAGGACTCTGAGGTCGATGCTGGGAAGCTCCATCATCCCCATTTTCCAGATGGGAAGTACACAGCCCCTGGGGCTGCGGTGGGGCTGCGGTGGACCACCAAGAGGAAGGGGCCTTGTCAGGAGAGGAAGGCCATGTGGCATGGGACAGAAGGAGCTGGTGCTGAGAAGCCACGCTGCTGCCAGGCCATACCCCACCTGGGCTCTGGAGAGAAGGCTGGGGTGGTTCAGCCTCTGCTGCCCACCTGGGCTCAGGGACCCGCTGAGGACAGGCTCTGGCTCCTGCCTCAGGAGGGGCCCTGACATGGGGGCTAGGGGGGGTGGCGCTTTGTCCCAGCTGTTCAAACCCCAAGCTCCGAAGGCAGCTGCTTCAGGGAACTCAAAATTACATCTCCCTCAAAACACCCCGTTTTTCTTCTTTCTAATTGCCATGACTAGAATAATTCCACTTTATCTTCTCTGTCACCCTTGACGGTGAATTTAATTTAATAGACTAAGTGTGCTGCCTCTGATCTTTAAATGCCATGTTTATTTGCCTCATTAGAGTGGACGTGATGACCGAAGAAAGTGTGGTGATGTCTTGCGAGCTGGGTTTTGACCAGTGTGGGTTTCGTGGTCAGATTGAAACTGACGTGGACGCAAATGCCTTCTATTCTCGGGGTGGAGAGGCCGGCGGGGCTGAGGCTCCCCCTGTCCTGAACCGGAGACTCCTGCATGGGTGCCAGATTCGGGACGGGCACCCTGCCCTCCCCAGCTTGGGCAGCCATGTCTGTGTGGCATCCTCTGAGCTGACTTATCCTGGGAGGGGACCTGCCCTATCACCTGGCCGTAAGGGAAGGGCACTCTTCACTTGCCAGGTTGGCCAGGACTGCTGAGGTTAAAATCTGGAGTGCGCCTGCCAGTTCCAGATCCCTAGGGGCCAGCGGCCTTGGGCAGCGCAGCCAGGGAGGGGCGGCACCCTGTTCTGTGCACGGCATGCCCAGGACATGTGACCCCGGGGCCTGGGCACGCACTGTTCACCTTTCAGATACCCGCATGGACGGACACTTGCGGCATCCAGGTCTCCGCTCAGCATAAGCTCACTGAGCACAGCGTTCAGGTCACTCTGCGCCCCCCTCCCCCCCACTCCACCCTCCTCTATTCACATCACACTGGCCACCCGACTTCACACGTTCCTCCTTTCTAGCATCTGACTGTCCCGTGGCGGGCAGCACCTAGGAGCAGGAGCTGGCATCTGGTTACCCACCAGGGAGGTTCGAGTCTGGAACTAGGTCCCCTGCTTTCCCTGTGGTTGGGGAAGAGATGGCCACATATGGTCCGTAGATCATTCTATTGTGGAGTGTCCACTCTTGACGCTACCTCAGGGTGGAAGGGGATGAACCAGGAGAGAAGGGCTCACACAGAAACTCAGAGATGTGGAGAAGGACTGATCGAGAGAGACAGGGACAGACCACAACGCCGCAGGGCCCCCCAGGCATAGCAAGATGCAGCGATGACACACCCAGAGGCGTGGACTTGGAGAAGTATGGGACAGAAAGACAGGCCAGTCAGGGAGCCGGCTCCGCACAGAGAGAGAGGGAGGGAGAGACGGGCGGGGTGAGAGAGGGATGGGAGGGGAGACACACCTAGAGAGAGGTGGGGACAGAGAGAGGGTGAGGGGGCCCACAAGCTGGAGATCCACGCAGAGAGAGGGGGAGAGGGGCGGGACACACTCACACACACATACACACACACACACACACACACACACACACACACACACACACCCCTTGGGGGAGGAAGGTGGAGAGACAGAGAAACAGAAAGGTGGAGCAGCAGAGAGACAGAGACAGACAGAGGGCCGTGTGGGGGCGTGAAGGAGAGAGGAGCCTGGGCTGGGGGCAGAGGGATGGACCCCGGGCGCATGGCTCTGCAGAGCTGGCCTGGGCGTGCCTGGCGCTGCCTCTGGGGGCTGGGACGCGGGACAGCCCGGGGAAGGCTGCAGCAGCCCGTTTCTTCTGTTCTGAGAAAGCGGCTTCTCCGGCTTCCCTGGCTGGAATTCCGGCCCGTCAGCTGTCTGCCGCCCGCCCAGACGCTCAGATGCACAAATTTCTGACAAGCTTTGGCCTGGCACGTTTCCAGTGAAGACGCTGTTTTGAGGGAGGAGGAAATGCCCCTGATGGAGAGGAAGACAGAGGGCGGCCGTTACCCTGGGCCCAGCTCCATCCCTTCCTCCCTCAGTGGGTCCTTGAGAGGCGCACGCTGCTGCGGGAGATGAGGTGCCCACCCCAGGAGGCGGCAGTGCAGGCACCCAGTGCCCCTGAGCTCCCGGGAAGGATGCCACCCACAGCACCCGGGTGCCTTTAGAAGAGGAAAGTCGAGTCAAATTCTGGAATCAACCCCGTGACAGGTCCTGGGCTCTAGGAGACTGGGTGATGGCAGAAACAGGTCTCCGAGGTGAGGCTCTCCAGGCCATGTTGTAGGGGAGAGCATCAGAGGCTCACTCCGTCACTCATCAACCGCGCCTAAGGTGTCTCTGTGGCCGCGTCTCAAAGTCCAGCCCAGGGCCAGGCACATGGGAGCTACCCAGTAATGGTGGGGTTTGAGTTTGATCAACAGTTAGAAGAAAAGAAGGAAGGAAGTTGGCAGGGAGGGAGGTGGGAAGGGAGGGAGGGAGGTGGGAAGGGAGGGAGGGAGGGAGGGAGGGAGGGAGGGACGGACGGACGGAAGGAAGAAGGAAGGGCTCAGAAATGAACCCTGAGTGTGACGGGCACTGCTCACTGGTCTAGAGCATAGATCCTTGGGATTAAACCCCTCTCCCGACCTCAGGCCCCCAGACTCCGTCCTTAACCCCTGCTTCCCTCTGGCTCTCAACATGCAGGGCAGGAGAGAAGGCCTGCCCCTCCCCACCCCGCCCCTCCCCACCCTGCTCAGGCCCCTCTCCTCCTCACTCCCGTCATGCTGGGAGGAGTCAGCCACCCCCTCACCGCTCACTGTGGGGCCCTCTGCCCGGCTCTGCTCCCTCGGGTGTGACTGTCCCTGTGTGAGCCCCACCGGGGAACGCGTGGCCCAGGGGACGCGTGGCCCAGGGGACGCGTGGAGGGCAGCTTCTTTCCCAAGCCCAGGCTGCCCTGCAGGCGTGGCCCCTCCAGGCCCTTGGGGCCATGTTGCTTCCTTTTCTTGGCAGATTGTCGGCCTCCCTGCCGGCGGCAGGGGAAAGGGAGGCTGTAGGAAAAGCCCACGGTAATGGTGCTGCATCCAGGAGGTGCTCACAGGACCACAAGCGCTGCCTTCTCTGAGGGCAGAGGGGGAAGGCTGCCACCTACAGAACCAGACAGACCCGGGCACCCCCGCCTCACTCCACTGGCTGTGGGATTCTGTGCAAGTCCCTTCACGTCTCGGAGCCTCCGTTTTCTAATCTCTAAAATGGGACCATGTGTAGCCACAACGTGAGAGAGCACACTGAGAAAATACTGCGCACAGCAGGGGTACATTACACATTAGACTAGGTTTTTGCCGTGGCTGAGCGGGCTGTAGCCACAGCTCCCGGCTCACTGGTCCACCTCCGGCAAAGCACCTGCCCCCGACCCGCAGAGGTAAAACAGGGCTTCACCTCGGATCCAGGAGTGAGCGTTTGGCGGAGCCTGGAGTTTGGGATTCACCTGGAGCCCAGCTGGGACACGTGGCTCCTAAGCGTGGTCAGAGCTGGGACTGCTGGCCCCATGTGGAGGTCGGCCCACGGCCTGGGTGCTGGGGAGCCCACTCAGTAGAAAGGGGCGGCAGGTCCTGCAGGTAGAATGAGGTTCCCTGGCCCTGGTGACTCCCACGTGCTTCCAGGGAGATGGATCCCAGCAAAACCCCAAACCCAGCATTCTGTGTCCGTCGGCCCCGGCTCCTCAGACCTGTGGCTGGAGCAGTCAATTCTGCGTGCATGCTCAATGACAGCCTTCCCTGGGAACGGCTTAACTCATAATTTTCAAGCGCTTAAAGGCATCTTGTCATTATTTAACTCTCAAATGGGATTCTTCGGAATTGGAGAAATATGTTCTGCCAATTTCCCCGCCTTTGGTTTGCTCGCCTGGAGAGCACAGTGCATTAAGTTATTATGGTGCTGTGGCTGGAGGCGGGTGACGCGGCCGTGCAGAGACCAAATCGGGGCGGTGGAATGTGGGTGGCTTCCCCCGTTCTTTTAGCATCATTTATTGCTTTTATGGAAACTGTTCGTGCATCATTCATACATTTCAGCAAACTTTTAATGACTGCTTGGGCTGGGAGCTGAGGAGGCAGGGCGGGGGCCCAGACCCATGAGGGTGAGGGGGGGCTGATGCTGGAACCTGGAGCCGGCGGCTTCATGGACACGAGCAGGGGTCACTCAGCAGGTCCGGGCCAGGCCACGGCTATGGGCACCTGACGTGTGACCAGGGTTGCTGCGCACAGCATCGAGGGAATGGCGACTTTACCGGGTGGTTCAGGCACCCTTGGGTGGGCCCGGCTCACACCTAATACAAAACCCAAAGGGAGCTTCAGCAATTGGTCCTTCAGGGCGGGAAGAGGTTGTGGCCGCTTCCTGGGGTGTGAGGTGACCAGAGACCAGAGCTCCTGCCCCCGGGAACCCGACATTCTGGAGGGGCAGACAGACAATAACGAAACAGAATCCTTGCCTGTTACCAGGTGGCAATGTGTGCCATGAATGCAGCCGGGCAGAGTCACGGGCAGAGACACTGGCAGAGGCGTGGCAGGGCTGGTCATGGAGTCAGGGCTGGTTAGACGCTGGCATGCAGTGAGGGGCTTCCCATGGGGTGTCTGGGAAGGGCAGCCGCAAGTGCGAAGGCCCTGAGGTGGGACCCTGCATGGAGGTCCCATTTCCTGGGGTGTACAGTGCTTAACGAAGCAGTGACCAGTGGTGGCACCATGGGGTACCTGCCAGCCGCAGGAGTCCCCGCAAGCCTTGCTGTCAGGATTTGTACTTCAGGTCAGTCACGTAGGCCTGTGTGGCTGACCGTGCCCTCCAGAGGTGAGGCTGCGGCCAGGCGGCCCAAGGCCCCCACCATCAGTGGGACCGTGGCCACAGACCATCCACATGGCTGTGGTAAGCAAAGCCACTCTTAACTGGAAGGACGGTCCAAGGGCTCAGAGGCCACCTTCCGGGAACAGTCAGGGGCCAGCCTGTCTTTGGAAAGTACAGGGTGTGGACCACCCAGACCTGTGACATTAGTTAACCCTTTCCTGCTCAGCCACCAATGCCTTCTGCTTCTGGGAGGGACAGGCAGGGAGGACCGTGGATCCCAGCCGGTCACTGTGTGGGGTGGCTCCCTCATCTGACCCTGTGGATGACTCTGGGTGGGAGGCGTGGCTCCCTGCATTGCACAGAAGGGACACCTGAGGTTGTGAGCACAGTGACCACCTCAAGGTCACACAGTTTGTCACCACACCTCCTCCATGGGAGCCTGGCATGGGCCATGGCCACACAGGCTGTCTTGGAGTAATGGCTTTAATCACGGAGGCACCGAGTGGGAGACTGGATCAAGGGAGGATGAGGCCTTCCCCAGGGCTAGCCACCTGCTGGATGGCCTTGGTTGAGCCAGTGCCTTCTCAGAGCTGCGGCCTTGGCCCTGGGCCCTCCCAGAGCCTGGCATGATGGCTCAGCGGGCAGCAGGGTGGAGGAGGAGGAGGCCTGGACACCGTCCGTCCTGGGGACTTCCCAGGCTGTGGGGCAGATGCTGTCGCTGGCATCCGCCCGTGTGCCCCAGACGAAAGCCTTGACTGTTTATTGCTTTTCTCTCCAGCAGCATTCACTGAGCAGCTTCTGGTGCCTTCAAGGTGGGAGGGGCTCGGTCTGTTTTGCCTTCTTGCCCAGGTCCCAGTGGGGACCAATTTCAGCATGTGCCCTGCAGCTCTCTGCCTCACACAGCCTAGGGTAGCCCTGGCAAAGGAGCTCTGACCTCCGGGCCAGGAGGCCTGCGTGAAGGTCGCCCACTGGGCTTTCCGTTGCGTGTGACCTGAGCAAACGACCCCACTTCTCTGGGCCTGTGTCCTCACTCCTGTGAGGGGTCCAGCAGAGGCCCGGAGGTCTCGAGGACACTCTCGGCTCTCACATCGGGGTTTAGGTGCTGGAACCTCAAATGGGCGTTAGCAGCAGCTGTGGAGGTGTCTGGGTGGGCATGTGTTGTTCATTCATGTATTCATTCAAGCGTTCATTCAATTGGCATTTACAGGCACTCACTCTATGCTGGGCACTGGGCTGAGAGGTGGCTAGAGAGCTGGTCAGAGGCAGTCCTGGCCTCCCAGGAGCTCACAGGTGGCTCCAAGCAGACACAGTCCATTGATGATGAGATGGGTGTCAAAGGTCACTTGGGGCATGCAGAAAGGGAGTGAGAAGGCCCGGCTGGGCATGGGAGGGACGGCAGGCCTCTTGCCGCAGCTTTCGCCTTCCTAAGGCTCTGCCCTGTCTCTCTGAGCCTCTCTTTCCTCCCCTCTGGCTTGTGGTTAGGGGCTCCGGCTTCATCTGCAGGTACTGGGACCCTGTGGGTGGTTCAGAGGCTGATTTTTACCATGCGGGAGAAGCAACTGGAGCGGGCTGAGGAACAGAGAACGCGCAGGGCTTTGCTGTTGCAGCTGCAGATTTTATCCGCTTGCAAAACACAGTTCCATGTGGGCAGGGACTTGGGGGAGGGGGCGGTGCTTATTTCCCCTGGTGGAATGCCCTGGCATTTTTATGCACGACAGCCATCAGGGCTGCACGGGAGTCTGGGAGTGCGGGGAGAGGGTGCTTTCTGGGAACACGGCATGAGGTTCCGGAAGGACCAGGCCACGTTCATCCTCTGCCCGAAGGTGAACCAGGAAGGGAGCCTCCCCTTCTCGGCGTGGTCCTAGCTGAGGTTTAATTGTCACTCCCTGCCACGTCTGCAGGCACAGGCGTGAGAAGTCTCCACCCCCATCATCCCCTTCAGGCAGCAGCTACTGCTGAGGAGTGCGGGCTGCATGTAGGTGGTGGGGTGGGGGGCCCTTCACAGCTCGGGAGCCAGGCTGTCGTGTTCAAGCTCGGCCCCTCCACTGCTCCCTCCTCCTCTGGCGGGGGGGTTGTGCTAGTGTCCCCGGCAGGGTGTTGAAGGGACTCAGTGAACTCACACGTGCAGCACGCCCAGGACTTGGAAGTGACACACGCAGGACGGAGGGGATTTGTTGTTACCGTGGTTACAACTGCCACCCGATGTACCGATTTACTGCCATCTTTAAGAGTTTTCTAATCAGAGACATTGGGGACACGCAAGGTGACGATGTCTGTGGGTCGCTGGCTTAGCCCGTCAGCGTTGCCGTTGACTTACGCGTGGTTTTCTATTCCATAACGTCTTTCCACCAAAAACTTTCAGCCGGGTTTCCACAGCCGCACGACTCGAAGTGTTCTCTCAGCTTTCTGGAGGCGGGGAGTTGTTTGTGCTAATTGCATCGTATTCCCTAATGAATTTTTGTATTTCATACGTAGATGTGATCATGCACGTTTTAAAGCAGAATTCCCTTTCTGTTGGCTCGGGCCTCATCTGCTCGTGTCCTGCTCAGTTTTTTTCCTTCTCTTCGAAAACACTCAATACGTCATTTGGACTGCCTTTCGCAGAAACCAAATACAGTCAACAGGGCCTCGAAAAAATCAATTTAGAGTGTCAGATTCTATAATCTGGGAACTGGCATACGAAAATGTTATCATTTTGTTCCAAGACCCCCTACGAATAAATGGAGGCTCTCGTTCTAAAAATATTGAGTTGTGAGAGTTTCTTGGATCTAAGAAGACATTTTTTAGAAAGCCGCATGGAGGCTCAGAGCATCCCACTGAGAAACCCCCGTCCCAGAGCTTAACCCTGGGAAATTACCCAGGACACAGAGGCTGGGGAGGAGTTAAAATACTGAAAATGCTGTTCACAAGTAACCCTTGCTTGTCACAGCAATCAAGAGAAAAGCGTGGATTTCCACCATGCACAGCATGTGGTGGGCACTCAGTGTTTGCAGAATAAACTTGAAAAAGTTCAGCCTAAGGAGTGACCTGTCAATAACGCCACATGCTTTGGGTGGAATATGACACAGCAGGCAGGACGTGAAGACCGTTTTGTGATGAAGTCAGAATGCAGCTCTGCGCGTACCTTGTAACTGAAATACTGTAAAAACGCTCACACCGGAACCGAGGCTAGACAGGAACCGGGGAGGCGGCCGGCCTGGCGGGTGGTGAAGGTGCCGCTGCTTTTCTTCTGGTTACCTTGTTGTTCTCCATTGCTTCGTTATTGTGAAAGCATTCCAAGAAGAATCGAGGACGCGTTAGCATATCAGGAAGGGCGTTTATTTGATCGGATGTGGATTGCTATCTTTCAGGAGTTTTCTGGGAATCCAGGTCACCGGGGAGGTTAATCCATCGGCCTTGACTCCAAGCCCCGTCTCTGGTCTGACTTGGCAGCGGCCACGCACCCTCCTGGGCTTTCTTCCAACTCTGCCCTGTCCGTCAGCCCGTCCCACTTCACTCTGCTGGGAATCCCCGGGTGAGTCCTCTCCCCGGAAAGCAGCTGCTGGATGCAGAAGTTCTTTTGGTCTGTGTCTTGCGGGGTCCGCGGAGTCCAGCTGATTCCACTGTGTGGTTCTTTGCCTCATTCTGTTCGGGTGCTTCCTGTTTGAAGTAACACTCTGGGTTTTTTTTTTTTTTTTTTTTTTTTTTTTTTTTTTTTTTTTCTGAGATGCAGTTTTGCTCCTATTGCCCAGGCGGGAGTGCAAGGGCACAATCTCAGCTCACTGCAACCTCCGCCTCCTGGGTTCGAGCCATTCTCCTGCCTCAGCCTCCCGAGCAGCTGGGATTACAGGAACCTGCCACCACACTCAGCTAATTTTGTATTTTTAATAGCGACAGTGTTTCTCCACGTTGGTCAGGCTGGTCTCGAACTCTCGTCCTCAGGTGATCTGCCTGCCTTGGCCTCCCAAAGTGCTGGGATGACAGGCAGGAGCCACCACGCCTGGCCCAGCACTCTGGGTTTTAAAGTGGTTTCTATCCTCCCACATAGGCTGGTTCCTGGGGATGACGCGGGGCCAGTGTGCCTCTTACCCAGCAGCAGGAGATAGAGGCAACGCCCTGACCCAGTCACAGGAGGTGCCCGTGTGCCTTTCCTGACCAAATGCAAAGCAACGGGCAAGCACTGACTTTCCTCCAGCCCTCGTGTAGCCCACACTGTGCCAGGATGGCCAGAGACTCGCCTCTACCTGGCCATAAACTCAGCCTGCCCGCTCCAGTCCCCCACCAAACGCAGCTTCTCCCAGTTAACCCAGAAGTCATGGTGTGTCTGGATCATCCGATGGCTGCTTCACACTGAGGCCCAACACGATGTCAGGTGTGGTGGTAGCTCTCGCCCACTGCCTGTGAGGGCCGCCAAGGTAACTGGAACCTCCTCTCCCCATACCTGCTGCTGCTGGCAGCCTCAGGCCTGCCGGCTCTGGCCTCCCAGCTGGCTGGCACAAGGCTGGAGGGTGGCTCCATCACCCGCCGCGGCTCTTGGAAGTGTGCCCGACGGAGGTTTGCAGAGCAGCTGTAGAGCAGGCACCTCCGCTGGAGATTGACGAGGCCCTGCGTGCCGAGGGGAGCCCAGGCAGCTCTGCCCGTGTGCCAGGAGAGTGACCGGGCGCATCTGGGAGCTCGGGCCTCATTCACCCTGGAAGGTTATACCCAGATTCTAAGACTCCATCAGTTGGGGCAGGAGCCATTGCAAACATCCGACCTTGTGCCATTTTAGGATCTCCAGACACAAAACCAGCCAGAACCACGGTGCCTCTCCCCTCCTACAGAGCTGGAGGCCCACAGCAGCGGCCCAGTTTGGAACTTGAGTTGGATGGAGTCTCGCTTTGTCCTTTCTGACCCTGGACAAGCGACTTCACGTTGTGAGTCTCAGTCTCCCTGTTTGTACAGGAAGAGCTGGAACGGGGATGAAGGGAGCAACCTGGCCGGTGTCTGGAAGAGAGGCAGCAGGCGGCGGCCACGGCGAAGCTATGCCGGCTGTTTCCGTCTTCGGGCGCTGCTGCCTGCACCTGCGGAACGTGGCTGCTCATCGCCTGCCTTGAACCTCTGCCCTCATCGGTTCAGTGCGACTGGCCTGGAGCAACCTGCTTCCCTAGCAGCGCTGGCTGATCTCAGGGGGGCTCCCCACAGTCCGTAGCACCCACACCCCTTGGTCTGACCCACTATGCCCCTCCTTCCCCTCTCCGCTCCTGCAGCTCCTTGGCTGGGCCTCCCAGAGGGCACACGTGGGGCTCCTGCTATGCTAGAGCGGCAGCTGCATTCAGGGGTCCCTGTGCGTGCTCTCGGCCCCACAGGAGCCTGGGTTCCCTCTGTTCAGCAGCAGGGGCAGGGAACATCTGTCCCTTATAAAGGAGCTGGGGCAGCCTGGAGTTAGGCCCCGGGGTTCCTGCTCTGCCAGGCTTACCCACTCCTTCAGTGCTGGTTCCTGAGGAGGTGTGGGGGTGGGGGCAGCCTGGAGGAGCAGGGCCCTGGTGATGAGGGCCCTCTCTGGGTGCGGGGTGGCACTGTTGGCTGACTGCTGGGGACTCACTTCCCGCTCTGAGTGGCTCCTATGATTGCATTGGCACCACTGGCTCAGAAGTTCCCTGCCCACCCATGTGCACCCGGCCTGGCATGCAGCCTGGCGCAGGGTTGGTGCTCAGGAGCGGTCTGGAAAGGGACTCTGGCACTGGAAGGTTTCAGTTGCCACAGGAACTTATAGATGGGGAGGGACCGATTCTCACTGAGTCAACGAGACGCAGTTGGCCAGGAGTGAGGGGAGGAGGCGTGTGCTGCTTTTCCGTGGGTCATGTCCCAGGTTGTGCCCCCATTTCCATCCCGAAGGTGTCAGTGAAGGCTGCAGGCAGGGGCCCTGAGGTGGGAGGAGGGGTCCTCTGGGATTAGGCCCCACCCAGCTTCATTCTGGAAAGGTCTGCTAGTGAGCATCACAGCCCCCAGCACCAGTGGACTCAGAATACCAGCGAGCCATGGCAGGCGGCTGCACCCACGTGAGTTTGGGGGTGTGGAGTTAGGCGATGCCCTGAGCCTCGGGTTCACTCACAGGTGAAATGACACAGCTCCTGTGCTGGGTTGGGCTGCAGTCAGGGTCCAGTGCGGGCATCAGAGAATGTCAGAGGTGCTCAGGACGTGCGGGGCGGGTGCCACGCCACACTAACCCCTCCGGGACACGGTGCACAGCTCAGGGAACAGCCCGGGGAGCTCAGAGAACGCAAACCTGGAGCCACCACGTCCCCCAACACTGAGTTTTTCAATGTTGCTGTAATCTTGGGCAAGTGACTGCACGTTCCTTGGGCCTCAGTTTCCCGGTCTGTGTGACTTCACGTTCCTTGGGCCTCAGTTTCCTGGTCTGTGCAGTGGGAAGGTGTCCTGCTGTTCAGATGCGGTCATGAGGTCTCGGCGGGGTTCCCTTCACTCTGTCCTCTGCCGGTGTCCAGAGCACGGTGGGCACCGATCTCGCTAACTCCACCCCACGCAGCTTGCACGCCGGGGGGCCTCCTGCTCTCTCCCCGTATGGCTGTGGGTCATGGGTTCCGATCCCACTGCCTTCGCTGCTGCGGGTTTGGGTTTGGCCTGGTAAGGTCGCCTCGCCCCCGACACTGCGCACCCCTCCAGTGCAGGACTGTTTCCCTCCCCTCTGCTCCCCCAGCTCACTGGCACCCGATGCCCCTTTCACACTCAGAATCTAGAGCGCATTCTGGAATTTTCTGGAATGACTTCACGCCCCACAAGTGCCGTGACACCTCCGTTCCCTCTTCCTCTCTGATCCTGGGAGGGTTTGTTAGAAAGTCTGGGAAGCGGATCAAAGCCTCCTCTTTGTGGCTTCTGTGGAGCCATCGGTCCCGGGCCTCACAGTGGCCCGTGTGTCTGCTCCGCTCACAGCACAGACCGAGCCTGACCCGGAATGTGCTTGGAAGGAATTCTGCTGGGAAAACACATCTGTGTCGCCTGTGCCGAGTCTGAGGTTCCGGTCTGGGGCCTGCTACCCATTTCCCGTCCCTTTGGGCAGGTCCCTTTCCTACCGGGCCTCAGTTTCCCCACATGTAAAGTGCAGATGTGCATACACGCACCCTCGAGAGGGGTTCTGGGGTCCACTCAGGGGGCCTCCCAGCTGCCAAACGCAGAGCAGATGCTGGCACGCAGCCTCTCGGCTGTTAGGGACACACATGTCCACAGCAGCTGCACCTTCGAGCAGGAAGTGGTCCATGCCGTAAGCAGGGGACAAGCCAGAGCGTGACGGCTTCCCTCCAGTGGCACAGTGATGAGGGCAATGCCACTGCCCACCACGCCGTTCCTACTTCGTGTGCGTTCTACACAGACCTCTGGAATCAATCGGTCTGCTTCATTAACCCTTTATTCAGATAAAAAACCTAAGTCTCAGAGGTGCCAGCCTCGCCCACACCCAGGGCTTGCGGGTGGACAGAAGCGCCAGCCTCGCAGGTGGGAGCTGTCTTTCACACGTGCGTGTGGCTTCCGTCTTGTGTTGGCAAGTGGAGTGGGGAGAGTAGGGGCGCCTCACCCCGAGGAGGAGGGGTGGGCATATGTCCCCGCCGATGGAGTAATTACGGAGGAGGAAAATGGCTTCATTAAATCATTTTTTAAAAGTGAATATGTACAAACACTCAGCAATTAGGCCGCCGATTTGCAAACAGCAATTTTCCAACTGCGGTCGCCTTCCATGTTTCTATTTGCCCGTTTTTAGACTCTGGTTTCTTATTTTTAATTGGAATAAATGTGGATTGGATTGATTACCTCCTGAGGCGCTGGGTGCAGTTAAAGAACTTGGTGGAGCTACTGAGTGCTGGAGAGGTCCCCTGGGGGACAGCACCAGGCACAGAGAGGGGAGACGCTCAGTGAGCACTGTCGACCTCACCCCTCACCCTCTTCCCCTTCCCCTTTTCCCTCCCTCCTCCTCTCTCCTCCTCCTTCCTCCCCCCTCCTCCCCCCTCCTCCCCCTCCTCCCCCCTCCTCCCCCTCCTCCCCCCTCCTCCTCCCTCCTCCCCCTTCCTCCCCTCTCCTCCCCCCTCCTCCCCCCTCTTTCCCCCTCCTCCCCCCTCCTCCCCTCTCCTCCCTCCTCTTCCCCCTCCTCCTCCCTCCTCCTCCCTCCTCCCCCCTCCTCCCCTCTCCTCCCCCCTTCTCCCCCCTCTTTCCCCCTCCTCCCCCCTCCTCCCCTCTCCTCCCTCCTCTTCCCCCTCCTCCTCCCTCCTCCCCCCTCCTCCCCCCTCCTCCCCCCTCCTCCCCCCTCCTCCCCCCTCCTCCCCCCTCCTCCTCCCTCCTTCTCCCTCCTCCCCTCTCCTCCCCCCTCCTCCTCTCTCTTCCTCCCTCCTCCTCCCTCCTGCTCCCTCCTCCTCCCTCCTCTTCCTCCTTTCTCCCTCTTTCTTCCCTACTCCTTTCTTCCGTCTTCCCCTCCCTCTTCCCTCATCCTTCTCCTCCCTTTTCCCGCCATCCTTCTCTTCTTTCTTCTCCCTCCTCTTCCCTCCCTCTTCCCTCCTCCCCCGTCTTCCCTCCTCCTCCTCCCTTTTCCTCCCTTTCTCCCTCCTCCCTCCCTCCTTCCTTTCTCCCTCTTCCCCATCCTTGCCGTTCTCCCTCTCCTTCCTCCCTCTCTTTCTTCTCCCTCCTCCCCTCTTCTCTCTTCCCTCTTCCTCCCCCCATCCCTCTCCCTTTCTCTCCCCTTTTCTTCCCCTTCCTATTTCCCTCCTCCCTCTGTTTCCTCGCTTTCTTCCTTCCACACAGGCTGAGCTCTCCCAGGGGTTTTGACAGCATCCAGAGATTCCAGGGAGAATTCCTCCCCGGCGGGGCAGGCTCAGGAGTCACTAGGACCGAGACGGAAGGATGCGCGGGAATCCGATCCACGAGTGTCCGCGCCACTGCTTAGACTCAGACACTCAAACCCAGTTCCCACATGTTCAGTGGGAAACTGTGGCCCAGGGAGGGAAACCCGCTCACCTAAGGTCACATGGCCTTCAGGTCTGGCACCCAGAGCACCTCCAAAGGAATCACGCAAGCATTTATTAAGTGCCAGTTGTGTGC
Organism: Saimiri boliviensis; assembly: GCF_048565385.1. Lineage (NCBI taxonomy): Eukaryota > Metazoa > Chordata > Mammalia > Primates > Cebidae > Saimiri > Saimiri boliviensis. The sequence continues at coordinate 5,318,422 of NC_133451.1, read as the reverse complement.
CTGGCCAGCAGAGGCTTGGCTTCCCACTCCATCCGGGAGACCTGCCTGGGCTTCAGAAGGTGTAGCGCTGGGTGTGGGGTTCATCTGAGGGTCCTGTGCTCTGGTGGTCTGCTGAGAGACAGGCCCAGCCGTCTGATGTGAGGTTAGTGGCAGGCCCCCTTCTCTCCCTCTGCCCAGCCCACCACAAGCTGGGGCGGCAACTGAGCGGGACACGGCCTCCATCACGCTGACCCTGCTGACAAGCCCCGAGCACCCCTGCCCACAGGCCACTTTCACATGGTTGGACTCCCAACCCCTAGCTGTGTCCAGCGCCCAGCACTGAGCCCGGCGCCCCGCAGACATTCAGCCTGTCACTGGGTCACACAGGCCCCTCCCTGCTCCACCGTGCTCCCCAGAGCCACACACTTAAACCTGCAGTGCCCCCCAGTGGTCCCAGCAAGGGTCCCTTCCCTCCTTGGGCCCATGGGGCTTCCCACTGTCTCAAACTCGAACTGCTGCCTGTCTCCATTTCTTCATTGAAACACAGGAGCTCCCTGGGGGTACACGGAGGTTGAAACAGGAAGGTGAGATGCTGATTCAGAGTCTTCCTCGTGTACAATAGATGCTCAGTCAGTGCAACTGCCTGGAGAGAAGTGAATAGAGTCATCCCAAAATCCGTGTCCTGGAGGATCCTCAGGGGTGATCCAGGGCCTTTGCAGATGTAACGAGCTAAAGATGGAGTGAAAGTCTGGCTTTAGGGTGGCCCTACATCCGACGTGAAGATGGAGGCAGAGAGTGGCATCATGCAGCCCCAGTCCGAGGGACGCCTGGAGCCCTCAGCAGCTGGGAGAGGCAGGAGGATCCTTGCCTGGAGCTTTCAGAGGGAGCTCGGGGCCCTGCCAGCACCTTGACTTTGGACTTCTGACTCCAGAACCATGAGGGGACAAGCCACCCGGTTTGTGGTATTTGCACAGCAGCCCGTGACCTCAGCCCACGCCCTGGCCTGCCTTTCCCATCATGGCACTAGAATTACCGTGTCTGCTTGCACAACATTGAAAACACACAGGAAGTGGTCAGCAGGCTGGTGTGGGGTTGGGTTTTTGCATGTTTTCTGAAGGAAGGACGTCGAGAGTTTAGAATAATGACCAGACAAGCAGCACGGCCAGCCTTGTTCTTTCCCCAGAAAGTGGGATGTGGCGGCACCTCCTACCCACATCTCTTCTCCCACGGGTCTGGCCTCCCCGGCACCCTGAGCTGTCTGCCCCTCCCCGCCCCACTGCCACGGCTTGCGTTTCATGTCTTCTAACCAGGATCCGAGAGTCTAGGCTTAGAGCATGCACTGCAGAGAGAAACGCACTCCCATAGAGAGACAAGGCCATCCATCACTGAGGATCCTGTCCCCCGGGGACCCCTGGTCTGCAACAGGAACCCAGCGCGTTCCAGAGAGCAGGGGCTTATCTCGGGTCCTCTTTCCCTCTGACACAGCGCAGGGAGAGGCAGAGGCCGGGCAAACCCGCTTGGCGTTCTCCAGCTCTGCTCCCTGCAGGAAATCCTCATCATTAGGTATCATCATGGCTACACTTACTTATCCGAGAAGCAGATACTCAGAGGAAAGAAGGCAGTGAGACAGACTCTCGAGTTGCTCACTAGGAAAACGCAGTAAGGGCAAGAGGCTTCCGGGAAGAACGGATCCCTTTCTGGTCTCTCGAAAGGGGTCTGGGAGGCCAGACAACAGGGATACTTGCGGGGTGCCTGCAGGTTAAGGGTGTGTGGTCACAGCCTTTTATGTTAATGGGGTCCCCAAAGATGCCTGATTCCAATGCTCTGATGCCTCAAAGAAGAAAACTAATGCAAAGATCCACAGTGGGCTGTCCAGGGAGCAGCAGCAGGTGGATGAGCCCAGAGCCCCCAACTGCTTCATCCAGGGGCTGTCCTGACTCCCAGCCCAGCCCTCCACCTTCCCCCAAGCAGCACAGCACTAGAGCAGCGTCACCCCATCTTCATGTCACCTGGGGTCCCCTCTGTCTGCTCCTTCAGCCCGACACCTCCAGCAGGCCCAAGACACGCCAACTGAACTTCCTGTCCTTCCTCTCTCTCCTCCACCTCGGCAGTCACCTGTCCTTCCTCTCACTCCTCCACCTCGGCAGTCACCTGTCCTTCCTCTCTCTCCTCCACCTCGGCAGTCACCTGTCCTCACCTGCAGACACCTGTCCCCTCCTCAGTCACCTGTCCCCTCCTCAGTCACCTGCCCCCACCTCAGTCGCCTGCCCCTCCTCACTCACCTGTCCCCTCCTCAGTCACCTGTCCCCTCCTCAGTCACCTGTCCCCACCTCAGTCGCCTGTCCCCTCCTCAGTCACCTGTCCCCACCTCAGTCGCCTGTCCCCTCCTCAGTCACCTGCCCCCACCTCAGTCACCTGCCCCCACCTCAGTCACCTGCCCCTCCTCACTCACCTGTCCCCTCCTCAGTCACCTGTCCCCACCTCAGTCACCTGCCCCCTCCTCAGTCACCTGTCCCCTCCTCAGTCACCTGCCCCCACCTCAGTCGCCTGCCCCTCCTCACTCACCTGTCCCCTCCTCAGTCGCCTGTCCCCTCCTCAGTCACCTGTCCCCACCTCAGTCGCCTGTCCCCTCCTCAGTCACCTGTCCCCACCTCAGTCGCCTGTCCCCTCCTCACTCACCTGTCCCCTCCTCAGTCACCTGTCCCCACCTCAGTCACCTGCCCCCTCCTCAGTCACCTGTCCCCACCTCAGTCACCTGCCCCTCCTCACTCACCTGTCCCCACCTCAGTCACCTGCCCCCTCCTCAGTCACCTGCCCCCTCCTCACCTGTCCCCTCAGTCATCTGTCCCCTCCTCAGTCACCTGCCCCTCCTCAGTCACCTGGTCAGGAGTTCAAGACCAGCCTGGCCAAGATGGTGAAACCCCGTCTCTACTAAAAAATCAAAAAATAGCCTGGCATGGTGGCGTGAGCCTGTAATCTCAGCTACTCAGGAGGCGGAAGCAGGGAATTGCTTGAACCCAGGAGGCGGAGGTTACAGTGAGTAGAGATTATGCCACTGCACTCCAGCCTGGGTGACAGAGAGAGACTCTGTCTCAACAACAACAACAACAAAAAAGTGAAGAGAAGCAGGTGGCATGGAAAGGAGTGGAAGGAGCTTAAATAGCTATCACTCAGTGAAAGGAACCAACAGGAAAAGGTTGTGAATGCTAGGATTCCACGTGGGTTACATTCTGGAAAAGGCATGACTATGGCAATGGTAAAAGGATTGGTGGTTGCCAGGAAGTAGGGGGCGGGGAGACGAATTGGGGGAGAACAGAGGATTCTTGGGGCAGTGGGGGGTGCCTGTCATTCTACATGTGCCCAGACTTGTAGAGTATACAACCCCCAGGGCTGGCCCTGACATGAACTCTGCACTCTCATGGTAATGATGCCTCAGGGTGGCCTCACTGATTGTAGCAAGTGAGTCTCAGTTGGGGGCCCTGATGGTGGTGGTGGTGTACAGGTGGGGTTGCTGTATGGGTTGGGGCTTGTTAGAGACAGAATGCTTGTTTTTAGGTACTGTAAGGAAAAATAGCATTCAGACAAAAAGTTTTTTCTGCAAGACAATTTTACTTTCTGCAGGAAGGGTACTCGTTGTCAGCTATCTTGCCAGGAGCATACAATGAACAAAGGAAAGGCAAGCATATTTATTCTTTATGCATTGGAACTGTACTGCTGTGTCTGAGCTTTGTGGGTTGGAGCTAGCCTTCACAATCTAAGGTTAAAACTTGATTGGCTAACAACTTAAACTTTTCTAAATAGGAAACAAACAAGAAAGAGGAAGTTGCCTAAAAAAGGACTTAGAACAAGCATCTTGGTTGTGTAGCTTCTGGTCATGCTCACAGGCATGTAGTACATTCTATGTCCTTGTACTTTAACCAAGATATTTGTACTGGATGTGCTCACAGGCATGTCCCAGCTCGCAGCCTACACCCCTTCCTTATTTGGACTTCCTCTTTTCCTTTGTTCTACATTGCCTTTACCTATTTAGAAAAGTTTTAAGTTGTTAGCTAGTCTAGTTTAGTTTAGATTGTGAAGTCTGGCTCCAGCCAACAGAGATCAGACACAGCAGTAAGGACCCAGTGCGTAAAGAATAAATATGCCTGCCTTTCCTTTGTTCATTGCACTCTTGTGACAAGATGGCTAATAGAAACACCCCTTCTGCAGAAAGTAAAATTGCCTTGCTGAGAAAACTTATTGTCCGAATGTTGTTTTTTCCTTGCAGTACCTAAGAACAAGCATTCTGTCTCTAACAGGGCAGAAGGTGAATGGGAACTCTCATTTCTACTCCATTTGCTGTGAACGTAAAAGTGCTTTAAGAAATAAAGCCTATGGGTTAAAATAAAGAACAGGTAAAATTAATTTTAATCAGATTTTAATTAACTCAATATAGCCAAAAGATTATGTCAACATGTAATCAATATCCACATTATAAAGAAATATTTTACATTCTTTGTAATGCTAAGTCTTTGAACTCAGTATATATTTCACAGTCTGAGGGCATCTCGATTTGAATGAATTTACAGTTCTAGTGGTGGACGGTCCTGCGGGTCCATGGTACTGCCCAACAGCACGGGTCCAGCCCTCTCTGTGGCCCTGGGAGTCACCTGCCACACCCACCTCTGGCCGCCCTGCTATCTCTCGAAGCCCATTCTGGGACACTGCTTCTGAACCAGCTCCCACACACACTTTGGACCCGGCTCAAATGCACACTTGTGTTCAGCCGAGCAACGCCTCCCACAGACATCCATCTCCAAATCCCCAGGAGCTGTGACTCTGCTACCTTACATGGCAGAGGGGACCTTGCAGATGGATTATATTAAGGATTTTGGGATTATCCTGGATTATCCTGTGGGCCTTTGTAATCACAAGGAGGGAGCCAGAGGGACATGGGACGGTGGCAGTCTGCGCTGTGATGGGAAGCAGAGTGGAGTGACAGATTCCGCGGTGGGGGAAGGGGCTTTGGGCCTGGGACTGCAGGAGGTCGTTAGCAGGCTGGAGAGGCAGGGTGTGGGTCATCCCCTGGAGCTTCCAGGCAGTGCCCACACCTTCATAAGACCCCCTGCAGACTCCCGCTCTCCAGAAGTGTAGATAATGAATGTGGCTGGTTTTAAGCTGCTGAGTCTGTGGGCCTTTGTTACAGCAGCCACAGGAACCTCACAGCCCCCTCCCTGCCCCCCGCTGTGAAGTCAGCCCACCAGTGTTATCGCCCCGCCTCTGAGCCTGGGGGTTTCCTGCCAGGAGCTCCTTGTGCATGGACGGGAGAGGAAGAGACCCAGACTAAGGCAGGCAGGAAGATGCAGGGATGGGATTTAAAGGCTTTAGAAGGAAAAGTCATCCGGTCGGTGATGGATTAGACCTGGTAGTGGGGGCAGCCTGGGGGGCCGAGGATGGCGCCCGGATGCCCTCGGTTTCATGTTTCCCCGGGTGTCCCCCAGGGCTCTGGACGTGCCTGTCACCATTGCTGCTCTCTGCTGCAGTGTCTGATTGGTTGTGCTCTCTCTGTCTCTGTCTCTCTGTCTCTTTCTCTCTCTCTGTCTCTGTCTCTCTCTGTCTCTCTTTCTCTCTCTCTCTCTCTCTCATCTCTCTCTCCCCACAATAGCAACCAGCCTGTCACCCCCATGAGAGCAGGGGATAGTGTCCGAGCTGCCCATGGATTCCACCCTCTGTGTAGTGTAGTGATGGGACACAGAGCAAGTACTCCATATGCACACGTCATATGAAGGAATATGAATGAGGTGATGAATCTGGATTCCTAGGCTCACAGTGTGGGCCTTAAAGCATAAAAAGTTAAACAAATGTAGAGGGAATGAATGGGTGAATGGCTGAACCAATGTCCCTAGTATCTAGCAGGAACTGGACTTGGGAGTCACAGATATCTGAGGAACTGGGTTTGCAGTGTCTGCAGGGCAAGGGGCTTCCTAGGCCCCTGCAGCTGCTATTTATTTATTTATTTATTTGAGATGGAATCTTGCTCTGTCACCCTGGCTGGAGTGGTGTGATCTTGGCTCACTGCAACCTCCACCTCCCGGGTTCAAGTGATTCTCATGCCTCAGCCTCCTGAGTAGCTGGGATTACAGACACCTGCCACTATGCCCAGCTAAGTTTTGTATTTTTAGTTGAGAAAATACATGGTTTCACCATGTTGGCCAGGCTGGTCTTGAACTCGTGACCTCAGGTGATCTGCCCACCTCAGCCGCCTGAAGTGCTAAGATGACAGACATGAGCCACTGTGCCCAGCCAGGACCGTGCTTTAAATGGACCCGCCTTCCCTGTCCTCAGGGCCCTCGTACCTGGAACACAGCTGCCATCACAAAGTACCACCGTGGTGATCTCTCTCTCGGGGTCAGAAGTCTGAGTGGTTTTTGGGGGGCTCTGAGGGAGCCTGTGCTCCCTGCCTCTCTCCCAGTGTCTGGTGGCTGTCGGGATCCTTCCTGCCCTTGGCCTGCAGCAGCCTAGTCACCCCACTCTCTGCCTTCGTCTTTGTGCGGGCTTCTGTGTGTGTGTGTGTCCCAATTTCCAAATTCTTATGACAGCAGTCATACGGGACCCAGGGCTCACCTCATCCAGCACGGCCTCATCATAACTATTGTATCTGCAGAGATTCTGTATCCAAATTAGGCGGTACTCACAGGTTCTGGGTGCACAGGAATTTGGAGAACACTTCTCAACTCCATCCGAATGCCTTTCCCGGCCACGCACAACCTCTCTCCTTCCTTCTGGGCTTTGCGCAAACATCACCTTGTCAGAAGGGCCTTTCTACCACTCTGAAACCCAGCGGCCCCCGCCCCTCCCTCCCCACCCGCACCCCCACGCTGTTGACTGTCCTTCCCGCCCTCATCACATTTGATGCTGCCGTGTTTTTGCTGCTTTCTTTATCGTCCATCTGCCTCACCCCATCTCCCCTCCTAGAAGTGACGCTCCTAGAGCAGGGCCCTTGCTCACGGGCTCCCTGCTGCACACCACGCCTGGCAGGAGCTCTGGGGCTTGCAGGTGTGAGCAGGCTCCTCTGTCCCGCGTGGGTGAGCAGGACTGACGCCGGCTGGAGGCTGGGCTAAGGCGAGCAGTCCCGGGAGTGAAGGGAAGGGGGGACTGAGAGGTATTTGGGAGGCAGAATCAATCGATGGGCAGGTCTTGGAGATGGCTCAGGGGGGTGGGGAAGGAAGGGGAGGCTTCCCCTGCGTCAAGCTCGTAAACACATTCATTGGTTTCTGCAAGGGCCCTGGAATTTTCTGGGTCTCTGGATCAGATCGATCCTCTGCTAATGGGCCTCTCTCTGCGTCCTTCCAAAAGAAAATCAATTCTCTGAGGTTTGAGAGTGAGTGCGCCCTAATGACACCTCCACGGGGCTTCTTTGTTCGCTCCAGCCCAGTCCTCCCTGGGGCGGCCAGGAGCAGACAGAGGCCAGACGGGTCCTCAGGCCCCCGCCATCCTGGGGAAGAGCTGACCCCTGGGAATTGGTGGGCTGGGGGTTGGGGGTCTGCTCTTTGTCCTGGCCTAGGAGGAACCTTGTGACCCCGAGGCCTGTGGGGGACACAAATTCTGGGGACCTGTGGCCACATGGCCACCATGCCCAGAGATGATAAACAAACAGGCCATTTTCCTGGAGCCTCAGTTTCACTTGAAGATTTAGGAAGGAATTACCTCCATGTAGAAACCACCAAGGATGTGTTCTAGGAGGGCATTAAATAGGTCCCCGTGGGGAGAGGTATTTATACTAAAGCAGCTCCAGGCCAGTCCCCTCGGCCCCCACGGGACAAACTGGGTGAGTCTGAGAACACTGACCTCACAGTCAGGCCACACAGGCTGGGCTTGGAGCCAGGTGCTGGGGTCTGACGCAGGAGCACTGAAGCTCCTGGTTCCAGCCCAAGCCCTCCTCGCCCAAGTTGGGGAGTTGCCCCCAGTCCCCGAGCTCAGCTGCCCCCAGTGTGTCTCAGCAGTGATCAGACATGGGGAAGCCCCTCGAGGCACAGTGCCCATGGCAGGAGCCCCACAGCCCCGCGTTCTGACTCTGTTCTCCCCGCCTTGGGTCCGTGTCTGGACTCTGCGTTGATAGAGCAGGGGTGAGGTGGGAAATGCCTCCCCAAGCCCCTCTGTGATCTCCAGCACACTCAGGTGTATTCTGCAATCCCAGTGTATTTTAACGGGTGATGAGAAGAGGTGTTGGTTTTAGGGTCTCTCTCTGGGAACTTAATCTTCAATGGAGAATTAATTTCATGTCCTGATGCACGGACAACTTCCAAACAGCAGATATGAAGTTGCCTTGTGGCTTCTCTCCTCTTCTTGCTGGGGAGCCAAGGCACTTTAAAGCTCAGTGTACCCCCAGATTCTCATGTGGCCAGCAGGGCCTTGCCCCAGGCGGTACTGAGCGAACAGCCCCATCTCCCAGCACGAACCCACCAGATGCTGCTCCCGGGCGGGCACAGTGCTTGGGGTCTGATTTCCAGCAGCCACCCGAGCTCCGGCACCTGCCTGTGGTCCCCTACCGTCCTGTGCTGCAGGTGGTGGCCAGGGTGGAGGATGGGGCTCCCTGGAGAAGCTCAGCATCCAGAGAGGGAAAGAGACAAGCAGGCAGGTCACAGGGACGCCTCAGCGCAGCTGGCGATTGTCCTGCCTGCACACAGACCATCGGCCTGAAATCAGACGGGCCAGCGTCAATCCTGAGTGGGCCACTTATCAGCTGAGGGATTTCAGGCAGGGAACTACCCCCTCGGGGGCGCCTCTGATCATCTGTGAGATGCATACAGTGACCTAGAGGTGCCCGGCACATAGGTGGCATCGGTGAGGAGTGGCTGGCTGGGATTTGGAGTCAGAAGGACCCGACTTTGGATCCGAGCTCTGGAGCTCCACACCTACGCTCCACAGCTGCACTCCACACCTGCGCGCGGCCTCCAGTGTCCCTGAGAAAGCCCAGTCTCCTCTCCTGCCTTGTGGTGGTGCGCTGCCCCCAGGCAGCACTCAGGGTGTCTGGGGCACTCTGTCTGCACGGGCACAGGGCAGGGACTGGACCCCATGTGAGCCAATGAAGGCTGTACCCGGAAGGAACATGGCTGACGACTGTCCCTTCATTCCCCCAGGTCGTCGGATTTCGGGACGTCCTACACCAAGCTTACCCTCCAGCCTGGCGTCACCACCATCATCGACAACTTCTACATCTGCCCGACCAATAAACGGAAGGTAGGTGCTGCCGGGGCGGCCGCCGCTCTGGCTGCAACTCGGCTCTTGCCTTGCACCGCTCACTCTGCAAAGCAAGGGGGCTGCTGCCCTGACTGCCGCCCTGCCTGCTGGCTCCTGCTTTGGACCGGCCGGAGCGTGAGATGTTTCCCTCGCAGCTCTCGCTGCCACCCCTCCCACTGCCACCTGACACGGTTCTGTGCTTTAAACCAGAGGCCAGGCTTTGGAGGAAGGTGCCATCTGCATACCTGGGGCACATGTGTCTTCTCCCGGGCGGGGGGGTCGCATCCATCAGGGCATAGCGGGCAGGAGTTTCGGGCCTGGAAGCGGAGAGAGACGCAGCTGCCTTGGGTTGAGAGCCCTCGGAAGGCAGTGCTGAGCAGGCCCGATCTTCGGAAATTAGTTGTTGATCTGGTTTTGATTGGGCTGTGATTTTCATCTGAGCTCTCTGCTGTTGTCTGGATCTGGGGGAACTTCTTGATTTTGCTCTCTGGCTGGCTGTACGGTAGGAGAGAGGGGTCTTTCCAAGGTTACCCACTGTGTTCCGTGAGGGGACCCCTCCTGCAAATGTGTGTCTGTGTTCTGAGCCACCCCGCTGAGCCAGAGTGAGGTCAGCAGAGGCACCAGGGCAAAGCTGTCCTGCGAACCTGACTCCATTCAGCAAACAGTTCACGGTCACACAAAGAAACCTGGACAGACCAGTGTTCGAATCCCAGCTCAACTCCCTGTGCCTCAGTTTCCTCAAATGGGATCTTGCACAGAGAATCGTGAGCTCTAGAATCAGGGACCCAGAGCCCCTGTGTGGTGCTTGGCATGAGGTGGGCACACAGGCCCCTGTGCTCGGCTCTAATGGTGACTTTGAAGGAGACATTTGAGCCACTTGGAGTCTGCGAGAACGTCTGTGAATCAACAAGACATCCCAGAAAGGGAGTCATGGGGGACAGTGGTACTCCAGGGGTGCTGGAGTATCGTGGGGACGGTGATACTCCAGGGGTGCTGGAGTGTCGTGGGGGACGGTGGTACTCCAGGGGTGCTGGAGTGTCATGGGGGACGGTGGTACTCTAGGGGTGCTGGAGCGTCATGGGGACAGTGATACTCCGGGGGTGCTGGAGCGTCGTGGGGGACGGTGGTACTCCGGGGGTGCTGGAGCGTCGTGGGGGACAGTGGTACTCCGGGGGTGCTGGAGTGTCGTGGGGGACGCCGATACTCCGGGGGTGCTGGAGTGTCATGGGGGACGGTGATACTCCGGGGGTGCTGGAGCGTCGTGGGGGACGCTGATATTCTGGGGATGGTGATATTCCAGGGGTGCTGGCGTGTCTCACTGGTTGCCCTTGTGGCAGGTTCATGGGCTCAGAGGCACTGGGCGCACTGGAGCTCGGCAGCCTCTGCTGAGCCCACAGGCCTAGCAGCAGCAGTCCATGAAACGGGGGGCTGAGGGCGTGCAGCCTCCATGGGGCTGTCTTGGTGGCCTCAGCCGCATTTCTTTATGGGATGTCATTTCTCTTCCTAAAGCAGGTTGCTTTGCTGTGGTTTTTGTTTTTGCTTCCTCTTCTTGATTTCTGCTGCAGGAGCTCCCAGATGGACAGACTTGGAATGCAGAGGGGGGAGGGCTGTGGCCGGGAGGCGAGGGAGACCTGGCCTTGGGGACAACAAACAGAGGTGCCTGATGGAAGGCCACATCTTGACACGTAGGGAAGAGCGGCGGGTTGACCTGAGCCAGCCCCAGGCCTGGGGACTCACACGCCCGATCTCTCTCCATTCCACAATGGCTCAAAGACGGGGCATTATTATCCCACTTTCCAGGGAGGAAAATTGGGCGAGAGGTGAGATTTGCTCATTCTTACAGCTGGTGGGGCCTGGGGCCTGGATTTGAACATAGCTTCACTGAGCCCAAAGCTGAGGGTGGAAGGCATTGTCCAGGCTCAGCAGCGGTGAGACCTGCGCCTGCCAGAAGACCCAAGCCCTGTGGGAGCAGGAGCAGACACTGCCTACCGGTCGGCTGTCACCCCTTCTTCCTGGGGTTGCTGTGATTCAAATTCCAGACAAAGGCGAGTGGCTGAGGGCTGGCGCTGCCCGAGCTGAGGGCCCATACAACCCCAGATTTCCGCCAGCACTGCAGGAGGCCACGTTCTCCACCTCCTGGCGCAGCCTCACCTTCCTGTCCATCCAGCCAGCGTGGTCCTGGTGGCCTTCCCGCTGCTGCCCTTCTCTTCATGCAGGGGACAGTCTGCTCCTGTCTGTCTGTTCACCAGCTAGGAGAGTCCACCGGTGCCTGGGATGTGACAGTCTCTCCAGGATCAGCCCCACAGGCCGCATCTGTGTTTGGAAATGTGAAGGGCAGGGCAACAGTGGCGGGAATGGAACCAAGAGAAACTGAGGCCCTGAGGTCAGGGAAGGTGTCACGTGGAAGCTGGCCCAGACAGCGCGAGGTCAGACAGAGCTGCTTCTGCACGGAGCAAGCTAGGACGTGGCCGTGGCCGTGCCCTCTGCTGAGCCTCAGTCTCCTGGCCTGGAAAGCGGGTGGTTGGGAGGGCCCACGGGATGATACACAGAATGCGCAGGGGCCAGCAGAGGGGCTCTGAGGCTGCACCGAGCCTTCTGTGCAGGCCAAAGGCTGGAGCTCCGATGGGGGGCACTCAGCAGAACTTCCTCTCCAGGCAGCTTTGGGGAGGCGTCTGCAGTCTCAAAAGCAGATAAACTCTGAGACAGGTCATTGGAATCCCTGGGTGCGGGCTGGGTTTCAGAGCCAGAGCTAGAAATATCACTGTGAGTACAGGATTGCTTCTGACAGTAGCCCTGCGCCCAGCACAGAGGCTCAGCTGACTTTAAAGGAACGAGATGAATGAATGAGTGAATGGGTGAGTGTCACAAACAGCAGTGCGTGCTGCTAAGCAGACGCAGTAGCCGCGTCAGGTTGGCCTGGGTGCAGACACTGGATTTGCAGGGTGGTGTAGAGGATGGTGTCTGTCCCGGGGAGTCCCTGTCCTCAGTCCAGCTCTGCCAGGTCCCCGCCATCAGGGAGCCACAGGCATCTCACCTGTAAAGGAAGCAGTGATTGAGGGTGGGCTTGACAGGTGAGCGCCTGGCAGAGCCTCACTCAACGTCGCCATTTACCGTCAGCTGAAGAGAAGCCCCAAAGATGTCCTGGTCCCAACTCCTGGAACCTGCGAATGTCAGCTTCTATGGCAATAGTGACTTTGCAAATGGGAATAAGGGGAGGATGTGGTGATGGGAAGTTTCTCCTGGGTTGTCTGGGTGGGCTCAGCTCAGTTTCATCACAGAGTCCTTGTGGAGGGTGGCAGGAGGGCCGGGGCTGCAGGGAGAGCTGGGAGATGGAGCGGAGGCTGAGGCGGGGCCGGGATGGGGCCACAAGCCAAGGAAGGCGGGCGCCTCCGGAAAGAAGTTGGAAAAGCTGAGGAAATGGACTTGCCACCAGAGCGTCTGGACTAACCAGCCCTGCCAACAGCTTGCCTTTAGCTTTGTGCCCACCATGGCCATGGTGGAATGAATTTCTGTTGCTTCAAGCCACAGAGTGCGTCGTGATTTGCTGCTGCAGCCACGGGAGGCTAACACAGCCGCTGTTTTGAGGAGGGGATACAGGGGTGGGGCTGGGAAGAGGGAGGCTGGGTGGGGTCCTGCTCACCCCACGGCCACCCAGTTGGAAATGGCCTCCTGTGGGCCCTCCCCCTTCTGCTGACATACTGACCTGATTCCTGCCGGAGCCCAGGTAGCAGGAGCAAAGTCACAGGTGCAGGCAGGGTCGGGCTCTGGATGCCCCGGTTTGGGGCTGTGCTCACTTCTCTCCCGCCTCCCTACCACAGCACAAAAAACTGACCCTGTCTCTGTAAGACCATGATCCCCCAGGTTGGAGGCACCAGGAGGCCCACTAAGGGCCTCGTTGAACCTGAATTTGGTGCTTCCAAAGCTGCTAATGCTGCAGGCACTTGGGAGCAGGGAGGGCAGTAGCGGTGCGGGGTTGAGCATGCAGCGGACGCAGGGCACCGGGGAGCAGCAGGAACTGGGACGAGAGGCTGCCCTGAGGCTGAGCCCGAGCCCCTGGCTTCTCTGGCTGGGGCACAGGGCCCTGTGCGTGGGTCTGAGACTGGCCCTGTACCCTTGAGCGAGTGTTAACCGGCCTTGTCCCAGCGTCCTCATTGGAGAAATGGGGGTAGTAGCCGTGTCTACACTGTAAGGCTGATGGAATTAATGAGGTGTTCCTTGTCAAGGGCACGGATCAGGGCCCGGCCCGAGGCAGGCACCACAGGTTACCCCACCCCATTCTTCTTAGGGGGAATCACGGAGGCCCTCCTGGCGAGCCATCTGAGACTGCAGGTTAGGAACTGGCTGCACAGTGACGAAGCCTCACATGTGTGGCCCGGTGAGCTGTGTCTTTTGGAGGAACAGGGCTGGCTGTGGAGCAGAGGCCTCGTCAGGCGGCTGTGCCAGGCACAGGGGCATTGCCCTGGTCCTGCTGACCTGCACCTACCTGGTTCCCTGGGACCCAGCTCAGGCTGCTCATGGTTGGCATGGCCTGCCCACACCTCTGTGTTTAGGGAACCAATGAATAATCAGCGATGGGAAGCAGGGCAGCGATCTGTTATCTAACCAACAGGGCAGCATGGATTTCCCTGTGACGCTCCTGGCAGCCGCGCTTCTGCCTCTGGAGAATGAAACATCGGCTCCTGTCTGCAGAGGTGTGGACGGGCCCCGTGCTGAGTGGGGCTGGGCCAGAGGGCACGTGGACTGAGAGGCCGAGGGCAGCAGAGGGCACAGGCCCCGGGCAGAGGCTCCGCTGCTCCTTCTCTATTGGTACGACTGTAGGCAAGCCCCTCCCCTGCCGGAGCCTCAGTTCCTTGTGTGTAAATCGTGATTGTTATGGTTGAAAAGGATCACCTGGGTTAATGCAGACATGGTACCCAGAATCAAGCCTGGCACACAGTTTGATAGTAGGCTTCAGCAAGTGGGAACTCAAGCTGATTTGGTTTTAAATTCATTTAGAGGCAGAAAAACCCCAGTTACCATTCCACATAAAACAAATTTGACTTTACATGTCAGGTGAGGAGTGGGGCAAGCCAGAGAAGCTGCTCAAGGCAGGAGAGGAAACTCGGGCGTGCAGGCTGGTCCCGGGGAACAAGAGAAAACCATGAAGACTGTGGGACAGCGGCCAGGTGTGATTCTTCCCTTCTCCTCAGCCAGGCATGGCCCCTGGCACTCAAGCAGAACTCAGGAGAGATGGACGTGATGGGCTGGGAAACAGCTTTCCATGGAATATGAAGCAGAAATGGCCTTGATCATCGCATGAAATGTGTCTACTCGTAGTTTCTTGATGCCTTCAGCTACCTCCTCGGTGATCATTTTCGGGGTATTGGGCTTTCGGCCAGAATCAGATGTCCCCATACTCAGATGTGTGGGTGGGGGCAGGGCCCGCCTCAGGGGTGCCGTTTGTTCACTTCTGTTACCCAGAGCAGGAAATGGAGGCTGAGGGAAGCTTGGAGCGCCGTCCAAGGTCACCCAGCCAGCAGATCGCACAAAAGCAATCACTGACATGCGGTTCTTAGCCTTGCACGAGGACTTGAGCCCAGGTCTGCCAGACCCTAGAGCATCCCTTGCTATGCTCCAGGCTCCCAAGGCACCCCTGCGGCTAAGTTCTAGCGAGCTGGTGGGGCTCCCTGTGTCTGTGCGAGCGCAGCCCACCCGCCTCTGCTGGAGGCTAGAAACCGGAGGCTCCTTACTGCATACCGGGCGCAGTCTGGGGGCTGCTGAGCTGTGTAACTCTGGGCAGATCCCATTCCCTCTCTGGGCCTCAGTTTCCCCATCCCTTAGAGGAGGGGGCTGAACTGAAGGCTCTGACAGCTCTGCAGTCCCCCTTCTTGCTCCACTATCCCAGCCTCTCCTGGTCTCCTCCCAGGGCGATCCTCCGGGAAGAGATCCTGACTCGGCTCCGTCTACCCTGCGCCCTGGCCATCTCCACGGTGAGAGGGCAGCTTGAACCGGCTCGCTGAGCCCCTCCCAACACCCACACCCCACCCATTCAGCAGATATGGGGCTGAGGCCCTACTAGGCACTGGGCTGTGTGCGGGCGTGGTGCTAGAGACAGAGCCCTTCCCTTTGCCCAGTCTTATAAAGACAGAGGCGATTAAGTTCCTACTGTGCACCCGGGTCCCTTGCCGAGCCCAGGAGCAAAGGTGAACCGGAGCAAGTCCTCTAACCTTCTAGAACCCCTGAGGGTCTAGTGGGGCCTGAGAAACTGAACCTCCCTGCTGCAAGTTTGCAGAAAGAATGAGAAAAGGGTGGCGGTGTCTCACACCTGTGATCCCAGCACGCTGGAAGGCTGAGGCTGCAGCACTGCTTGAGCCTAAGAGTTTGAGACCAGCCTGGCCAACATAAAAAAATAAAAATTAAAAATAGCCAGGCCTGGCATGTACGGTCCCAGCTACTCAGGAGGCTGAAGTGGGAAGATGGATTGAGCCCGAGAGCTTGGGGCTGCAGTGATCTCTGACCCTACCACTGCACTCCAGCTTGGGCACAAAGTGAGACACTGTCTCAAAAAAAAAAAAGAAAAGAAAAGAAAAAGAAAAGGGGGCAGAGTCAGCCTTCAGCTAACAGAGGACTGACCCTAGTGACTCTGATCGGGAAGAGAGGGCCAGTCGCAGGAGCGCAGGCCTCACCAGGTCCGCCTCTCTGTTACTGGATAATGGATAGGTTTTGCAGAGACGTGAATACTATTAGAAGTCCACTGAGCGACAATGACAGGCCGAGCAGCACTTCACAGCTTCTTGGAGACCACTTTCCAGCCTGTCTTACAAAATGCCCTCCTGCGTATTTCTGCCGTCTTGCAGTGGAATCAGCACTCCCTGGGCCTCGCGCTCCTGCTCTTGTCCTGGCCTGACCCGAGACCCTGGGGGCCCTGACAATCCCCAGACATCCCGGGCAATGCTCATATCAGCTTTGGCCCCAGGAACCCTGTGGCACAGGAAGTGCGAGGCACGGCCCAGAGGAGCTGGCCCAGGCGTGGAATTTCTGCCAAACGTCATGTTTTCTATGAAAAATTTATATGAATTTGCATCTTACTTCATTCTAGATCAGTGTTGGTTTAAATATTAAAATCACACACACATTTTCACCAAAAACGCTTTATGTGAAGCTGGTGATCTGGGAGAAGGCTAAGCCCTGGGACACCCTGGCCCACCCACCCATCACCTGCACCCTTGACCCCGGATATGAGAAGCATAGGGTTGGGATGAAAATCCCCATGAGTTCATCTCTGCCCTCATCCGCTCACTCGCCCGTGTCTTCGTGGGGAACCGTCACGTGCCAAGCACTCAGGACTGAGCGATGAATCAAGTGAAAATGTGGTCTGTAAGCAGCTCAAAGTGTTGCAGAAAGCAAAACCCCCCGCTTGGCAGAGGTGGTATGGTCATGACAAAGAACGGCCATGTCCCGAGGCTTTTATGAAAGGTCAGCCTCGGTCTCTAATCCCCACAGCAGCCCTGCTGGGTAAGGATGCTCACGGGCCATTGCACAGGTGAAAGGGAGAGAGGCCCAGAGAGGCCAAGGTGCTTCCCCCAGGCCCCACAGCCAGTGGGCAGCCGAGTCAGGACGTGCTGCAGGCCTGAGGGCCCCCACCGTGCTGTCCTGTCACTGCCCCCCAAAGCCCTCTGACAGCTCTGTACAGACACCAGAAGCCTGTGCTTTGGGCAGGGGGCCCTGCCTGGAGCTGTGGATCCACTAACACCGGCTCCCAAGTTCTCTGAACCTGAGTCCTCAGCAGGAACACGGTGTGGTGGCGTTGCCTGCCCTCCAGGCCCCAGCTTCATGGGACCGAGCTGAGTCCCAGGCTCCTGTGGAGGCCATGCCCACGTCCGCCTCCTGTGAACTCTTTTGAGTGCTTGTGAGAACGCGCAGTCCAGCGCTTCGTTCTGCCCTTTGTGGGTCTCTCTCCAGCCCACGCGGAGGGTGGCCGGCTTCCTTCTCTACCACACTGGGCTCGAAGGGCAATCTCTCCCTCCTTGTCTTCCCTCTCTTTTTCTCTCACTCTCTCTGTCACTTTCTTCCCTCCACTCAGAACCCCTGCCTTCAGCCCCGCAAACTCCTTCTGGGATGCAGAGGCCCCGCCCGCTCCCTGCTGTGCGGCCCCCACCCCTCCCTGGCCCTGCCTCTCATCCCTGCCACCTACTGACCTCTGGGCCCGCCCAAGGTTTTCTTTCTTCTCCTGGGCATGAGCTGTGCATGGTGGTGCTCAGAGGCAGCTCAGATTAGCCCTGGTCCCACAGACATAGGACCCCAGCCTTCCTCTGTGGCTCGGAACCCCTGGGAGCCCATTGGCAGCCCCTCCTCCTCACCCCTCACTGGCGAGGGGGTCCCTGCCCTGCCTGCCCTATCTTAAATCATTAGTGGTTGTCAATTACTGTGACAGCTCTGTTCCTGGGGCCACACGCTGTGCTTTGGGTTGAATTGTGGCCCCCAAAAGCTTTGTCCATGTCCTAAACTCCCCATCCCTGTGGATGTGTCCTTCTTTGGGAATAGGGTCTTTGCAGCTGTAATCAAGGTAAGATGAGGGTCGTTTCCAAACTGGTATTTTTTTTTTTAAGATGGGGTTTCACCATGATGGCCAGGCTGGTCTTGAACCCCTGACCTCGGGTGATCCACCCACCTCGGCCTCCCAAAGTGCTAGGATGACAGGCATGAGCCACCGCTCCCAGCCCAAACTGGTATTTTTATAAGAAAAAGAGAAGAGACTCAGAGACAGACAAGACAGAGGGTAGGTGACGTGAAGACACAGGGAAGAGGGGAGCGCCAGGATGACAGAGGCAGAGGGGAGTGGGGCAGCTGCAGGACAGGGAGCGCCTGCGAGCCGGAAACACCAACAGCTAAAAGGAAAGCCTGGAATGGACTCTCTCCCAGAGCGTCGGGAAGCACTGGTGACACCTTCATTTTGATCTCACAGTCTCCAAAATTGTGAGAGGACACATTTCCGCTGTTTGAAGGCACCAGTGTGTGACACTGTGTCTCAGCAGCCGCAGACGCTGATGGGGATGGAGTCGCTGACTTGATCCTCAGAGCAATGATCAGCATTGTGTTTGCCCAGTTTTGCAGATGGGGAGACCAAGGCTCACAGGGGCTGAGTAATTGTTCAGGATGGGCGGGTGGGGATTCAGGTTCTCACCTGTGAGCGCAGCACTGTGTCCCACGCTCCACCCATGGTTCCTCTTCCCTCTTAGGAGGGACAAAGGGCCAGGCCTCATTAGACCGTCACTGGCCCAGTGACCCACAGGGCCAGGCCATTCACAGGAGGGAAGAGATGCCTCTCTTGATGGGGGGGGGGCGGGGTGGTGGCCTACATGGACAAGGAGGGCTGGGCCGGCCAGCACATGGCAGTGGACAGCCCAGGTTTTGGGGGGCCTTGGAAACCAGGCTGAAGGACACAGGATGGCACAGAGCCCTGGAGGCTTCCCTGTGGGGGTTGATGAGATCAGATGTGCCAGTTGGTTTGTTTGCCTATCTGTTTTTTTTTTAAATTAAAAAAAAAATTTTTTTTTAATTAAAAAAAAAATTTTTTTTTTTAAGCCTACAGCACCCAGTATTCCCTGGTGGTCTCCCATCCAAGTATTAACCAGGCCCGACCCTGCTTAGCTTCTGAGATCAGAAGCGATCAGGCGCGTTCAGGGTGGTGTGGCTATAGATGTCTATCTTTTAAGAAAGTCCACTTGCTGCAGTTGGGAGACAAATGGGGTGAGGGAGAATGAGAGGTAGGGAGGGTCACCCGTCAATGCATCCCTCCATTCATCTGTTGATTCATTCATTCATCAGTCCACCAATTCATCCATTCATCCATCTGCCTAACCACCCATCCATCCACCTACCTGCCCATCCCTCCACCCACCCATCCATCCCTCCACCCACCGTCCATCCATCCATGCATCCACTCATCCATCCATCCATCCACCCACCCACCCATCCTCCATCCCTTCATCCATCCATCCACCCACCCACCCATCCTCCATCCCTTCATCCATCCACCCATCCTCCATCCCTTCATCCATACCTCTACCCACCTACCCACCCATCCTCCATCCCTTCATCCATCCATCCACCCACCCATCCATCCATCCATCCCTCCACTCACCCAGCCAGCCATCCACCCATCCACCCACCTATCCAGCCATCCACCCACCCACACACCCATCCATCCACTCATCCATCCACCCACCCACCCATCCTCCATCCCTTCATCCATCCATCCATCCATCCATCCACTCATGCATTCATCATGCATCAACTTATTTGTTCATTCAAATAATATCTATCTCATGGCCATCTATGCTGCTTCTGACACCTGTGAGGTGACATCCAGGTGAGAGATGATGAATTGGCGACCAGGGACATGGTTAAGATATTCCTTGATTAGGTGATGTGTTAGCTGTTGGTGAAGGGGATGCTGTCCCCTGAGAGGTGGCAGACCTTAGTGCGAGCATGGAGAGTCCAGGATGGGACAGGCAGAGTTCACCAGCCTGGGACATCCAGAGGCAACATCCAACAGACTCAGGGCAGCCAGGTGGAGGCATGGTCAAGGCCAGCAGTAAGAAGAACTGCATGTGCCCCCGGCCACTGCAGATTCCAGGGGTGAGCTCTCGGGTGATGCTTCCTCCAGCCTGGGACAGGCGCCCTGGTCTCTTTCCTGGTTCCACCCTGAATTCTCTGGTCAGCTCAGCACAAAAGAGGAGACCGAGGAAACTGGGGTACTGAACCCCCCCAGCTTCAAGTGATCTAGTTCAGGGCCCTTGCAGACTCTGAACACCGACAGCTCTCTGAGAACAAAGCCAGGCTCCTGGAAGTCCCCTGCCATCCCCAGGCCTCCCCCATGGTTGAACATTCAGGCTGTGGCTGGGTCCTCTGAGGGCTATTACTATGAGGGGCGGGAGCCCCTGCCTGGTGGGAACAGAAGCCTGAGTGTGGAGCCCTGAGGAGGGCTAGGAAACAGAGCTGGGGCTAAATGGGCCATCCCTTCCAATCAGCGATGTTCTCCATTTCCCTTGATAGCCAGGCATCCTCTCCTGTCCAGGAGAAAAATAGCTCAGTTGGGCTTGTTGGTGTATAGGGCTTTGTCTCAGAAATAGAGTGAGCCCTGGGAACTCCAGCCTAATGCATGGAGAATTATTCCCTCTTAAAGTCAATAGGTTATCATAGGAGAGGAGGAAAAAGAAGGAAAAATCAAGCTTCTCAGAAAACAAGTCTCCTGGGTCTCCTGTCCCTGGAACTAATAAAACAGAGAGAGGAAGGGACGCGAGCTCCTCCCTCTTCTGAAGAGCATACGGAGCCGAACTAAAACCCCAGAGCCAAAAAATAAAATAGAAAGTGCAAAGGCCCCCCAGGCTCAGGGGTACACACACACGGGTCGGGGGGCTCCAGACCTCTTCCGGAAGTGCTCCGGAGACCTACCCGATGGAGCTCTACCATGTGCTGGGTGCTGAGCTCGATGGCTCTTCACCTGTCTCATCCATCAGGGCTGGAGGGAGTGGTGGGGGGGACCTGTCCAGAGGCAACATCAGCATAAGCAGCATCCCCCAGGACAGTGACTGTGGCCACCATGTTAGAGAAAAGGAAATAGAGGCTCACAGAGGCTCAGGGACCCACCCAGGATCCCAAGCCAGCAAGGGGCTGGGTGGTGAGTGGGATTCAGACACCCAACTCTCTAGGACTCAAACCTAGACCCACCCCACTGCATCAGCAGACGCTAATCTCACCCCACGGGACCTGGAGAGCCTGGCGTTTGTGGGCACCTGCCTGCCTTTCTGTGATCCATAAAGTAAGCCTTTTGCCGCCTCTGACTTCGGGGAAAACCAGAGTGCACCCTCTGCCTCTGTCAGCTCGGACTGCTGTAACGAAACACTCCAAACTGGGTGATTTAAGCAATAGACATTTATTTCTCATAGTTCTAGGGGTCGAAAGTCCAAGATCAGGGTTCCAGCAAGGTCGAGTTCTGGTGAGGGCTCTCTTCCTAGTTTTCAGGCCACCGCCTTCTCGTTATCCTCACATGGCAGAAAGAGGGCTAGGCAGCGCTCTGGCCTCTTCTTACAAGGGGACCAACCCCATCATGAGGGCTCTACCCTCATGACCTAATTCCTCCCAAGGTCCCGCCTCCAATTAGGGGTTCAGCCTGTGAACCCGGGAGGAATACAATATTCATCCACTGCAGCCTCCTTTGTCCAGAGCACCTTTCCTCTATCACGGGAGGTGGGAGGTCACATTCTAGCCTCGGCTCAGAGGCGTCCAGGAACCAAGCCTGGGTCACCCAGCAGAGCCAAGGCTCACCTCAGCAAGGACTCCCTCTGGGTCCTGCCTCTTCTCCCCTTCCCCGGCTGGCAGGGCTCGCTCAATGGCAAAGCTCAGCTGGCCCAGAGGCGGCTGTGGGGAGTGCTCTCTGCTCTTCTCCTCTGCGCCGCCCCCCACCCCTCTGCCTTCTTTGCCTCAGTATTGCATGTGGGCTCCATCACGGGGAGGAATCTCCAGCTGTCTCGGACCACAGTAAATAATAAATGGTGCTGTTTTTCAAATGGGAGAAGAGGTGACAGGTTCATTCTCTTGTTCCTGAGAGTGGTTTAGGGGACCCATGTGTGCAGGGTGACCGTACACCTGACCCCAAAGGTCATCACAGCTCAGAGGCCATCCACTCTGCCCTGGGCAGCTGGTGATGGTGGGCCCTTGTGTCCTGGTGGGGACGTTGCCGTGGGCTTCCCACAAGAGCACATGTAACCCTGATTCCATTTCCCAATGCCGTGGCCACACAGCCTCCCCGTCAAGCAAGAAGTGGGGTTTAAGGGAGCTCCCTCTAATAGTCTGTGTTGGCTGTAGCCTGAATCGCATCTTTCTTCCCTGCAAAAACATGTATTAGAAAATAGCGACAAATCACTTTCTCATCCTTTGTGCAGTAAGTGCTCTTAGAAAGCCTGAAGGATCATTGCTTGGTAAAAAATAGCTTAGATTCCAAAGTCATTTCTGCACTGGGGAATCCCCAGGTCCAGGGAAGCCCTGGTTAGGATAAGGGTGGTTCCTGCTGCCGCTGCCTATTTTCGATACCAGCTCCTGCTTTCTGGTGCTGAGAAACGCCCCCTGGCACTACAAGCCCACTCATCCCTAGGCTGCGACAGCCGGGCTTCTCCAGGCCTTTGTCACGTGGACAGTGCCACATCCACATGGGGGCACAGGGCCAGGCATGGGTTTCAGCACCGCCCTCCAAATCCCATCCATCCTGGGTGCCCATGAGTCTTCATCCCTGGCCTCTCTGCATTTCCTCCCGGCCCCCAGCCCACACTCCCTGCGCTACCATCTCCTCTCACCAAGCTGACTCCAGCAGCCTCCCCACGGTCACCCTGGTCCTCCTCGGCCCACTTCCCTCCACTTCCAGAGCCCAGCTCTGCCTGGGCCACTGCCATCCCCGACCACACACTCCATGCCTTTTGCCGGCCTTCTGACGTCAGTTACTGCAAAATCCAGGCTGCCTGAGCTGGCCCTGCTCACCTCTGCAAACTCGTCTCCAGGCCTGCAGGCCTGTGGCCACTGACCAACCAGCCATCAGAGGCAGGTCCTTTCCAGACGGGGGCTGGGCCCACGCTCCTCCCACTCTGGGACATATCCGGCCCCCCCTTCCCCACCCCATTCTTCGTGGTCACTTCCTATCTACTCTGCAGCTCTTGCTTCAGATCCCACCTCCTTCTATCCACCTTCGCCAACCCCAGATCAGCTCAGGACCCCAACCACGGAATCTCACTGCTCTTTCCCGCACACACGGACAGTTTGCAAAGAGGCCTGCATGCGTCTGTCTGCTGCCACATCTGTCTTCCTCACCCCACGGGATGTACCCCCAGGGCAGGAGCTCTGTCTCTTTTGCCTTTCTATCCACCAGCATCTGGCACTCTGCCTGGAACATCAATTTCAACAAACAAACGTATGCACGAACAAACAATTAAAAAGCAATTGTTAATGAAACGGAATCTCAATGTGCCGTAGACCACATGTCTGAGACCTTCGCTGCAGGCCAACATCTGTGGATTCTGCTTTGGGCAGTGAGCTTTCATCCTGATTTCTTTCATCATAAGCAATGCAGGATCACACTCCTTTGTGCCAAGAATAGTAATTACCTTTTCTAAAAACAAGGAGGAGGACATTCCTCCAGATACCTTCCTTGGTTAGAATTGCTGGGCCGAAAGAGGAGAGCCTTTGAGGGTTCCGACATACTTTGCTTTCCAAAGTGACCCCTGTCACCAGCAGAGAGGAATGCTCCCACAACCATTTGTCTGGAATACATTGGGAAGTCACCTTTGACTTTACAGATGAGTCGTCTCTGCTGGGCTAATCCTTGGCCTCGTGGGCAGCGATTCCCATTCCTTGGATGCTCTGACTAGGCCTGAGGTCTGTCGTCCACTCTGGTGCAAGGGGGGTTCCTTCCGCATCATGGAGCTGAAGTCATCATGGAGCTCACTAATGCGAGCTGCCATGTGCTAAGTGCCCACTGGAAGCTGAAGCCAGGCAGTCTGTGGAGTGCTTCCCCCAGGGGGTTGGTGACATACAAGCGTCGTCATCCCCACCTACAGACAGACAAAGGGAGGCCCAGCACCGGAAGGTGGCTCCATCAGTGGCACAGATGGGAGCTTGGCTTTGAACCCTGGGCATCTTGTGCCAGGGAGTGACTCACAGTCACGTGACAGTGTGCCTCACCCTGGCATGGTGGGTGTGAGGCAAGGGCCATGTGTCTAAGCAAAGAGGGCACAGCAACAGGAACGGCCACACCCAGTGGGCTGGTCAGCATCCACAGTGACCCAGGGAGGAGAGGGTCAGATGCTTTTCTGCTGCCATTTTTCACCAGAAAAGCAAAGAGCAGCCATAGCTAACTTGAGACACTGAGGAAGGCCATAGCCCAAAATCCTGGTCTCTGCCGGCTGACAAGAGCTGGCCTTTAACGCCCAGCAAGCCGCTTTCCAAGCCCAGATGCCCCATTCCAGAGGCATCCGCATAGCCTGGGGAGCTGATACTCTGATTGGCTGGGCCTGGGTCACATGTTCTACGTAGGGGCCAGGTCCACCCACCCACATGGCCATGGCAGCAGTCAGGGGAGGAGGGTTCTCCAAGCCTGGCAGAGGGCAGGAGAGTGTCCCCAGCAAAGGCGGGGGCGGGGGGAGGAATGAGAGTAGCTGGTGTCCCTGCACCCACCAGCATGCACAGGGGAGCCCAGCAACTGATGCTGCTCTTGCTGCATTTCTTCTATCTCTACTGCTTTTCTTAAGAAAGCACTCCTTATTTTAGGACTTAAAAAAAAAAAATCTCAAACTGCGTTTTCCTGCTTCTTTCAACTCAGCAGCAAGTCTATCGATTGAAGCTTAGAAGGAACTCCCAGCCTGTCTTTTCAGCCTACCTGCCTTCCCACAGAGAACTCCCAGCCTGGACAGCATTCTAGATGTTGGCCTTGTACTGATGTGGTGGGGCATGGGGTGGGGGACTGGGGCAGGGAGTGGATTCCCCAAGCCAGAAGGCCCCCTGAGCCCCGGCCAGACTACAGGGCGCTGGTAATTCACCAGACTCTGGTCACCTAAGTGCTGGCCTCCGTCCCCTCACCTGCTGGCCGTGGGGCCATCTTTGACAGGTCACCAAGCTTCTCCAAGACTCTGTGTTCTTTTTTTTTTCATTTCAGATAATTTATTTGACTCTTTCTTTTTTTTACTTGCTGGACTGTCCAAACCTTCAATCTTGCCTTTTCCACCTTCAGAATTGGGAAGCTTAATGTTATCTATGGTGACTTCAGGTGGGATACTGTCACCTTCATCTCTGATTCTGAACTGTCTTGTGAACTCTCTTCTCAACTGTCCTCTTCTTTGGAACCTGACTGATTCATCTCAAACAAAGCCACATCCATTTGTATAACTGCCATGAGTCCCATCAGTGTTTTCGATATTGAAACGACCAGGTGGTACAGCTGCCATTTCTTTTCTTAGCTTTTCATTTGCCTGTGCCATCTGTGGGAGAAAGGTCTGTACCTCATCCAATTGGGACATGGATGCTTTCTGCACAGAAAGGGAGAAATTCGATAATGCTTATGAAGAACCCAGCACTGGTGCAAGCACACAGTAGGTGCTCAGTTAATTCTTGTTCCTTTCTGCCTGCCCAGAGCCCACTACACACACACAGAGTTCCTCCTTATTCTCTCCTGAATGAGTCTGAACCCCTTGGGGACCAGCACCAGGTCTTATCCTTCTTTGCCCCCAAGACACACCAAGGACAACCACATGACAGTGAAATACATCAGCTCCCCTGGTGCCAGAGGGCCCGTGAAAGCTGGCCCTAGACAGCGGGGTGGGCTGGGGCAGAGGGAGATGAGCTCTTGTATTTGCTCCTAAAGACTGGCATGAATTCAGTGTGGCTAAAATATGAATCCAGTAGCAGACAAACAGAGCAGAGCCAGGGAGGAATGGTGGTGACAGGAAAGACCAGCTCCTCTTCACACCTGCTGGGAGCTGGCATGTTCTCATTTCACGTGTGTGTGTGTGTGTGTGTGTGTGTGTGTGTGTGTGTGTGTGTCTATTTCAAGCAACTAAGGCTACAAATGTTTGACAGTCAACTGCAGTTGCCTCCCTGGCTGTGAACCACCCTGAGACTGTGCTATCCGGGAGCTTGTCTCCCAGGCAAAGACGAGGGTGCCCAGCAAGGAACTGGGGCACTGAGTTCTGGACCTGTCCCCGCCTGCTCCAGCTGGGGGCCATCCGCAGAGGACGACACTTCCCAGGGTCTTAGTTTCTGCTTCTGCAAAAGGAAATGGAGCTTCCTGGGACTCTCAGGTGCTCTGGGACAGCTGCTTTGTATATGGGCAACCAGGTGGCTTTGGTGGCAACCAGCAGAAACAAATGCAGGCTCACAGCCGCAGAAAGGGGTTTTCTTGGAAAGATGTCAGATGGAATTGGGAACAGGGAGGTGTCTGGGGAACCTGGCTGGCAGAGGGCAGGGGGCACAGAGGCTGCAGGAATCTTAGTAGCCACACAGCTGCTGTTACAAAGAACCCAATGACTGCCCACCCTGTGTCTCTGATAGATCGTGAATTTGTCCCTTATGAGGGCAGGAGAATTAATGGATGGTTCCAACAGGACAATCCACTGTAGGGAAGAGGTTATTCTGCACGAGTAAAATGGAGCCGTTTTAGCAAACAAAGTGGGGAGTGTGCTCGGTGCTCACATGTTCATTACCACTTGGGGAAAACCAAAATGTCATAGTCTCTGAGCCCCTTTGTCCATCGGTCTCACCTGCTCGACCGCTGTCTTGGCTTTTGCTTCCCTCCCAGGGGGCTGTGAACCAGCTGAGCTTGGCTTTCCTGTGGGGGTCTTTTTGTTCAGCTCATCTCATTTCAAAGCTGCGCTTGGTTTACTGCACAAAGGGGTACAGTGACTGCTGTGACGTGGCCTGAGCTTTCCTGCTCTGGATTTGTCCAGGGAAGACCACTTGTTCCTATAAGTTCTGCCTACCCTGGTGATTGCTTGCCATTTGTCATGGCAAAATATACTGGAGCTATATTTTATGATGTGATTGAAATTCTTAAGGGAAAATCGGTTTGATATTGTCGGTCTGGGTCTCTCAGTGCATCCTCCTTCCCATCTCACTGCAAATCAAAGGATTGCTTTTATCAGTGTAATTCTCAGGCCAGAGTTCCATGGGGCCTTTTCTTCCGGTTTGGTTCAGCAGGCGTTTCCTGAGCCCCTATTCTGCCTTGGCATCTGCTCCTTTGCGCTACTGTGAAATAAGCACAAGCTAGGGATCCTACCATCGAGAAACGCAAAGTCCAACGGGGAGGACGGGCAAGAAAATAGGTTATCCTTATGCCACATCGGCCGCGCATGCTGAGCCAGAGGGCAATCAAGGGCTGTGGCATACCAAGGGGCCTTGACCCAGGCCAACACAGGAGGTGTTGCCTTGGGCTGAGGCCACTGGCCTGGAAGAGCAGCAAAGAGTCCACTGGAGTGGGGACAGCTCTGAGTGTCTCTATGATGGTTTCTCACTGTGCCAGTGACATGAGCTGGGTCTTCTCTGCTGTCAGGACCATGAGGTGAGGCGTATATTCACAACTACCCACCTGGAGCCTTCTCTGGATCTCCATTTAGCATCCAACTCCAGGCAGCCCGTGAGCCAGGCTCTTTATGAGATGACTTTTATGTTATTGAAAAACATTGATCGGCACCTCCTGGGCTGGGTCCCAGTTTGTGAAAGGAGACTGTGACTAGGTGTATGAACAATTGTAATACACAAATAATGCCACCATGTAATTACTCTGGTGTAAGTGAATAATTACATGGGTAATTATGCATTGTAATCGACGGTGTTGCCTGCTCCACAAATCGTGGTGTCAGTAATGGTTGCAGCCACGTCACTGTGCTCCATGAGGCTCATAAATAGATGCCTAAGGACCCGGCTGTGATATGAATCCTGATTGTCATGTAATTAGAGAGCAATTAAATAGTTATTTGTCCCGTATCAATTAGCCATTATACATTCTCCAAAGTCCTGCTACACTTTGAAGAAAATGTGGCTCTCTCTCTCTCCCTAACAGGGAAATGGAAACCTGTTCCCCAAGAGCTGAGGCCCATGTGAGGTGGAGCAGGTGCACTGCTGAGGGTCCTTGGCTGTGGTGTGTCTGTGCTCTCTGTCCTCAACATTGACTGTTCTCCTGGTCATGGCTAAAAGAGAAAGGATCCTGGGAAGGTGTCTCTGTCCCCTGGGGCACCAGCATGTCCAGCAGGGCAAAGAGGGTGACTCGGCCCTAAAATCTGAGTGAGGACATGGAGGGATGCCCACGCAGGGGCTCCACTAGAGGGTAGCCCGGATTTCTCTGACAAAACAGCATTGGCCCCAGCCCAAGCTTCCCTGGGTTCCTTCTAAACTGACAATGAAAACAGCATAAAATAAGCAGCCAGAAACAGAGAGACTATGCCAGCAGCTGAGGCCTCCTTCTATGAGGTAAAGAAAGCTCATGGAGCAGGGACACCCTGGCCCCCTGCAGGGAGCAGGAACAGTACTTCATCCTCATGCCATGGCCGTGGCTGCACCCAGTGTCATGGGCAGCTCCCAGAGAAAAGTAGATGGCTTTTCCTCCCCACCTTCTTGCCTCCCCACTCCAGCACCCCCGAGCTCTGCATTTGTATGGTCCATAAGGCAGGAATCAGAATGTGGAGGGGCCTGTGGAAAGAGCTAATTCCCTGTGATGTGTGGTCCCTATAGAAGTACAGTGGTGAGGAGAAGGGATAGAAAGTTAGAAAAACAGGTGGAGAGCAGAGGCAGCTCTCAGAGAGGAAGACAGAACCTGGAACGGAATGAGGTGGGGCAGTGGAACAATCACAGGACAATAATTAGATTGGACCATGGCACTAGAGGCCACTTTGGAAGCCCGAGAGCACAGAGTGGACACTGCAGGAAAAAGGAATCAGCGATATGGAGGAGGGGCTGAGAATATGTCTGGACAGCTGGATGGCAGTAAGAAGATGCCAGGCTGGGAGGGCAACAGAGTCAGCCTGAGAACCACAGGCCTTTCCTAGTGAGATCCAGACCAAGTCACAGATGTGTGGGTGGTGGAGTGGTCAGGGGAGAGTTCTGAAGGGGAACAAAGCCCTTGTTAAGGTGATCCTCACAGTCTCGTGTTTGGTTTTTTTTTTTTCCTCTCATTATAAAAGGGGGAAAAAAACCCTTGTAATTTTTTTCTCAAAAAATAAAATATTCTGTATAACAGATAAAAATGGGTCATTATAAGCATATTTTCAGTAGTGAATTTCAAAATGACAAAATGGATTTGAATGCCTGTGGATAGGTGCAAAAAAAAGTCTGATCTCAGAATTTTATACCCAGCTAAGCTGACATCTGCAGACTGAGATAAAGGCAACTTCAAATAGCAGAATATCATGAACTGTGTGCCCAGGGACTTGTCTTCAAATGAAACTGCCTGGAAAACATCTCTTGCCGGCAGAGAGATGGGTGAGGCTCCATGTGGGGAAGGTAGAGGTTTACGAGCCCAAGTATGGATGGAGGCCAGGTGAGCACCAGGTTCAGTTTCAAGAGCTGTTGTCAGAATGGATAGACATTGAGCACACATATCAAAAACATGTTTCTGGAAAAGAAAAGCTATTGTCTCAAACCTGGTATATGTCAATCAAGACTGTGATGTTCAGGAAGGGGAGAGGAAGGTGAAGGTGGGAGGAGAGGCAGCTGGGCCCCTTTCCTGATACAGAGGGAGATCAGAGATACCACTTCATCACATTAGTTGATGTGAATTTGAAGTTGAGGAATATTTTGAGAAATCCCAAGCAATCTTTAGTTAAATCCAACCAGGAAATTCATCACTCACATTTCTGGAGAAGAACATGCAAGGAAAACAGCCATGGGCAAGAGACTCGGGGCTCACAAAGCGGCGAGGGAGTGTCACAAATCAGAATGCTCATGAAATGAGGAACAAATGCAAGACCAAAAAAATCACTGATGACCGTAAGGAGATGCTGATGCCTCAATCTCCTAAGGGGGCAATACATATCCTGGGGAGGATAGGACCAGCGAGGATGGTGCCAGAGGGGAGCTGCACCTGCTTTCAAATACTTTCCAGGGTCTGCCGCGATGCACTCCCAATGCTGGAGGATTGACTGGGACGAACCCAAAAATGCTTTGTGAGCTGTAACATAGGAGAGTTGTGTATTATTATTGAGGAGGAGGCCAGACAGAAGTATAGACCACATCGGTGAATGACATCATGGTATACTTTTAGAGACTACCTGTGGGATGTCCTCTCTGTGCTGGCACCCATCGACCCTCCACTCCTCACCAAGAATACCTTCCCTATTAGACAGTCCTGATGCTAGAGAGTCCACCATTAGGATATTTAGTCCCCCAATAAATTCAGCAAACACCATTCAAGTGTTTGGAACTGAAATGTTTAGAACACATGGAGGTAGAAAGATGAAAAAGATGCCTTCCTTGTGCTCAGGGCATCTTTGATGCCTGGCAGAGATGCATAACGATTCTGCAAGATAACAGGAGTGCCGGTATTGAAATTTGTAGAGCACAGCAGGAGTCCCGAAGAAAAACGTCCCCAAAGAGAAATGCTATGTGGGCCAAATGCTCCAGAGATGGCAACACACAGGAAAGCAGGAAGGGGTGCACGCAGGACCCCATGAGAAACATGCTGGCTCCAAACATAAGGGCGTGCCAGAACACCTGCCTCCAGAACACGAGGGCAGAATTCTCAAGGGGTCTGAAGACTCAGGACAAATGAAGTCCCAGACGCTGAGGCTCAGGTGCAAGTACATCAGAGTCATCACAGTCAAGCTTGTGTCTGGAATCAGCTGCTCATCCTGGCCATTCACCTGGCAAAGCTCCTGAGGATGGCAGCAGCATTGTCCACAAGGTGTCCTTGTTCAGGTTTCTCTCTGGAAACCAGAGTTCAGGTCTAACATACACCAACCTTCAAAAACCCCTTCAGGATAAACACTCCCTCTATGTGAAAGTGATGGTAATTGCATGAGACGAACCATTCCAGAACCTCTGGCTGTGTGAGCCAGTTGCTATTAAACTGTCTTGTTTTAATGGCCACTTTCCCAAAGAGCAGTTAGGTGCAATCGCTCTGAAATTGCCTGCAAATAGCTTAAAGCAGGCGGTATCCTGAGGGTGCTCTCTGGCAGGACCATTTCCAGATGGGTCCCTACCCACTTGTGTGAGCCCATGTAACCTGTGCAGGAGCACAGACACCCTCCAGTCCTTGCTGGCAGAGGGGTAAGGAGGCATCTGAGAAACAGCCCAGGCAGCAGTGTCTCAGCTCATCTCTCTACCCTACACCCACAGATGGGGAGAAGTTCCCATTTCCTCATTTACCCATGCAACTATTTAGTGTCAGATATAGGGACAGATGAAAACAGATACAGCCCCTGCTCTCATTCCCTGAGGGAAGCTGACATTGATTTAAAAAACAAACAAATGCATCAAATTGCAAATCTTGGTTGGGTGAAGGAAATGCACAGTGTCAGGAAAAGGCATAGGTTTAAAAGTGGCTCTAGAAGAGGGTCATGGGGGGTTTTCCCTGCAAAAGTGACATTTGAGCCTAAATTGGAAGGTAAGAGCTACATGGGTGAAAGGAGCAGGTGCAAAGGTCCTGAGACTGGAGAGACCTGGAGAAGATCAGTGTGGCAGCAGGTGGCAGAGGCAGAGCCCCCAGGGAAGCTGTTCACAGGGACAGATGAGAAAGGTGTGGAGCTGGCATAACACGTGCCCAGTAGTCCAACATAGGGTGCTTCTGCAGTGGTTAAGAGCCCTGGAGACAGTACTGATACTCAACACACCACTCACATTGCGGTGGTCATTGACTCCTGGGAGAAATGGGGAGCCAGTAAATGATTTTAAACACAGGATGCCAATGTTAGGGTTGGGTTTGAAATGATCCTCAATGGCTGGATAGGAGTGGTCCCACTGGAGCCCACTTCCCCCATCCAGGGGAGGGGTGATGGGGGTCTGGATGGTGGGACTGGGTTTTGGCAATGGGGAGAGTGGGGTGCCCATCCTCCTTCCTGAAGCCAGAGACACTGGAGAAAGAGTGGGCTTGTGGGGACCCATAATGAATTTCCTCTGAAGATGTTGATTTTAGAGGTGCCTTGAGGCACCTGAGTGAGGAGTGGACATTTGGGTGTATAAGCAAAGAGCTCCAGGAGGTACTGCACTGAAGATGCTGGCACAGCCTCTGTGGCTGTAACCTGGGCCCAGAGGAGCCTACCCTGAGGAGACATGGGAGCAAAAAGAGAAGGAGGACGACTGGTTCAATCACTGGCAGGGACTGAGTCGGACACATAGAAAGACCTAGGAGGCCGAGACCCAGTCTTGGGCTCATGGAAAGTCTGCACAAATTTCACTTTTCACGAGAGTATATATATCCTCAAACTTGTAGTCATACAACTAGAATCTAGGTTTTTTTCCATGCACCCATCTGCCCATCCATCTATCCATCCGTCCATCCATCCCTCCATCCATCCATCCATCCATCCATCCATCCATCCATCCATTCATCCACCCACCCATCCACCATTCAACCACCTACGCACCATCCATTCATCCACCCACCATCCATTTATCTACCCACCCATCCACCTAACACCCATCCACCCATCCATCCATCTACCATTCATCCACCCACCATCCATCCTTTCACCCATCCATCCCTTCATCCATCTACCCACCCATCCACCATTCATCCACCCACCCACCATCCATGTATCCACCCATCTACCCACCACCCATTCACCTACCACCTACCCACCCACACATCCATCCACCCACCCACAATCCATCCATCTACCCACCCATCCACCATTCATCCACCCACCCACCATCCATGTATCCACCCATCTACCCACCACCCATTCACCTACCACCTACCTACCCACACATCCATCCACCCACCCACAATCCATCCATCTACCCACCCATCCACCATTCATCCACCCACCCACCATCCATGTATCCACCCATCTACCCACCACCCATTCACCTACCACCTACCTACCCACACATCCATCCACCCACCCACAATCCATCCATCTACCCACCCATCCACCTACCACCCATCCATCATTCATCCATCCACTATCCATCCATCCATTCATCCATCCATCCTTCCTTTCTTCCATTCATCCATTCACCCACCCACTCACTCACCTATCCATCCATCCAACCACCCACCTGTCCATCCATTGATCTATCCATTTATCCATCTGTCTACTCATCCATCCATCCCTTCATTTTCTTCCCCCGTACCAGGCATACCATTGACATGCCCTCCTCTCACTGGGAAGACAAGTGTGCAACACACACAGGAAGGGCCATGCAGATGCTTCCCATGGGGACACTGAGGAAAGGGCAGTTGAATTTATCTTTGTTCAGTCAACCGGGGAAGTGCCCACGGTCTTTTCCTCTTCCTAGATCTTACAGTGATCTTAGCCTCATTACTCAGTTGGGTTGGGGGTATGGTGGTGGGGGTGGGGGCAGATGGGGGAGAGTGGCAAATAGCTTCTCACATCTGAGTCTCAATTACTTCATCTGTAACTTGGGGTTGGTGACACTACTCTGGTATCTGGTCATTGTGAGTTCCCAATTACGTAAGGATGAGAAAAGGCTTTGGAGATGATTATGTGTTTTATAGACTGCAAAGTGTCTTAGCGATGTAAGGATTCATTCTCTTTATCACACCTATTAAATAGATAGCGATGAATAACCAATCATGGAGACTGAGAATTGGATTAACTGCTCTGGGCTAGATTCTATTATCATAATGATCATCACTGATCTATCCAATGAGTTTTTACCTGGTGCTTTTCCATGTCCAGTGCGTTAAAAAAGGATTATTCCTATGTATGAGCCATCTGAAGCACCTGGCTTTGCAGATGCCCCAGAGAAAGGCACACAGGCAATCCCCAGGGCCTCTGAAAGGGGCAGTGGTTTGAGCTGAGACTTGGCCTGCCATGATGTGATGCCTTTCTTGGGGAGAAAATGGAAGTGGGGGCACAGTACCCCATGTGACGTAAAGAGCAGCCCTGTACCCATGTTCCAAATGCTCTGCACCCACCAGCACATTTCGTACTGTGACGCCTGTTTCGAAGATGAAGAAAAGGAGGCTCAGAGAGGTAGAGCCGACCCAGGGATGCCGAGAAGACAAGGGGTCCAGCCAGATGGGGTTCACAGTGAAGCTTCTGAGTTTCCTGCAACCTCAGAGCAGGAGGGCGTGTGGAGTGAGGAGGGGTCCTGGAGCTCTGTCTCTGCCTGCTAGGTCCCCAGGGCTGCTCTGGGTTCCTGTGATCAGTCACCTCTTCTTCACCTGGCCAAGGTGTCCAGAAATACTGAAATGGGAGAAGGATGTGTAACTGACTCCATCTGGGAAACAGATTCTCTGAGACCAGGTTTTCTTGACTTTGGCACTATTAATATTTGGGGCTGAGGGATTCTGCGTTGTGGGATGGGGCTGTCCTATGCATTGTAGGGTGGCCTTGGCCCACTAGATGCCAAAAGTACCCCTCCATCAGTTATAACAACCAAAAATGTCCCCAGACATTGCAAAGTGTCCCTTGAGGGCAGAATCTGCCGGGGTGGGAAACCACCACCTTGGGCTGAGGAAGACCCGGATGGTCGCCCTGCTCTCCTGTAACGGGGAAGAACCTGGCTTGCAGCATAACTACAGGTGAGATGCCAGCTCCCCCGGTGCTGGTGCAGTGACCTGGAGCGTCCAACATTCTGCCTGGGCAGTTCGTTTCCACTCACATGAGTTGATGTGAGCAATGTGCAAAGCCTCTGCCCGGCACAGGGACACCCACGCCCCGCACCACTATCCTGAGCCCGCACGGTGGGTCTGCACGTGCCTACCTGTGGGGGCTTTCGGCCTGTCCCGCAAGGCCAACTCGTACATCCCTCAGGCTCAGAATTCCCAAGAGGGGCTGTCCCTGTCCCACGCTTCACCCTAGGCCCACTAGTCCAGGGGTCTCTGACTTTACCCCAGAGCTAGCACCTAGAGCCGTGGCTCACCTTCCCAGGCCCCCACATGACTAACCCTTCTCTGCCCTGCCTTGCCCTGCCTGCCTTGCCCACCCTTGGCCTTTGCCCCACATGGTGTCACTCCTGCCCCAGCCTGGACCTGGGCATTCCTGGTCCTCTCTGTGTGTTTCAGGCCACTGCTTGCTTCCTTGGCATCATTTGCTCTTATCACGGGGTGAGACCCCAGTGCTCTGGCCCAGCCCTCACTTTCCCAGGGAAGGGTTCCCTCTGCCCAGAATGGCCTTCTCCCATCACCTGCTGCTGCATTCTGCCCTGGCCTCTAAGCAGCCGTGTGCCTCCTCCATGAGGGCTGTGGCCTCTGAACAGCACGTGCCCCCCTCCGTGAGGGCTGTGGCCTCCCAGCAGCCATGTGTCCCCTCCATGAGGGCTGTGGCCTCCGAGCAGCGTGTGCCCCCTCCATGAGGGCTGTGGCCTCCGAGCAGCGTGTGCCCCCTCCAGGAGGGCTGTGGCCTCTCAGCAGCCATGTGTCCCCTCCGTGAGGGCTGTGGCCTCCCAGCAGCCATGTGCCCCCTCCGTGAAGGCTGTGGCCTCCGAGCAGCATGTGCCCCCTCCAGGAGGGCTGTGGCCTCCCAGCAGCCATGTGTCCCCTCCATGAGGGCTGTGTCCTCCCATCAGCCACCTGCCCCCTCCATGAGGGCTGTGGCCTCCTGGCCCGCAATGCCCTCGGGCTTCCGTGGCTCTATATTTGGGACCACGCAGCCCCTACAAGCTCCCCACCGACCCAGCCACACCTGATTTGTCTCAGGCCTGACCCAGCTCTGTGAAGCTGGGTTGAAGCATACATATGCCCTCCTGAGCCACTCTAGGGGACCGATGGTGACATGGGCACACAGAGGTCAGGGCACACCTAGAGGAGGCTCAGAGCCCTCCCAGCTGAGAAATTCTGCAGGATGTCATGGAGGCCACCCCAATGGTGGGTGTGTGCTCTTGAACAGACAGGGGCTGATGGTGACGGGGGCATTGGAGGCTATGGGGAGTGATGTCAGTGGGGACCCAGGTTGGGCAGTCCTGGCCTGTATCATAAGCCCCAGCCACTGGAGCAACAAACGTGGCTGGGATCAAGGTATTGGCTGGAGTTGGCATGGGTCCGGGGGGGCCTGCATCTGAGCCTGTGCTGCCACCTGCCCACTGTGCCATCTGGGCAAGTCCTCCTCCTGTGCCTCAGTCTTTTCACCAGGGAAATGGGATGACAGTAGTTCCCACTCCGGGTGTTGTACAAGATGAACCAGCTGCTCTCCACAAGGACAGAGCCCCCCACTGGTACCCAGGGACCACTCACAAATATCCACTGTCATTATCACTGTCACCTGTTGGGAGGCGTGACTTGCAGCTCTACTACAGGGCCGAGGCCAGGCGCTGTGGAGTTGAGACTTTATTCCTCACCATTCTGGCTGGGGAGCAGGGAGGGTACCTACCCCAACCACTGTTCTTCAGCTGTGTGCCGGGGGCCAGCTGCTGGATTAAAGGCTGGGAGGCGTCTGTGGACGTCCTGGCCTAAATTCTGGGGACAGGCAACAATCTGAGCAAATTCCCCCATCCTCGCAGGTTAGGAGCACGGGAAAGATGCCGGCTGCCAAGCCCACGGAAATGGCTTGTAATTACCTTTATTGATCTGTTTGCTCTGCCTCACTCATTCCTACCCGAGGCGGCTGGGGCCAGGAAGCTGCCGGCAGACTCTCAGGGTTTGACAGTCTTTATTTACTCAGCTCCTAAAAGGGGCCTTGGAGAACGCACTGTATTACGGGGTGGGATGGGGGGTGAGGGATGAATGGATTTTCACCTGGAAGGTTATTTCTGAGGAATTCCTTTGCTGGAAATTCCTCAGAGAAAGAAGACAGACCCTGCTCTCAGGTAGACAGGGGCTGTACTTTGTCTCTTGATGGCTTAGGCGGGTGACAGAGGCCATCTCTAAGGAGGTGACAGTGTTGCTCCTGGGGACCATGCAGAAGAGCATAGGAGAGGTGCTCATGGGGCATCTGAGACAGTGCCACACAGGTGCATCCCCAGGAAACCACAGGCTCTTCCACCCCTGGCCTCTGTACCGCCATCTTCAAAGTAAAGAAACAGGGATAGCTCCGGGTACATGGGGCTCAGCTGCTAGGACAACTCAGCACCTGAAAAGAAACCCTTACGGTGTTGTCTTCTTACCCATCCTCAAGCCCGCTGGAGAGGGGAGAGGGAGCTTTGCACGACATTCCATTCATTCTTATTTGGACATTGATCCTTGTAAGGCTGGGTAATGAGGTCTCCATTAGCATGTTGATAATCTCTGAGAGTTGGACATTTATTTCCGTATCGACAGAGGTTCCTGTGGGTGCAGATGTAGCCTTGGGAGGTAGGGGAATAAGGTTTGCCAAGCGAGATGGGATGGAACATTCTTGTCTGTGGCTGCAGAAGCAAGATGGAGCTGGCCGCCGTATCTGGGGACTGTATTTAATGGGTGGGGGTGGCAGTTGGGACATCTCGACCTGACCGCAGGCCCTCTGGTGCTGTCTTTGGGTGTCACCTCGTCTCCATAACTTCAGGAGATCAAGGTCAGCAGCGGAATCGCATTCATGCCTGAGTCTCTGGAGTCCTATTCAGTGTAGATCTGGGC
Source organism: Saimiri boliviensis (assembly GCF_048565385.1). Lineage (NCBI taxonomy): Eukaryota > Metazoa > Chordata > Mammalia > Primates > Cebidae > Saimiri > Saimiri boliviensis. Next base: position 5,281,035 of record NC_133451.1, on the reverse strand, counting down.
CCAAATGGGGGCTTCGCAGGTCTTTGTTTAAACCCAGTCAGTTTTTAAATTGTCACGCAGGGGCACTGAGACATGGGAACGAGAGAATCACTTTTCTCTATTGCATCCGAAGTCTAGATGGGACACCAGGCCAGGCAGGAACCTGGGACTAGCTATAAGCATGGAGGGGAGGAGCTGCAAGTCCCGACTAGCCCGGGGAGCTCCTGAAATTAGGTTTGTTCATCCATCCATCCATCCACATATTCATCTGTATATCCTTCCTCCATCTATCTAGTCATCTACCTCCCAATTCATCTATTCATTCATCCATCTACCTATCTATCCATCTGTCCATCTTCCCATCCATCCATGTATCCATTCATCCATCAACCTATTCATCCACCTCCCAATCCATCTATCTATTTATCCATCTACCCACTATCTATCCATCAATTTGTCTACCCATTCATCCATCTACCCATCCATCTATCTACCACCCATTCATCTACCCATCCATCTGTCCATCTATTCAGTTACTCAACTACCTACCTATTCCTCCATCGATCTGTTCATCCTTCCATTTGCCCATCTGTCCACCTGTCTATCCATCCATCTACCCATCCATCCACCTACCTATTCATCCATCTACCCATCCATCCATCTACCCATGCATCCATCTACTTCTCGATCCATCTACCTACCCACCCATCTATTCATCTGCCTCTTAATCCATCTACTCATTGATCCATCTAGCCATCCATCGCACACGTATTTCTAGAGGACATACTTGATCTGTATGAAGCAGTGTGGTGGTGATGGTGACTTAGTCCTTACGCCATGGAGTTGACAGCCTAGTGTGGGGGCAGTAAGTGAATGATAACCCAATAGATAATTACCCTTATCTATGGATTATAATTCATTATCACTAGCTATTAATTGTACTTAATTACCCCATGATTGTGTTGGGGAAAGGGAGGTCAGCGTTCTCTAAAGTAGTGTCACAATGTGCTTGACCCAGGCTGTGGGGAGATGGGAAAGAGGCTGCCCTGAGAAAGTGGTGCGTGAGCTGTGATCAGCTGCATACACAAGGGCCCTGGGGCAAAAAAAAAGGTGGACGGTCAGTGGGTGAGACTGAGCGTGGCCAGAGTGGTGGCTACAAGGAGGGATGGCCTGGGATGAGGCTGAGGGGGACAGTAGGCTGTGAATGCTGGGACAGTGATAGGGAATTTGGATTCTACTCAAGAACGGGGGTTGACAAATGTTTTCTATAAAGGGCCAGATGGTACATACTTTAAGCTTTAGGGGAATACGCTGTTTCATTTTGGTTGGTATTGCTTTAGTATACAACCTGCATCTATGTCCCATGGCTGCCATATGGAAGGACCACAGATTGGGGGGGGGGCTTAAAGTAACAGAAACGTATTCTCACACTGCTCTGGAGACTAGAGGCTGACATCAAGGTGTGGGCAGGCTCCTTCTTCGCCGCTTCCAGCCTCTGATGGTTACTGGCAGTCCTTGGCTTCTTGGCCACACAGCTCCATCACCGTGTCTGTCCCTCTGTACGGACTTCTCTGTGTGTGTTTGTCCCAGATTCCGCCTTCTCATAAGAACACAGTCATTGGATTTAGGGTCTAGCCTACTCTGATTACATCTGCAAAGTCTCTGCTCCCAAATAAGGTCACATTCTGAGGTTCCAGGTGAGCATAAGTTTGCATGTGTGGGGCCCCATTTAACCCAATAGGCCATGCTTCAAAAATGTACCAAGAAATTTTTAGTTCCCCAAAATCTGTCCGGCACATGGCAGTGTGCTGCCCCCTGTCCCTCCCCTTGCGTTGGCTGGGGGTGAAAGATGTGACCGCAGAGTGGGGAGGAAAAGGAGAAGGTCCCACACCAGGCTTGCCCAGATGTGCGGAGCTCTGCTCTTCCTTTGTGGAGGGGCTCTTTATGACTGGATGCCACCATGGACCGGGGCCTGCCCTCAATCTTGGGAGTGTGGCAGTTAACATCACCAGCAAGAGGCCCTCAGGGAGACTTCATCCTTTATTTCCATTTTCGCAGAAATAAAACTGAGGCTCCGGGGAGTAAGTGACTTTCCCAGGGTAAGTCTAGGGCAACAGCCATCTCTCCGTCTGCCAGAATTTCCCACATTCGTAAATCAAGCAGGAGTTTCATGGGGGCATTATTTTCTCTGCCACTTGGACTCTTCCCATGCCACCAGATGGTCATGGCTGAATGAGAGGAGCACCACTTCAGAACTCTGGGCTTCGGAGGAGAATCTGACCCAGCTCTCTTCCTGGGAGCACTTTCCTTGACCACATGCCATCTGTCCCTGCTTACATACCTCCACTGACGGGAGGCTCACTGACTCTAATGCGCAGCTCAGCTAGGAAGCTCCGGGCAGCAAGTTCTAGATGACACAGATGGAGTTTATTCCCTCTGTGCACGCAAGCAGAGACTCACGCTTTTTTATCTCATGTGCAGATACCGTTCTGGAATCCAGGTCTAGTCATTCATTTAACTGTTGTGAATTTCAAGGGCCTCGTTGCTTTTGACTATTGTTAAGCAACGTAAGTGAGAGCATTTTGGCTAAAATGTAAACAACCTAATTCCAGTGAAATGGTACTTGCTAGAAATTACTTTATGAAACATACGATGTCAGGTTAATTTATGTGAGAACATCTTCCTCCTTTGCGTTTCCACATTGGGTATTTTTGCGTTCCCGCAAAAGAAGCCTGCCGGGGAAACGGCGCGGTTGTTACCGTCAGCCCAGGAGGGTGTTACTTGCAGGGATGGAGGCGGGGTGTCTCCAGGCTTCACTGAGAACGTGGTTTGGAGGCCATGAGGCTGCAGGCCCGGCTTCAAACCTCTGCCCGTCTACTGTCACACACACACCGAGACCGCTTGTCCCTCTGTGAAGTGGAGATTCACATTCTCTCGACTTCTCCAGCCACGCTGCCGCTGCAGACCCCTCTAGAGCAAGGCCCTTCCTTGCCTCTCCTGGTTCCGATGGCCGGCTGACTGTCCCTGCCATTCCTCTCCTGACAGCTCTCTACCTTCACTGTCACATGGCGTCCTCCCCATGTGTGCCTCTGTGTCAAATTTCCCCTTTCTGTAATGACGCCAGCCATGTGGGATTGGGGCCCACTCCAGTGACCATTCCAGTGACTCAGTTACTGCTATAAAGACTGCAAATAGGGTCACGTTCTGAAGGAGTGGAGGTTTACAGCCCAGCATGTGAGTCTGGACAATTGCCCCCATTGTCCTGGGTGGCGGCGTTCCTGCTTCATATGTGAGGAAAGCAGCTCTGGGGGTGATGAGGAGCGAGGCCTGAGCTCAGCAGCCGGGAGGTGGCCGCCATGCTGGGATTTGAACCCAGCGTCGGTCCTGGGTTTCACGCTGTGCTGGTTTCCATGGCAGCCCCTGCACAAAAGCTCTACAGAAGACAGGCCCCACCACTGCTGTTACAATGGGCGTTACAAAAATTTTATTCAAGAAAGAAAAGAAGCAAATGGTCGCAGTAATTCAGAGAAAGTACCCAATTTCCAGGAGTTGTCTGGCTTTTTCTGGCTTTGCTTGCCTGAGTTCCCTGTGTCAACAGGCTTGCTTCTTCTGACCTCACCGCAGGAGCTGAACTTTGGAAGCGGCCACTGGCCGTCCTGAACGAGCTGCGGTATACCAGCAGGTTTTGGAAATGAATTTCCCTCACCCGATGCCTGTCGTGTTACTTACTGTTGAGGCTCATGTGTTAGCTACCTCCAGCCCAAGGTGCTCGGAGGGAGGGGGAGCAAGGGCTGGCTGGCATTTCTGGATTCTGTGGAGACTCCACTCACTCAGGCCACATTTATTTCCTCTGACTGAGGGTCGATGAGACATGGTTTTAAAGATAAATAACTAGTCTCCTAAGAAATACTGTTTCCAAACAGCTTCTTGGGCTGACCCTGAGACAGAAACTCCTGCCCTCATCCTGGACTCAGAGTGAGAGGATTATTCTGCTCTTGGAATAAAAGTTGTGGGTTCCATCCTCACCAGAAGATAATGAAGATGGTAATATTGTGCTGATGATAGCATAATATTGTGCTGATGATAATAATAGGGTGATTAGAATCATGAAGATGAAGATGATGATAAATAAGATCATAGCGATTAGGATGATAAGATGATGCAATAATGATGATGAAAATGATTAGGAAAATACGATGAGGAAGATGATAAATATAATGATTATAATAACAAAGATGATGTGATGATGGTGATGGTGAAGATGATGGTGATGTGATGATGGTGATGCTGATGGTGCTGATGTGATGGGATGATGACGGTGATGCTGATGATGGTGATGATACTGATGCTGATGATAGTGATGAGGATGGTGATGATGTGATGGTGATGATGACAGTGATGGTGATGATAATGATGATGGTGATGGTGATAATGATGATGGTGATGATGACAGTACAGTGATGGTGATGATGGTGATGATGTGATGGTGATGATGAAGTGATGACAGTAATGGTGATGATGGTGATGATACTGATGGTGATGATGAAGTGATGATGGTGATGATGAAGTGATGATGGTGATGGTGATGATGACAGTGATGGTGATGATGATGATGGTGATGATGGTTATTGTTATGGTGATGATGGTGGTAATGCTGATGATGTGATGATGGTGATGTTTGTGATAATGATGGTGATGTTTGTGATGATGATGGTGGTGATACTGATGTGATGGTGATGATGATGTGATAGTGATGGTGATGGTGGTGATGATGGAGATGATGGTGGTGATAGTGATGATGATGATGGTGGTGATGGTGGTGACGGTAATGAGGACAGTGGTTACAATGGCAATGATAGTGATGATGATGATGATGTGATGATGGTAATGATAATGGTGGTGATGGTGATGATGATGATATTGATAATGATGATGGCGATGGTGATGATGGTGGTGATGATAGTAATGGTAATGGTGATAGTGATAATGATAATGTTGATAGTGATGGTGGTGATGGTGATGATGTGATGGTGGTGATGATAATGGTGGTAATGGTAATGGTGATGGTGATAGTGATGATGATGGTGATGGTGATAGTGATAATGATGATGGTGATGGTGATAGTGATAATGAAGATGGTGATGGTGATGATGATAATGTGTTAATGGTGATGGTGATGATAGTGATAGTGATAATGATAGTGATAATGATAATGATAGATTTATGGGCCCATAAAGCAGTGGCCGGTGGAGCCCAGGCACAGGCGAGCAGTGGAGCAGACTGGCTTCCCTATGAAGATAATAGTGATGATGATAATGTGACAATGGCAGGATGGTGATGGTGATGATGGTGGTGATGACAGTGATAATGATGATGGTGATGGTGATGATGAGATGATTATGTGTTAATGGTGATGGTGATGACAGTGATGGTGATGATGGTGATGGTGATGATACAAAGATAATGATCGTGTGTTAATGGGGATGATGAGATGATGATGAAGATGGAGGTGGTAATGGTGATGATGATGATGGTGACTCTACTATTGCTGCTGCTGAAGAGGAAGGTGATGGGTTGATGATGAAGATAGTGATGGCCATCACAGCTAATATTTACTGAGCCTCTAATGGATACCACATAACGTTCTTATTTTCACCACTGCTTTACTGATGAGGAAACTGACTATCCGAGGCCACACAGCAGGTTAGAGTTGGAGTAATTCATACCAGCTGCAGTGACAAGCAAACCTCCAAATCTCAGTTGTTCAACACAACACAAGATCACTTCTCACTCAGGGAAGCCCCGGGCCTCTTGGTGGTCCCCCTCTTTGGCTTGGAGGAGACACTCTGGTTCTGAGCTCCCTTAGAAGGTGACATGCTTTGCTTTTGCTCACAGCCAACTGGCTAGAGCTAGTCACATGGTCTGGCTTACCTCAATGAAGGCTGGGAAATGCTGAGGGGGCACATGGGTATTTGGTGAGTGCTCACATTTTCCGCCACCCAGTTAGGAAGGAGCTGAGCTTAGATTTGGACAAAGGTCTGCTGATTTCAACACCCGTATTTATTTTTATATTTATTTTTCAAGTGCATTTTAAAAGAGTTTAAAATTATATAACAGTTTTAGGTTTACAGAAACCTTGTGAAGCTGGTATAGAGTTCCTATATACCTTGTCCTCAGTTCTCTGTGATTAACGTCTGACATCGGTATGTACATTTGTCATAACTAAGGAACCAGTGTGGATGCATTATTGTTACAAGTTCAAGCTGTATTCAGATTTCCTTAGTCTTTACCTAATGCCTTCATCAGTTCCAGGATCCTACCCGGGACACCACGTTACATTTAGTCATCATGGCTGCTTCCGCTCCATGTGGCTCTCACAGTTTCTCAGACTTCCCTTGTTGTTGATAACTTTGACATTTTGAAGAATGCTGGTCAGGTGATTTTTAAAGAATGTCCCGCCATTGGATTTGGCAAGTGTTTTCCTCAGGATTACACTGGGATTATTATGGGTTCCTGGGAGGAAGACCACAGAGGTGCAGTGCCACCCCCATCACATCGCACTGAGGCCACACACGCCCACGGGACTTTCCACTGTGGGCGCTCTGACCCTGGTCACTGGCTGAGGGCTGTTTGTCAGGCTTCTCCACGGTAGGTTTCTCTTTGGCTCCCTTTGCACGCTGCCCTCTTTGAAAGGGGTTCGCTATGCACAGCCCACGTTTAAGGAGTGACTCTCCCTCCCCTTGAGAGCAGAGCACCTGCATAAATTATTTGGAATTCCTCTGCGTGGGAGGTTTGTCTCTTCCCCCCATTTATTTCTTCGGTCGTGTACTTACATGAGGATGGACCCGTGAATATTTATTTTCCCCTTTCAGCTATAATCCAATAGCACATTATTGCTTAAGTCGTTCCAGCGCTGGTCATTGGGAGCACGTTCAGTTGGCTGCTGTGTCTCTTTGACATATTCCTGTCATTGTGATTTTTATTTTATTGGTAAGCACTTCCTTGCTTTCTGATGCTACAAGATGCTCCAGGCTCATCTAATATATTTCCTACCCAGTCCAAGAATCAACCGTTTCTCCAAGGAGCTCTGGCTGCTTTTATTGGAGAATGGTATTAGAAACCAAGATCAGGAAGCTCGGCAACACCCCTCATTTTCCCTGCTACACCAGAGGTTCTGCACCTCAGCTCACAGTGCCCTTTGTGGCTCAGAAATTTTCCCCAGCACACCTAGGCCAGGCAAGAACCAACAGCAGCAACAAAAACCTAAAAGCTCCACTTATTAAGCAATTAGATTCAAACAACTTAGAAGTATTTATGTCCTAATAGCATAGGTATTCTTTTAAAATGGTACACGTGAATCAAGAGGAAAGCTGTGTTTTTCTTTCATTCTTCACCATTGCTTATTAACACACTGTGAGCTTGGGATGTGCTGCACACCCTCTTCAAATCTTGGCACCAGACCCTGCTAGACGCTTCCATCTTCATTTCACGGTCCACGTTGATTTTCCTTTTTGTCAGAGTAGCCACCAAACACCTGACTTTGCAAAGAGTTGGTGTCACTGAGAGGGACAGGGCATGATCCAAGGCTGAAACCGTGAACAGCCTCAAACTGGTAGTTGGTGCAGGATCTGAGAAATGTTGGTCACCGTGTTTCCCTCAAAAGCTTAAAATATCCCTCCGTGTTCCTGTGAGTTGACTGTGGCTTGGATGGCCCAGCCCACAGTTCGGGAAGCCTAGTGCTATCCAGCAGAAGTCTATTGCTATTACAAGGTGGTGGGAGGGAATTCCGCGGAAAGTGACTGATGCAGTTCCTCTCTTCCTGCAGGAGTCAGCCATGAGCATACAGCCAGACGCAAACCATTCCTAGGCTTGTTCCACAGAATCTCAAAGGTGCTGTGGGAACGGCTCACCAAGGCCAGACTCCATCTGGGCTCAGAACTCCCACCTCACCTGTCTTGGATCTATGCCAACTCCCGCCATCCTGTGAGGGATCTGTGTATCTTGGGGATGTCTGTATCTGTATCTGTGTGGCAGGCTACAGGAGCCCTGGACGCTGCTCCCGTTTCCAGGGTGTTTTCCAGGACAGTGCCTTCACGATTGCCCAGCTCATGGGCCACCTCCCAGACAGAAGTGATTACAGCAGGAGCTGAGAGGTGAGAAGCCCTGTGCCTTGAAGAGTCTTTAGAAACGTCCACAGGAGGAGTAGGGCAGTGCTGTGTGCGTGTGATATGCCCATTTTACAATAGCACATTTTATGTGCAGGGAAGATGTGTATGCAGAGGGAGTGGGTACAGAAGCTCCGCAACTTCACCATGGGTTTGTCGGGACATGGAATCCTAAGTCCAGCCACCACGGGGTGGGGCCGTGTGCATATGGGTGCACATGTTCTAGACGCACATAATACAACAGGTACAGGTGCATACAGCACACATGGCTGATGGCTGCCGTGAGGTACAGTGTGAAATCGATGCTTCGGCAAAACCGCGAGGCACTAAGTGTCCTCAGCCCGAATAAAGAGTCCTTCGGAGCCACTGGGTATAGTGGCCTCTCGGGAACTTCCTCTTCCCCACCACCACGGATTTGGCTTTTAGTGGCTGGGTGAGGTGCTTTGTTCTTCAACTCTGCTGGGCAGGGGACGAGAGCGCCCAGCGTTTCCAAGGGGAGGAGGTGCAATCCGCTGCAGCTGAGAGCAGGCCCCCCACCCCAAATCGGATCCTGGCTCTAAATGCTAACTGCTCGGTCTCAGGTGTTATTGATAGAGCTGGAGAGGGGAGCGAGGAGATCCGTTATTTTGGGTTTCAGTGGCTGTGGAGGGGAGGGCAGTGAGTGATGACTTAGAACGCAGCCGGTCTGCTGTGGAGTTTCGATTTATGGGCCCATAAAGCAGTGGCCACCAGAGCCCAGGCACAGGAGCCTGTGCCCCACTCTATGCTACGGCTGGAGGAACCCTCCAGTCATGATGGGGCTTCCTGGGACTCGGACCCTCCCACTCCTGCTCCCAGAGGCTGCTTCTGGGCGGGCCCTGTCACCAGTCAGTGAGGGCCCCCTGGGTGCTCTGCCTTGCCTGCTGGAGCAGCTAACGGACCTGGGTGTCCCCATCTCCATGTTGCCGTTGTCACAGGGAAGCCAGTCTGCTCCCATCAGCCTCCCACGCCGCCCTGTGGATCAGCTCCCTGCACAGAGGGCAGGGCCCACGGAAATGGCAGGTGGGGCCCAGGGTGGACGTGAGCCTGCCCAGGGAGGCGTGGTGACTTGCCGTAGGGAAAGTGGCTTCCTGGTTCTGCCTTGTCCCCTTCTCCCGCTGCCAGACCCCATCTGCCATGCCTTGTCCGCAAACTTTCCTCTCTAGGAACTCCCAGCTCCCATCCAGAGGGGAGGGTTCTAATTAGTGCCCGAAGCCAGGGTCCAGGGCTCAAATATTGGCAGGGGCTGGGGGTGGGAGGGAGACAGTGATACAGAACTGAATTCCTTAGAGCTGTGAATTTGAGAAAATAACACCATGAGTTCATTGTCATCCTACCCGCTGGGGGAGGGGCCAAGTCTCCTGGCCCTGGCTTTGCGGTTCTGTCCCTTTTCCAGCCCACGACAGGCCCAGGGAGACTTCAGAGGCGCGAACACTCTCCAGGGAGATCCCTGCCTGCAGCTTTACTGAGCACCCCACCACCCCGTCCCCATCTCCCCAGCTGGAGTGTCCTGGATTGATTAAAATAATGCGTCAGTTACAGCAGCCCCACCCCTGGACACCTCTCATGCTGGTGTTGGTTCGAGAAGCTGATAGAACGCAGTGAACCTGGGGAGCATTCACTCATCTGGGTTTTCTGCAGGTGCTCTCTGCCCGTCGCCTCTGGGCCAAGCCTTGTGTTGGGTGCTGCAGCCACAGAGGCCGGCCAGCCATGGCCCAGCCTTGGCAGAGGGCTGACTGGAGACGCAGCACCCATGTGCCATGTGGAGAATAAGGAGAAGGACATCCCAGGCGGCAGGTGTGATGAGGGCGGCCTCAGAGGTGGGAAACCATATGGCAGGACCCTGGATGGGTTGGGGATGGAACCTGAGTTTACTCCCCCAGTGTTAGATGAGTCTAGCTCTAAGCCATGCCCCATACGGATGGGGTAGACTCCGAGGGGATGAGATGAGGGACCCACAAAAATCTGCCTGGGCAGTCCTGTGGGATTACTATGAGAAAAGGAAAGGAGGTCATGGAAGGCTTCTTGGAGGAGGTGACAATGGGCAGAGGTGGGCAGAGTGAGCAAGTGGAGGGGGGCTGGGGCAGGAACTGGGGCTGAAAGGAAGGGAGGGAGCCCCAAGGAACGGGGGGTCTGTGCTAGCAGAGCATGGCACCAGGAAAAAGGGCCAAGGCCAGCAGCTTCGGTGCCTCCGTACCGGGTGATGCTGAATTATGAACATGATTCAGTGTTAATTGTGGTAATTATCATCAGTGATGGAAAGAGACAAATGCATCCCAGTAACGAGTGCGGCTCATTAGCGTCCAGGGACTCGCTGACCCCCTCGCAGTGCCAGAGCTGACGCTTAACTGCTGACAGTGTCACCCTCTCCACTCAGCCAACGTGCCCTGCCAGCTGCCCATCCGCCAGGCACCGGGCTCCATCCTGGGCCCGGGTGAAGAACCTGATAGTCTGTGCTTTGCCCCCATGTATGTCTGGGGGCAGCTTCTGGGTTTGATCAAAGCATCCTCATCTTCTCTCTGTTATCCCAGGCTCCGTGAAACCCAAGAGCCTCCTGCTCTTGAAGTTCCTGGGTTCCCTGTGAGCTGGGCCTTCCTTGGGGCCAAATATATAAGGAACAAGACAGTAGCACAGGGCTTCGAAGCTGAGGCTGAGGTCCTGAGATTTCTTAGTCACTTGCCCCATTACTAAAAAATACGGGGTATGCACCCCTACTCTTTCTTTCTTTACGTATCTATGATATTCGCCTACTCTGCTAGTGCATTCTTTGTAAACATACACACAATTACACATTTTTTAAAATGAGCTCAAAATGAAATCATTTTCATCCAAGTTTCTTGAAGTGATTTTTTGGGGAATTTAAACTGTCATATTAATGCGTATTAGTGAGAGTAACAAGATATTGAACAGTGCCTTGTTTTTGAAAACCTTAACTCTTTGGGCTACAGCAAGACTGGGCCCGTGTCGGCTTGCTTCTGCGCCTGATGCTCGCGGCATTCAAAGACGAAAAGCATCCCGCACAAAGTATAAGCTGTGTGGGAGGAAGGGCTGGTTACCGTCACTTCCTAATTCATCAGCCTCATTTTTCAGTTTCGTTGGACAGGACTGCAAAATTGTCACGTTGAAATTTGGCTGGCACAGCTCCGTCAATTGTCAGTCAGTTTTCTGGCAAACTCACTGAAAGGTGTTGCATTTTTAATATTTTTAACATATTGGCTAACACCTCTGAGGCCCCTTTGCTGGGAAGACTTTTAAAGAGGCTAAGAAAATTTTATTTCCAAGATTTTAAGGAGTGCACGTTTGAGAGATTTCATAAGCGACGTACATCATTTCATAACATTGGAAATATGTCTAAACATCCATTTCTAAAGTGCTTGTCCTAGCCTAAATCCCTTTGGCAAGGAGAGTTTTTTTCTCACTTATTATGAAAGTGGCTGCCGATCTTGAAGCGACAAGCTGGATGTGTTGCTGCTTTTTGAAAACATAAGCTGAGTGGTAGACATGAGAACAGCCGTCTTCAGTTCCCATTCAGAACTCGCCTTTTGGTAAAAGAAAAATGCATAATTCACCTTTGAGTTCGACAGCTCTTGAAAGTATATTGTTTATGAGATACTCCTCCAGCCTCAACAAGCACACGAGATCCCCACGGCTATGCCCATCTCATTTCAAAAGTCTCCTACTGAAAGGTGTTGTCATCTTAAAATTAGCCACTCCAGGGACAACCCTTTGCATGTAAGTGATGAGGGGTCCCAGTGGCGAGACCTCGGTGACCGTGTGGCAGTGCAGGGAGAGGGTGCCAGTGTCCGTCTGGGTCCTAAGGAAAAGTAAAGGCAAAGTTTTCCTTATTTTTCAGATAAAATAGAGCCATAAATAGACTTCTACTGGTTTCCTGGTGCTCTCTGCTTTAAGGAATTAAGACAAAAGAAGAGGTGAAGGGGAAAAGCCTTTACGGGGCACATCAGACTAGGGGCCAGAGCCCCTACCAGGCTGCGCCCCTGTGGGCATCTTTAGGGTACACAGTGGGCCCTGTGGCTTCTGTCCTTAACTTCAGGGGCTCCCCCATGCAGGGTGAGTTTCAAGTGCTTGTCCTGCACCCACCGCCTCCCCGGCCTCCGCGCTGTGCATGGGAAGCACCAGGCTCATTCCCACTGCTGCACCCATCTGCCCAGGGCACTTGATCCCAGAAATCCTTGGCTCTTTGTGTCTCTCCTGGATATCACCTTCTTAGAAGGCGGCCCCTGCCCACTGTCTAGAACTGCCTCTTCCTACCCTGCTTCTCCTGAGCCCTTCAGCATTGATTTATTCTCTCAAAGGCGTTTGTCATTTTGGAAATTACCTTATTTGTATGTTTCCTTGTTCTCACTCAGTCGGTTCCCCCTAGAAGCTGGAGCATCAGCTCAGAGGGGCCGGTTGGGTCCTGTACAGCTTTGCGGCCCCAGGACGGGACTGTGTCCTCCACCGTCGGAGGTGAGGTGCAGCGAGGGTGTGGTCCCTTCTCCCACGGCATCACCTTGATGACCCGCTTCCCCGTCACAGAGATGGACTGCAGCGAAGAGAGGTCCTCCCTGAGAACAGCTTGCGTGTTTACAGCCAAATGCATTTTTTAACTAGGGAGTTGTTTATAGTCATGTCTTAGAGAGTGATGGCACTCTCTCCAGCTCTCGCCCCTGCCTTGCTTGGCACAGCATCGCCTGCCATTTCAGCTACGTGTGTGTCGTACAGAATGTCAGGGCAGGGTACCAGGTGGGCCCGTGCCTCATTAAAGGAGAGAGAAAGGGGGATGGAGGAAGAGAGGGAGAGGGAGGGAAGAAGGAAGGCAGGGAAGGAGAGAGGCAGGGAGACAAGGAGGGGCAGAAAAAGGAGGGAAGAAGGGAAGAAGGGAGGGAGAGAGAGGAGATGACTGAGAACTTACTTACTGAGGAATCCGAGTGAAAAATCACAACAAAGTCACCAGGGCAGGGCCTTTTAGGTCAACCCCCATCAGCAGGAGAATGAGCAGCTCCGCTGACTGCATCTGTGGGGCTGCCCCATTCACCTGAAAGATGGCATGTGGCCGGCTGTCCGGGGATGGCTTGAGCGAAGACGCCAGTCGGCAAGTCCTCCGCGTCTGTTAGCCCGTCTCTTCTTTACACTGCCCTTCCGCAGGGGAGAGAAGTCGCTGTGTCCCGACTTCTGTGCCCTCCTGCAAAAGCGCTCCAGATGCCTGGGAGCCCCATCATCTGACCTCAGTGAAGGGCACCGAAAGATGTGTTCGGAAGACGAGGGCGTCTCTGTCGCGAGGTCACTTGGTGACGATCCAGGGGCTGGCGGTGAGGGCCTGGGGCTCCATGTGGCCTGCTGGGCTTCATTACCATGAATAGGGCAGGTGAGGCATCCTTAGAACCCAGCCGCAGCCTCTTCAATCCTCCGATGAGATTCTCCTCCTACTTCACCCATCCTGGTACTCTCTCCATGCTCAGTTCCACAGAAATATACAAGCCATGTGTGTGTTTTTAAATGTTCGTTAGCCATATTCATTGAATGAGAAACAGCTCAAGTTGATTTTAACAGTACATTTTACTTAATCCACTATGTCCAGAATATTACCATGTCAACGTATAATTAATGTAAAAAATATTGAGATCTTTTATGTTCTTTCCTCCATACTTAAGTCATTGAAATCCAGTGTATAATTTATATGCAGCTATATGTATAGATGCATATAGCTCTGAATTCACCTGCTAAATTTTTATTGGGAATTACTTGTTTGAAATCTATATTTAGATTTCATAAAATTACTTGTATTTAGATTTCATACAATTACTTGTATGAAATCTATATTTAGATTTCATAAAATTAACAGTTATAAGTTCACATACACACATCGTTCCAAAGACACTTAAGTTTCACAGTAACAGAATTAAATATCGGTTTGTTTGTTTGTTTTTTGAGACAGAGTCTCATTCTGTCTCCAGGCTGGAGTGCCGGGGCGTGATCTCAGCTCACTACAACTTTTGACTCCCTGGTTCAAGTGATTCTCCTGCCTCAGCCTCCCAAGTAGCTGATATTACAGGCATACACCACCACACCCAGCTGACTTTTGTACTTTTTTTTTTTTTTTTTTTTGAGTAGAGGCAGGGTTTCACCATGTTGGCCAGGATGGTCTCGATCTCGGGACCTAGTGATCTGCCCGCCTTGGCCTCCCAAAGTGCTGGGATTACAGACGTGAGCCACCACACCAGCCAAATACCAGTTTTTAAATTTAAATTAATTAAAATTAAATTAAACTAGAATGTTAATACCCCAGTCACACTTGGAAGGCCTGATGACCACACGTGTCTAGGAGCCGCTGGACTGGACACTGACATCTGGGTCCCTGTTTACCCACAGCTTAGCGTTGACCAGCGTGTCTGCACGTCAGGATCAGAGAGGTTAACGGATGGTCTCGTCATTTCTCCTTTTCCAAGTTGAACCCAGCAGAAGGTCCATGTCTGGCTCTGAGAGGTTTATGGTCCAGTATTCGTAGTGGGTGAAGGAAGGTGAATTATCTGTTGTTTCTGTTTCTGTTCAGTAATTTGACAAATGAATGATCCGAGTTCATCATTAAGAAATTAGTTTTTTGAAAAGCTTGGTTGATTCTTGAACTGATGAAGTTGGGACTGTCAGCTCTCTAGGGGAAGTCACATTTCAGTGAGCAAACAGGACTGCAGTGACTGGTACACAGCTGTGTGTGTGAGGACGGACAGCTCCAACTGCAGGGTGTTCTTAGAAAGAGGATTAATTAGCATGCGAGGGAGAGAGAGGTCAGCACCACTAACAGTCTCCGTCTGACCAAAGCCATGCGCTCAGCTGAACTGCTGTTCCGGCAAAGAAAAAGCCATGTGTCCTGGCGAGTCATCGGGAGACATGGGCGGACTGTGCACAGTCAAAAGTCAGCAGAGATCTACTAATGAGCAATTGCATCCTAAAAATATGAGTATCCTTCCAGCAATGACTTTTAGGAGACCTTATTAAAAAATGAGCTGATTGCATCGAGTAAAGCATATCTTTGGATTTAGGAAAACAAATCAATAGCAAAGGACAAAGCAGGTCATACCAGCCATCGAGTACCTGCCAGAGCCAAGCCCTGCAGGACTGAGAAGGGGTTGGATTCACCCCTGTGAGTGTCTTCCTACAGAAGGTGACATTTGTGCTGGGTGTTGAGGAATGAATAGGAGCTGGCTGGGAAAGGACCCGAAGAGCTGGTGCTCAAAGGCCTGTTGATCCGAGACGTGGTGACAGAGAGACACATGTGGAAGGTGTGGATGTGGAGAGGTGGTGAGGGAGAATGGAGTCTGGGAAAGGCGGCTTCTGTGAGCGAGGGGTTCCTGGAATGCCGTGGCAGGGGGTTGAGAGTCTGTTGTAGACCACGAGGGGCTGTCTGCTCACGTGTCACAGGGTCCAGGCAGGGGCTGTAAGAACTGGAGCTGGCCTGGCTTATGCCACATGAACCCACGTGAGCCCCACCCAAGGGACCACAGAGACTCAGTTCTATTCAATTTTACCATCTGGAAACGGGGCCGGGTTGTCACAGTCTTCTGAGATTGCAGGGGAAATTAGCAGTGTGGATATTCACGTGAAATTTCATGGCCGTTGGATCCCCGTAAGGACAGATGTGGTCTTCCGGCCATGCCTGTGCCATGTTCATTAGAACTCGGCAAGGAGAGGTTTAGGCACAGGCCTGATGGAGTTCAGTTCCTGCGTTAGAGAGATCACAGCTACTGTGACAAGCGGAGGGTGCAAGCTGGAGATTGGTCCACGTAAGGGAGTGTGATGTTTGTCCAGAGCAGGGAGGGAAGAGAGGAGGCAACTGATGGAAGTAAGGAGATGTTCCTTAAAGACATGGCCCAGCTGCCAGCACCAGTTCCCCGGTGGGGAGACAGGTGAAGTCAGGTGATACAGGTACAGTCAGGCGGGTCTGTCTACAGGTAAAGTCATGTAGCATAAGGTGAGGTCAGCTAGTGCTATGGTGTGGATATGATTTTTCCCTGCCAAAACTCACGTAGAAATGTGGTTACCAATGTGGCCCTGTTGGTGGGGAGGCCTAGTGGGAGACGTTCGGATCGTGGGGCCAGACCCCTCATGAACAGATGAATGCCCTCTCAGGACTGAGTTCTTGCTCTCTCAGAATTGGACTGGTTACCACGAGAGCAGGTGGTACCTTTTTGTGTTTGGTCTCTTTGCAGACCATCGTTTCTGCTTCCATCTTCCACCATGAGTTGAAGTAGCATGAGACTCCTCCCAGATGGGCTGCCTGGTCTTGGATTTTCCAGTCACCATAATCATGAGCCAAATGCATCTCTTTCCTTCATCAATTACCCAGTCTCAGATATTCTGTTTATGGCAACACAAAATGGACTAAGACAGGTGGGCAGGCAGGTGGAGTCAGGTGGGCACACAAACGAAGGGGCTGGCGACCTACAGTCCTTTAAAAGTTTTTCTGGTAACCTGCCAGCGGCTCGTGTCTGCGCCGTGAATCACAACCAAATTATCCATCACGATTACTTCCAGTTAACTTGCCCTGCTAAGCCCGAGCTGGTTGATGAATTTCCTTAATTTTCATCATATGCTCAAGGGGACATTTACTTCTTTCCCACGTGAAGTGTGTCTAACAGCAGACAAAGGAGAATGAGCGTTGAGTGGCTGGGCAGCTGGGGCAGGCTGCCCGGGCTACAGTTTCGGTCATGACCGGCTTATTTCCACCCCGGCTTCACGGCTTTCACAAGACACATGACCCCTCTGGGACTCTGTTTCCCCATCTATAAAATAAAACACGTGTAGTATTTGATCTTACCGTTTCTCCTAGTTTTGGAATTCTACTCAATTTCATTTATGCAAAACGTTGATTTAAACGTTTCTGTTTGCTGGATAGAAGCCCACCTCATCCCGAAGTTTACTACTTCTAACTGCTTCCAAGGCCTGGCTGTGGATGGATGTCAAGGAGCTTCTGCTCAGTTCCCGTGATGCCCCCTCCACACGGGTCTCTGGATCTCACAGGCTGAGACGGGAGAATGGGCGGGTCAGGTGGCTGTAACTTCACTCAGTAGTCATAGAGCCTGGTCACGCTCACATGTCCTCTTTCTAGCTACCCCCAACACAAACCCATCAACCCCCAGACTCACGCATGGGGCTCCCTTGGATCGTAGACTATATCACATACTTTTATGTTTCTTCAATGAGGAAATCTCTTAATCTGTATTTTTTTCCCATCCATAAATGATGACGCATGGATCATTTTAATCTATATTTGTATTACTATGATTATTTTAATTCTATTTCATAATAATATCTATATACTGAGTAGCTGAGTACCTACAAAATCCCATGCACTGGGCTAGACCACACCTATCCGTGTGTGTGTGTGTGTGTCTGTGCGCGTGCGTGCATGCATGTGCAATTTCATCATATTCTCATAATATTAGTAGGTAAGTGTTATTAAATCCATGTATAGCTAAGCAAACTGAGGCTCAGAGAACTGATTCTCCCCAAAGTCCCACAGCCATCAAGTGAAGGAGCCAGGACTGGAGTCCTCCCTTTGGTCCTCTGGCTTCCCCTGGCTGCTCTCCTGGATTCTCCTCATCTTGTAGGGTCTGGTTCAAGTATCCCTGAGGCCTCAGGGCAGGCGTCCCCAAACTTTTTACACAGGGGGCCAGTTCACTGTCCCTCAGACCGTTGGAGGGACGCCACGTACTGTGCTCCTCTCAC
This sequence comes from Saimiri boliviensis, assembly GCF_048565385.1. Lineage (NCBI taxonomy): Eukaryota > Metazoa > Chordata > Mammalia > Primates > Cebidae > Saimiri > Saimiri boliviensis. Next base: position 5,263,150 of record NC_133451.1, on the reverse strand, counting down.
TGACCACCAATGAAAGAGGTGCCCCTTCCTGAAGTGCGGCGGGGGGGGCCGGATAAATGGCCTCAGGGGGCCTCATGCGGCCTGCGGGCCGTAGTTTGAGGACGCCTGCCTCAGGGCCAGTAAGACATGGTATCAAGCCTCTTCTGCGATCTTCTCTCTGACACTGAACACGCTTTCAGTGAGTGCTCATTCTGTTCTGGGACTTGTGTGAAGCATCAAATGTACAGAGGTAAATGAGATGTGTCTCGTGTTGAGGAGCTCAGCTCTGCCAGGGAGAAAAAAAACCTATGCTCATCCAGGGCTCCTAGGAAGTCACGACACAACATACTAGGAAACTATACACATAGAAAGAAATCTACCTGGAGGGATCCAGGAAGGCTGCCTGGAAGAAGAGACAGCTATGCTCACAATTAAGAGCTTGGTATGATGTGTTCATGCAGGAGCGGAATGGGATGAGCACAGGCAGAGATGTGAGCAGAGGCAAGGAAATGGGGACATGCTTGGAGTCTGCAAGTAGACGTGTGTGTTTGTAAGGATATATAAGCTGTAAATGGGTATTTGGCTAAAGCAATCACTGTACAGGCGATGTAGGCAAAACCCAGGCTTACTGCAAAACCTTTCCAATTCATTAAGTAACTTGTCATTTCCTACGCAAATAGATGGTCCAATACTGTTATTAGCTGATAGAAACTGCTTCGCACAGATAGGCATGGTGGCTGATGCCCATAATCCCAGCACTTTGGGAGGCCGAGGGGAGCAGATAACTTGAGGCCAGGAGTTTGAGACCAGCCTGGCCAATGTGGTGAAACCCCATCTCTACTAAAATAATAATAATAATAATTATTATAATAATAATAAATAGCCAGATGTGGTGGTGCATGCCTGTAATCCCAGCTACTTTGGAGGCTAAGCCATGAGAATCTCTTGACCCTGGGAGGTGGAGGTTGCAATGAGCAGAGGTCTTGCCATTGCACTCCAGCCTGGGTGATGAAGAAAGACTCTATCTAAAAATAATAATAATTTAAAAAAAGAAAAATGAAAAAGAAAATAAAATGATTGTTTACTTTTCTACAAAGTATTTTTTGGAGAATTTATTTCTTTAATAAATTATTAAATGTATTCCTTTTAAAATTCCTCTCAGAAAGTTTCAGGGATATATTAATGGTAGCAATATTCTTACAGTGACAACCCTCATGGACAGTGTTTCACTCCTATCTGTTAGGGAGCTACTGTGAGCAGCAGCAGGCATCCCCACGAGAACGGTGGAGCTGTCCTTGGGGGAGATGTGTGAACAGTCAGGGCAGGAGCCAGGAGTGGCAAGAATGTGAATTCTGAACCTTTGAGTAGGGAGAAGTTCTTCCATCTTGTGAAGTTACACTGGTGAGAATGTTCATCTAAGTTTTAGGAGTTGAAGATCAATGGAAGAGCAAGATTCTGACAAACACTTCCTGGGAGGCCTCCCCCAAATTATAATAGCTATGCCCTGAGTGTTTATTCTTTGTTTTACATACATTTTCTAAAATCCTTATAACAATCTTATAAGGAAGACATGATGTCGCCATGTTACAGATGAGGAAACTGAGGCTCAGAGAAGAAAAGCAATTTGCCCAGGATTATCAAGCTAGAGAAGGTGGACCTGAGAATGGGAACCTGAGCTGTCTAATTCAAAACCCTGCATATGTCCTTAATTTAAAAAAAAAAAAGCGTGGCTCAAGCCTGTAATCCCAGCACTTTGGGAGGCCAAGGCGGGTGGATCACGAGGTCAAGAGATCGAGACCATCCTGGTCAACACGGTGAAACCCCGTCTCTACTAAAAATACAAAAAATTAGCTGGGCATGGTGGTGTGTGCCTGTAATCCCAGCTACTCAGGAGGCTGAGGCAGGAGAATTGCTTGAACCCAGGAGGCGGAGGTTGCGGTGAGCCGAGATTGTGCCATTGCACTCCAGCCTGGGTAACAAGAGCGAAACTCCGTCTCAAAAAAAAAAAAAAAAAAAAGCTACAATAAGTTTTTTTTAACAAAAAACGGAAAAGGATTTTAAAACTACATGCAGAAAAATACAAATTATAATATGAATTCTAATTAACATATGAAAAGAGGCTCAGCCTTACCCTTAAGGGAAAAACAAACAACTATATGTCATTTTTACTTCTTACATTGGCAAAAAATACTGCGATAACAATAATAACAATATCCAGTTTGGTAAGGATATAAGGAAATGAGCATGCTTCTTTTCATCTTATTGCGTATGTTGCTGTTATGTTTAAAACAAAAGGTCCGTGCCCTTTTGATCACAGACCACAGCAGACCCCATCCTAGAGAAAAATCAAGGCATTGGTTATGCACGTGGGTGCCATGATATCTGGGATGGAGGAGCCCCCTGTTGCAAGCATGGGGGTGGGGTGGGGAAGGGAGGGAAGGGGGAAAGGGGAGGAAAGGGAGGAAGGGGAGGAAGGTGGGGAAGGCGGGGGTGGGGTGCAGGGAACCTAGCTGTATCCAGGCCTGCTCCTTTGAGGCCCAGCAAACGGGTCTTGGCTGCCGTGGGTGCTGTCCGTGGTGCTGACCTGGCTATGCCTCTCTGGTTGCTTAGGGTCTGCCATAGCTCTCGCCCAGCCCTCCCGTGCCCAGTGTGGACTCGTGTTGCCAGAAGCTGGTCCACAGCCTGAATGCCGGGCCCTAGCTCTACACCAGTGCTTGCTTACTGTAGACAACTAAAATATCCAAGAGCAGGTTACTCACCTGTAAATTTACCACCTAGAAATGGTCTCTTTTAGTGTCTTAATGTATCTCCTTCTTGTCTTTTTCTATGTCGAGACATTTTTACGCTCTGAATTTTTATCATATAAATATATACCCACATTATCAGGAATGCTTTGTAAGCATGATTTTAATGGCTTCCAAATAGTCTATGATTTAGGTAACGATGATTTGGCCATTGTTGTGGTCACCTACCATTTATTGGAGACCTATGGTATTCTGAGAATATTATGCCATTCATAGACATTAATTCCAATATGCAAAAGAACTTTGAAATGAGGGCATTATCATTCCCAATTTTCCAGATGCTGAAACTGAAGCTCAGAGAGGTTAAGTTGTCCAAGATCATAAAGGACAATAGGGGCAAAGATGGTTTGGAATCAATGGAAGTCTGATGACAAAGGCCGTGATCTCACCACTGCACGGCACTGCCTCCCAAAGTCCTTTGTGTAAAATGATTAAATACATGATGATTATGTCACACTTCACTTACCTTTCACCAGGCAGTTGAACATCTAAATGATTTTACGTTGTAAACACAAGGTTGTTAACAGTTAAAGGATAGAAAAGATGGAGATTGGGAGACCCTAAGACATAATCAGCATCTTGCAACCTCTCTCTCTGTGGCCACACCACATCCAGCAAGAATGTCTCCCTTCACTTGAATGCCTCCTTCCACCTGGGCTGGCCAGTTTCCTTAGTAGCTACAGTAGCAGTTTTAGCCTGCAGGTAGCCTGATTGGTCCAGCTAGCCATGCCCACCATGTCACTCATCACTGCCTTCCCTGCTGATTGGCTTCTCTTGGGTCAGATCCCCACCCACCATGGGTTTATTCGTTGAACACAGGACTGTGGCTTCCCAGGACTTGAACACAGGACTGTGGCTTCCCAGAACTTCAATTCACCTTTGTGGAAGTGAAGAAAATTGGGTCAACATTCTTGAGGACTTTGGCAAACTGGCTGAAACCCAACTCTAGAAAATTGCCCAGAAAAAGCCCTGCCCAGGTCAGCCTGGGACAGCAGCCACCCCCGTGGGAGGAAGTGGGGGGTTGTGGAAAAGTTCTACTGCCCCTGTCCTTGTCTTTCTGATCCCATTTCAGGTGTTTTCTAGTGCTTGAAATAATTCCCAAGCATCGAGTGTTCCTCTTCTAATGACCTTAAGGGCACCACTGGAAGGCATATCCACTTTCGAGAAAGGGCAGGCATCACTGATGGTTTGCTCCAGAAAAGACCTTCAGGATCATGTATTTCAACCCCTGTACACTCTCTAGGAAAAAACCTCAGAGCTAAAAACAGGGACTTCACCTACCCAAGTCATACTACCTCATAATAACAAAGTAGGGCTCCAACCCAGGTTTATCCTCAGACAAGGTGATACAGTTTGGCTGTGTCCCCACCCAAATCTCATCTTGAATTGTAGCTCCTATAATTCCCATGTGTTGTTGGAGGGACCTGGTGGGAGAGAACTGAGTCATGGGGGCAGTTTCCCCCATACTGTTCTCATGGTAGTGAATAACTCTCTTTTATAAGGGAAACTCCTTTCACTTGCTTTCCATTCATTCCCTCTTGTCTGCCACCATGTAAGACGTGCCTTTTACCTTCTGCTGTGATTGTGAGGCCTCCCCAGCCACGTGGAACTGTGAGTCCATTAAACCTCTTTTTCTTTTTAAATTACCCAGTCTCTAGTATGTCTTCATCAGCCTCGTGAAAACAGACTAATCCAAACAGGCTCTTTACACCCACAAAGCTCAAATGTGGTTCAGTTTTATTCCCAGCTTCAGCTCAGCGCGGAGAGCTTAGGTCTGGGATCAGGAAGACCAGAATTCTGCCTCTAACATGCTATGTCCTATATGTAGCCATTACTCCTTGTTGTGTTAATGTCTTCATCTGTAAAACAGGATGAATAAAACCTGCTTCCAGATGCTAGACATTTTGAAGACTGAGATGATGTGTGTGGCTGTGCTTTGCAGATGCTGACATAAGGTTTTATATGAGGACAGCATCTTCGACTTCATTCACAATCCACATGTTGGATCCTAATATAGACTCTGTTGCATAGCAGATGTTCCATAAGTGCTGGTTTGCGGAACGATTATTATTAATAGTAACAAATAATCATCATGGATAAGAAGAAAAGAGTCCAAGAGCATGGGAATCCTGGTGGCCTCTGAGTTGGGGCAGAAAGAAATATGGACAAAACAGAGTTGGGCCAGGCGCGGTGGCTCAAGCCTGTAATCCCAGCACTTTGGGAGGCCGAGGCGGGTGGATCACGAGGTCGAGAGATCGAGACCATCCTGGTCAACATGGTGAAACCCCGTCTCTACTAAAAGTGCAAAAAATTAGCTGGGCGTGGTGGCACGTGCCTGTAATCCCAGCTACTCAGGAGGCTGAGGCAGGAGAATTGCCTGAGCCCAGGAGGCGGAGGTTGCGGTGAGCCGAGATCGCGCCATTGCACTCCAGCCTGGGTAACAAGGGCGAAACTCCGTCTCAAAAACAAAACAAAACAAAACAAAAAAACAGAGTTGGGAACCCCGGAGGCCCAGCTTCTTGACTCTACCATTGGATCTGGCTGTGGTTTGGAAAGGGAAAGAGTACATTTAAGAAAAAGTTCCTTCCGTGGTGGGCTGAAGGCACAGATACTCAGTAGACATTTAGGTCTAGAAAGGAACTTAGACACTCTCTAGTGAGACCCCTCCATGTTACAGGAAAGAAACCTGAGGTCTGGCGAATGTAAGGAACTTGCCCCAGGTCACACCATGACAGAAATAGGGATAAAGGTTTTTCTCAGTGACGAGTCTCTCTACCAGTCTCACTCTAAGAAACCATGCTGCCTCCACAGGAGGTAGACACGTGCAGGGGAGGGCTTGCACCTGCACCCCTCGCAGCACAGAGCCTAAACCGTAGCAGGGCTCAGCTGGAGGGAAGTTGCATCCGAGGCTGAGCAGTTTTGCAGGCACAGTTCCAAGAGCGTCATAATTCTGCCGCCCTCAACAGACTGTGTGTGAGATTTCCAAAGTGAAATAAATGCTCCCATTACCCAGTTGAACTGAGAATATCGATGTCATTAGCCTAATTATGTGGGCTGTGTTTATAGACTCCCATGCTAGGCTCTGCGGATTGTCAAAATAAAGCAAGCACATTGCAAAACACGAAGGGGGATGCAGCGGCTGTTGTGAATCTCTTGTCGTGATTCCCGGCATGACGGCATTTCTCAACACACGCACCCGGAGAGGGCGAGAATCAGCGGCTGTCCTGTGACGTGTCAGAGGGTCTCAGAAATTGCTCTGTTAGATGGACAGGAGGAAGGTGCGGGCGATGAAAGAGCTGAGACAACCATATAAAACTGAAGAATGTAATCTCCTCTCCAGGCCTTATTGTCTTTGGTGGAGATGGTCTAGGAAGGCTCTTACATCTCCCTGAAGCAGGTTTGCTGGGGTCTGAGCTATCTCAGGAAGAATGAGCTGGGCTAAAGCCATCAGCTGCAGTGCGGTCTGCATTCCTGCACTGGTATGTCAAAAACATCCAGACTTCAAAGGGGAGGTTTGGGCCGCTGTGTGGGAGACGAGTGTGGATGACTGAAGCACACCAGAAAAGGGAAGCCAGGCTGAGGCTGTCTCTGGGGCCCTCAGGAGGCAGCCTGGTCCCTGTATCAGGCAAGCCCCCTCTGCACCCCATTTCTGAAATCTGCTTGTGGCCTCCCTTTGCTGAAACTGCAGAAGAAATCACAGGACTATCAGAGGACCGGGATTTCTCTCATCTACCTCTTCAAGGTATTGTAGCTACAACTTACAGACTAGTCACTCACGTATCACCTTTTCATCCTGTATCTTTTGTGTTCATGAACTCACTGCACCATTTTCATTGTTTTATGTGAATGGTTTCAATGCTCGCAGTCTGTTCCTGCAGTAATTCTTGAGTTATTAATTCTGATTCACCTCTCAGCTGGCTGGGGTACATCTCCAAGGACTGTTTGGGAGGACGCCTGTGGCGGAGTGGCCTGGCCCCCAGGATTTTCCTTTTATTGACTCCATCCCTGTTGAAGGACAGCTTGACTGGAGATGAGATTTCTGAGTCACTCCCTTCCTCGCAGACTGCTGAAGGGGTTGTTCCACTTGCTAAATGCTTAGCCTTCTGGAGGGACCCATGCCAATCCGACAGTTCATTGATCTCGCCTGGTTGTCTTCTTCCTTATAGTTAAATATTTCCATTGGGGTAGGTCTCACGCCTGCCTTCTTTTCATGTTGACCTTGGCTTGGACATGCTGAGCTGCCTCACTCTAAGGCTTCCCTCTGTCTTTGGCAGCCACTCTGTTCCAATTGTTTTGGTTCTCTGTTGGGAACTCCTGTGATTTGGGGCTGGATATCTGTGCTCTCCTCTTGAAGGCCATGTTCTCCCGCCCATGAATTTAGTTGACTTGCCTTCTTCTGCCACCTTCTGGGAGAGCTTCCAAAGTCTGTCTCTCCAGTCACCGATTCTGTTTCTACATTTTCATTCTGCCTTTCACTGCGCCCAGTGACGATCTCTTTTCTTTAACATTTATTTTGGGTTTTGAGGTACACGTGCAGGGTGTGCAGGTTTGTTACGTAGGTAACTGTGTGCCATGGTGCTTTGCTTTGCAAATGAACCCATCACCCAGGCATTAAGTCCAGCATCCATTAGCTGTTTTTCTTGATGCTCTCTCTCCCTCAATGCTCCCAACAATCCCCAGTGTGTGTTGTCCCCACTCCGCCACTGTGTCCATGTGTTCTCATCATTCAGCTCCTCCTTATAAGTAAGAACGTGGTGTTTGGTTTTCTGTCCTGTGTTAGTTTAGTTTGCTGAGGACGATGGCTTCCAGCTCCATCCATGTCCCTGCAAAGGACATGAGCTCTTTCCTTTTTATGGCTGCATAGTATTCCATGGTGTATATGTACCACATTTTCTTTACCCAGTCTATCATGGATGGGCATGTGGCTTGATTCCATGCCAGTGACAATTGTAATGCCACTTTTACTGAGATATTTTTCTTTCAGTCTTTTGCTCCTGAAAGCCTCATCTTCTTACATCCTCCTCTGGAGATCAGCCAGAGTTTACATTTCTATAGGTGTTGGAGACAAGTCCTTTTCAGAGGCGGTGTCTTTCACGGAGTCTTTGGGGTAGCATTCTTTTCTGCATGGCCGCTGAGTTCTTTCACGAACTCCATGCTGTTTTTCCTTCTGTTTTCCAGCATAGCCATCTTTGAGAAAGGAGAAGGCTGCCCATAATGGAAGGAGATGCAGGTTTCTTGGCTTCATCGGCCGTGCACATGGGCCCTGGTGCGCCCCTCCTCAGCTCTACCCGGATGGCCTTGGCCTTTCATGCTCTGCCGTTGCGGGGGCCGCAGCTCTGCTCCCTCGAGTCTCTTCCTCTCTCATCCCAGAGAACTCAGGGAAAGTTCCCCAGGTGGCGTCCTCCTCCTCCCAGGGCTCTACGGGCCCTTCACCAATCCCCCACTCCTGTCTCGTGTTTAGGAAGTTTTGCCACTGCAGAGATTTAGCAAGAGAGAGTCTGTCAGGAGGGCCCTGGGGAAGGGCTCAGGCCACTCATAGTGGCCCCACAGTCGGAGAATGGTGATTCCTGATGGTCCAGGCGTGGGGCGTGGTCCAGGCAGCTTCCGTTCTGAGGGACCTGGCGGGGCTGCTGTGCTGCAGATGGTGAATTCCATGAGTGGCAGCCAGCGGCTCTCCCCACCTGCCTCCCAGACACTGTGCTCCACAAGTGTTCCTCCCGTACAGCAGCAGGGGACAGGAGCTCTCAGCATGTCCTTCCTGGTATTCAATATCGCAGCAAAGTTCATGGTTTTCTGTGCTGGGGTGGTCATGTCCGGGCAACGTCAAGGAAGCCTTTGGGATTGGTGGGCCGAGTGTGGTGTTAAAAGGGGACTCTCAGAGTAGAGATTTTGAGGCAGCCCTTCCTGCACACCAGACCAGAGCTCCAGGGGCACAGAAAACCTCCCTCATGGGAGGGCCTCCCAGATGAGCTCTGTCCCAGGTGAGGAGAGAAGGCTGAACCTTGGAGTGCCTTTTGCTTGTCTAGAGGCCTGAACTGGTGCTGCTGAGTCAGGCCCATGGTGGATTTTTTTTTTTTTTTTTGGGAGAAAGTCATTTATTTAGGGAGAGAAATAGAAGAAGGAGAGAGAAATGGCTAACTCTCACGGTGAGTGAGAGAATCCGCAAAGACAGAATCCAGGAGAGGAAATCGGCTTCCACACTGAGTGGAAGAGAATAGAGAGAGACGGTGTTTAGAGGGGAGGCCAGGCTTCCGTGAGAGTGCGTGGAAGGGGACTCCGAGGGGAAATCCAGGAGAGAGAAAGAGACCCAAACACGGAGTCCCAGCCCCGTGGTTTTGATGACTTTAGCTCTGAGCATGCTGGGGCCAGCTTCATGGTATCATCGGGAAACCCGCAGAGGAGCAGGGGTGGGGTGTGTGTCGTCAGCCTCCTGCTTGGAGAAGGGTGTGGGGACATGGTGGGGGGAGGCCTTGCCGTGTGCCCAGCAGAGCTGGGGAGATTTCAGCCCTTGCTTTGGGAGCAAGCTCTGGACCTCCTCCTAATCGTGCTAACCTGACCAGCATGCGTGGAGCACTTGAGATGGCTGAGCTTTACTCTAAAGATTAACGAATCTAATCCCCACCACCACTCTGGGGGGGGCAGGAGCCAGCATCATCCTTTTTACAGATGAGGAAACTGAGGCACGGAGAGGTGGAGCAGCTGGCTCAAGGCCACGCTGGTGAGTGGCAGAGCCACCGCCCCCTGGGACATCTGGCTGAGTGTCGGGGTCCTCAACCTTCCCCTCACAGCTCTAGCCCCGTGGGACCAGGGCTTTCTGAGTCCAGTCAAAGGGCACAGAAAGTGAGCACATGGGTGCGGCTGCACACCATTCAACTTAAACGCGGCCAAAGAAGCTCTGCGTCCATCACCCAGCTGAGCCTGCAGCAGGCCGGCTGTTTCACTGACCCCCACACACCTGCCGTCCCCGTCCTGGGGACGAGAAGAGCCCAGCTCCTGGGAGTTTGCATTCTGCCGAGGACTGTCGTCAGGGTTGGAGATGAGACTGATGAATGTGCTTGGTTCCGGGCAGTGCCTTGGTTAGGCCCCAGGTGGGCCAAGGCTCTGGTAGCAGAAAGGCCCAGGAGGTTTCCTAGAGACCAGGCCACCTGGAGTCACCTCTATCCTCCCCAAACCTGGCACCGCCACAGCAGCATCTTCAGCCTCCCAGGGGAGACGTGGGCACAGCTGCAGGCTTGGTCCGGGCACGTGTGCTCACCTCCCGTCACTTCGTAAATATCAACGGGCCAGGGACTGTTTGCCCCTCCGTCCAGCCACAGGGCCTGTCAGGACGACAGTGGCTGCCCCGGTTCCTGGGCCTGCCTCTGGAGCACCGTGTTAGGCTGGCCCATCTGGGGAATGTGTTTCTAGAGTCCATCTGTCATCTCTGTAACAACCACAAAAAGATGGATTGCTTTCCTGTGGCAATAGAACACACTTTATTGGGCCTTTAAAACCAATTGCTCTAACTGTAACAAGTGGTCCCAGAGCATTCCTCAGAGCCCCTGGGGACAGATTTCTGTCTGTTTGAGAGCCCACAGTGTCCTCGGTCCTTCAGTCTCTGGGTCCCCAGAGAGAGGAGGTCAGCGGGCGTTACAGTGAGAAACACCGCCCTCTGCGTCCTCTGAATAGGGACACGGCTTGTTAACCAGAACGGCTGTGGTCGGTCGGCAAACCCTGCTTTTTTTCTCGGCCGCCAAACCGCATTGAGAGCCCATTTCTCAGGTGTCACATTGGAGCTGGCTTCGGGCTGTGAAACGTTCCCCACGGAGCTGCCCTGGGGTTTCTTTAGGCTGATGGAACGTGAGGATGAGGAGGAAAGGCTGTATTTTCACCTGGCCTCTGGGTAGGTGTCCTTTGTAAGTGGAAATCCCTACATTTGTCCTGGGGGGTGGTGGGCTGGGCTTCTGCCAAGGCCACGTTGGAAGAAGACCTGGGAACCAGCCTTTAGTGCATTGAAGGTCAGGGAAGCCACAGCAGGAGACCCGGTTTTGAATCTGCTAAACAGGTCTCAGAGGCTCGAGGTTCCTTTGAGGTTGAAGAAGTCCCCTCTGACTTTGGTTCAGGGGAATCACATGGGTTGGCCTTACCAGCAGACACCCGTTGGCTATTAGTGTCTACGAGTCCTTGTAAAGGCATGCTGTATCCATCCTGGAAAACCAGGGTTGGACGTGCCTTCAAGGGAAAACTAGTTGGGGTTTCTATCCTAGAAGGGGAAGGGAGTTGGGAGAGAGCACTGGCATTCATTCATTCACTCATCCATTCACAGTGCAGTGCCATGAACGCTCACATCACGCTGTGAGCAAGACTTTTTTGGTATACTTTGCTTTTTTGCTTCTGTTTGGTTTGGTTATTTTTCTAAGCACAGAGGAGGTGGCTTCACAGAGACATGGACATTGAGTTGGTTTTACAGGGATTTTTGGCAATTCAGACAAAAGTGGATAAGGGCCGTGGGCCCGTGTGGGAAGACACAGGAGACCGAGGGAGCACAGCCTACCGGGGGCACAGCGAGCGCTGCGGTGATCCCGGTGCACAGGAGGTGTGCGGGGAAGGGGCCAGCAGGCTCGGATTTGGTTCTGAGTGCTCTCACATGCAGTGCCAAGAGTTTGGCTTTTCCTGGTAGGAGCCTGCAAAGTCTATCTGGGAGGCCAGTTAGGAGGCCTTGGCAGCAACCCAGGGGTGAAATACATCAACGGTGAGAATGAAGGAGAGGTCAGGTTGGGAGAGACTTGGGGCATAGACGTGCGGTATTTGGTGGCTGGTTGTTAGCGACGATACCAACAGCAGCAGCAGTGGGAACCGTCATGACCTTTATGGGCATGCCCCCTCAGCTGAGCACCGTTCTCGGTGCCCCTTGTGTAGTAATACACATGAGGACGTATGTGGTAGGGACTATTTTTATCCCCTTTCTACAGAGGAGGAACCTGAAGCTCAGAGAGGCTAAGGACCATGTCTGAGGTCACACAGCAGGGGAAATGGCAGAGCCAAATTTGAACCTAGACATCTGGATCTGTCTGCTATCTAGAGCAGCACAAATATGGAGACTCAGCAGGTCTGCGTGTGAACCAAGGGCCTTCCCTGTGGCTGCTTGAGGGGCAGGATGGCGGGGCCATTGGAACAGCAAGGAGACGTGAAAGAGGAAGGGCTGGGGGGGACATTTCTAAAAGACAGCCCAGAAGGGGAATGGCTATTTATTGCTGTTGCAAAAGTCTGTCTCTTAAAACCCCAGTCGAATAAGAGAAGGAAGCGAGCTCGTTCCGGCCGCACAGACCCTGCCAGGGGCCAGCCTCGTTTATGAAGAAGAAACAGTAAACTGAAAACATGACCTTCTCTAGCGATTTGTCCCAACATTAAATAATGACTAATTTGAATTTAAATATGTGGTGGAAAATTATGCTCCGATCTCTTCTTCTGGAAAGGGTTTGGGGTGTTTGATTACTGAATGAGTCATGCATATTCATAGCTGTGCTTTCATCTTGCCAGTCGGGTCCCTTTTGTTATTCGCTAACTTTCAGAAAGAAAGGGCTTGTGAAGACCGTGAAGGTGGCCTGGCTCCTCAGGTCCTCTCCCAGGGAGAGAAACGCCCCCAGGGCAAGAATGAGCTCTGGCCGGAGAGTCTAGAGAGTGGACTTCTCCCCTCCAGAGCTGGGCTGGGGCGTCGGGTGTCAGGAAGCATGCTCACGCGTTTTGTCAAATTTGAGCCTCAAAAGCACGGTGGGTGAAGATGCAGGTAGACGGCTCCATCTTTGAGATGTGGAAACAGAGACGCAGAGACAAAGGGGCAAGGTCACAGGGCTAATAGGGAATGGGGCTGGGCCCGTCGTGGTCCTGTCCCTGCCCCTGGGAGACTTCATTCCTAAGATTCATAAAGCTCAGGGGCCCCTGCGATGTGCTGGGTACAGCACAGCAGGCTCATGGCAGAAGCGACTTGATCTTAATTGAGCTCTGAGCCTCATTTTTCCTGTCTGCAAGGAGCAGTTAGTCCGGATGAACCATGCCCCATGCCCCTTTTATTTTATATTTATTTTTTGAGATGGATCCTAGCTCTGTCACCCAGGCTGGAGTGCAGTGGCATGATCTTGGCTCACTGCAACCTCTGCCTCCCAGGTTCAAGTGATTCTCCTGCCTCAGCCTTCCGGGTAGCTGGGATTACAGGCACGCACCACCACACCCAGCTAATTTTTGTATTTTTAGTAGAGATGGGGGTCTCACCCATGTTGGCCAGGCTGGTCTCGAACTCTTGACCTCAAGTGATCTGCCCACCTCGTCCTCCCAAAGTGCTGGATTGCAGGCATGAACCTCCATGCCCCTATTATAAGCAATGATTTCAAAGCAGATAATCTACAAATGACCAGCAGATGTGTTGGCATTTGGTTTCATATTTATATAGTATTTGGAGATCCCACTTATGGTGAGCTGAATAATCCTATCCCCCATAGCCCCACCAAGAAATGCATATCTTGATCCCTCGAGCCTGTGCCTGTGCCACCTGATATGGTCAAGGAGAGTCCTGGAGTACCCGGTGGACGAAGTCGAATCACATGGCTCCTTAAAAACAGGCAGCTGTTCTGGGCTTCGGTGGGAGGGAGCCATGACTTTGGAAGAAGCTCAGAGAGATACAGCATTGATGGCTTTGAAGATGGAGGAAGGAGCTGTGAGCCAAGGAGTGCAGGTGGCCTCTGAGAGTTGGAGAAGCCCAGTACATAGATTATTCCCTGCAGCCTCCAGAAGGATCTCAGCCTTGCTGACATCTTTCTTTTGTTTGTTTTTGTTTTTGTTTTTGTTTTTGAGATGGAGTTTGCTCTGTCGTCCAGGCTGGAATGCAGTGGCACAATCTTGGCTCACTACAACCTATGCCTCCCAGGTTCAAGCAATTATCCTGCCTCAGCCTCCCAAGCAGCTATGATTACAGGCGCTCTCCACCATGTCCAGCTAACTTTGGGTTTTTGTTTTGTTTTGTTTTGTTTTTTAGAATAGACGGGGTTTCTCTATGTTGGCCAGGCTGGTCTCAAACTCCTGAGCTCGAAGTGATTTGCCTGTCTCAGCCTCCCAAAGTGCTGGGATCACAGGCATGAGCCACCACACCTGGCTGCTGCTCACACCTTGATTTTAGCCCAGGAAGACCCATGTGAGACTTCTGCCCTCCAGAATTGTGAGAGGATAATACATGTGTCTGGTGTTCAACCACTGAGGTTGTGGCCATTTGTTACGGAAGCAATAGAAAACCAAACGTCACCTTTCTATACAGGAGTGAGCTTTCTTGTCCTTAAAATGTAGAAAACATCTTCTTTGTAGGCTTGCTGGTGGCTTTCAGTCAGGAAGGGATTTGCAGGTGTGGTGGCCACATGGCTGTCATCTCCTCACGGCACGCCGCAGGTCTCAGTGGAAGAAACTGACGAACAGCACGCAGCACACGGGATGGAGTGGGCGCGGGGCAGTGCCTGCGTCCCCAGCCCATTCTTCCTTCTGCTTTCTACGCCCTTTTCCTTCCACTCTCTCTTCCTCCTCCTGCCTCCCGTCTTTCTTCTCTCATGTACAGCCCCCTCAGGCTCTTCCCTCCAGCTGCTGCCGCCTCCTCTCTCCTTCCTAACAAGGCATCTCAGCCATCACATCGCTTATGTTCCTGTTTTTTTTTTTTTTGAGACGGAGTTTCGCTCTTGTTACCCAGGCTGGAGTACAATGGCGCGATCTCGGCTCACCGCAACCTCCGCCTCCTGGGTTCAGGCAATTCTCCTGCCTCAGCCTCCTGAGTAGCTGGGATTACAGGCACGCGCCACCATGCCCAGCTAATTTTTTTTTTTTGTATTTTTTAGTAGAGACGGGGTTTCACCATGTTGACCAGGATGGTCTCGATCTCTTGACCTTGTGATCCACCCGCCTCGGCCTCCCAAAGTGCTGGGATTACAGGCTTGAGCCACCGCGCCTGGCAATGTTCCTGTTTTATAGCCGGAACCTACAAGCTGTCCTGCCAGAGTCCCAAGGCTGGGAGGGGCTGGATTAGGGCCAGAGCCAGCGCCACCTCCCTCCAAGCCTGGGGCTACCCCCCCACCCCCACCAGCTCTATCAGGCCATCTGGGGTGGACCAAGGAGGCACTGGGAAGGGTTGTGGGGAGGCGGATGGTGCTGGCAGGCTGGTGGGGCCAGACCCACCGAGTGGGAAGCATGGGCTCCTCACTGTGACAGAGCTGACGCTCGTGCCCTCCCGGGTGGTCACGGGGTCAGCCACCCAGCACGCTCAACCCTGGGCACTCTCTCTGGCTCTTGGCAATAGCTCTTTGGAATTCCGGCTCACGAGGATTAAAGAGGATGAGGGGAGTGTTCGCTTTGAAGAAAATCCCAATCTTTCCCCGTGGCCCCCATAGAGCCCTGAAGGGCTTTCTAAAGCGCCCCATGGCAGCGATGAATCCTGGCGGAGGCCTCTGACCCCGGCAGGCCTGTCGTCGGGGTTGCCTGCCGCACGGACGGGTGGGTTTCCTTGAGCCCCGCTGCCCGGGCTCTGCGGTGTCTGTGCTTATCTGGGATTACGCTTTTCTATGCTTCTGTGTCAGCCTCCAGGGGACATTCGGGGCCTCCTCAAAGGATTATACGGGGCCATTTGGGCCATTTCAGCCAGCCAACAGAAAATCCCAGCGGGTCGTGGATGAGAAAAAAAAAAAATCCCCCTTTAAATTGACAGAGCAGCTAGGAAAGCGCCAAGGCTTTCATTCTGGGGGCTTTTAGGCACCGCATGCGGCCCTGAGCTGCTCCCCTTTGTACTTGAAGAAGATACGCTCCGAGTTCAGACTCTGGACAAAGCCCCTTTCATTTTATTCAACGCTCCATTGCTTAGGGCCGCCTTGCCTGGCCATTATTTTTGTGGGCTCCCCCAACTACCTACTTTCATCCACAGCTGCTGCTCTGATTATTATTATTATTATTACTTATCAAATCCGGACTGAATCTGGGCACACTGGCATTTTGGAACCAAACAGACCGGTTCTACAGTTTTCTTCCCAGCCCTGGTGACTGCAGTAATGAGCTTAGGCTCCTGAGTGTGGGTGTCCTCATTCAGAAAACGAGAGGCTCAGTGGAGAGAATTAGCAGCACTCACTGGCACGCAGCTCTCTTCTTGCTGGCGATCTGAACGACTGTCCTCCCCAGCCCCCTTTACAGCCGGGCGTGGCCATGTGGCTAGCTCTGGCCAGTGCCATGGAGAGCTCGTGCTGAGAGACACTTCAGGCTGGGATTGTGAAAAGCCACATGCGAATCTGCTGTCTCTCTCCCCATCTCAACAACGGAGATGGAGCTTCTCTTACCCGGGATCCGCAAATGACTGTGTGGAGCAGAGCTGTGCCAACCCACTACGAGCAAATAGCATGTGTGAGACAGAAGCCGCTGTGGTGGTGGGTTGCTGGGACCTCAGGGTGGATTGGCAGCAAGACCTAGCCTATGCATTCTAGCATGTACTGCCTGTCTCACAATGTGGAGGTCTGTTGAATGAAGACATAAACCACTGGCCAGAATGCCCGGCTCACAGCAGGTATAAAGCCAATGCTAATAATTTCTCCACCTGAAAGTGGATGCCAAGGAGATGCTTCTTGGGTTAATCTACTGCTGTGTGGCAAAGCACCCCAAACCCTACTGGCTTAAAACACCAATTCATTGTTAAAACCTATAGAACTCATGGGTTGAGAGGGCTCAGCTGGAAGGCTTTTGCTTGGAGTCTCACATGTGGTGGCATTCAGGAGACTGAGGTTGCAGTGAGCCATGATCGCAGCCCTGCACTCAAGCCTGGGTGGCAGAGCAAGGCCATGTTTCAAAAACCAAACGAACAAAGCAAGCCAAGAGGGTCAGGTGGACGTGCAAGGCTTCTGACGGCCAGCGGAGCCTCGGGACTCCCAGAGCATCACTTCCTGCTGTGATCATTTGGCCAAGGAAGTAGCTCAGACCAACCTAGAATCTGGAATGGAAAGAGACTCCGCCATCTAGCAGGGGAGCAGCCAGGTCCCCTGCAGCAGAGCAGGTGGGGCAGGAGGGACTGTTGCCGTCTCCATTGGAAAGCAGGCTGTGTCAGGTGCCTGCAGTCAAAGGGCAGGACCACCTCCTGGCAGAGGGACTCTTCATCCAGCGAGGGCTGTGAGAGACCCAGGCGTCCTGCTCCCCTTCCAAGGTCTATCCTTCCCTGTCCCCACACCCTCATGCTCCAGGCAGTGGCGCTTCCATCTTTGCGCCTGGGCGAGACTCAGTGGCCACCGTGTTCCAAGCGGTGCTACTGTGGCTCAGAGCCCAGCCGAAACCTGGCCAACCTGGGGGCGGGGGTGGGGGCGGCCCCAGGCGGGTACTGGGAAGCCAGAGCAGATGTTGGCAGTTACAGGCAGGGTGCCACTTGCCAGTTAGCACAGGAGCACTGCCGCTGAGAGGCTGTAACTTCTTTTACAGAAATTGCCCAATTTCGAATGAATAATATTGTCATTATGGTTAGACTCATCAACTCTGGCGATACCTCTGCCCCTCTCGGGAGCCCCGGCGGAAGAAGGCGCCACTCGGAGACTCATTACTCATCAGCCAAAGTGCTCTTGTTATGGGAAATGAAGACCAAATGGGCGTTTATTGGAATCCGTCCTGACACCCTCCACTGGGAGGTCGTTTTTAGTGAATTCGTTTATTCAGCCTCTCTTGAGCACGTCTGTCTGCCAGGACCTGGGCTAGGTCTGGTGATACCGAAATGAAAGCACCCAATTCCTGCCGTCAGAATGCCCCTAGGCTCCGGGGGAATAAACAAGACAGAGAAGGGTGGGCAAGCCTGTCGGAGCGAGAGCTGGTACTCTGCACGCGGCTGCCTCGGGAAGCGCTCTGGCCTCGGGGTGTCCCTGTCTGTAGGACGACAGTCATCGTCCACCTCTGCGGCTGTGGCAGGGCCCACGATCATAAAAGCTTGTCACCTGCCACAGTGTTTGCAGGTGGCCTGGAGTGGGAAATCAACGGGAATCCAATTTTTGGAAATTACAGAATGGATGGAGGTCGTCCTTTCTCCCTCAGCACACACGCACAGCCAGAAGGCAGCTGCTGCCTGAGGAAGGGCAGGCTTCTTGCTTGGCTGGAAGCCCCAGGTGCTCTCCGGGGGCAGACTCTGTCCTGCCTGCTCGGGGGTGGTTGTGAGGTCAGAGATCCATAGGATGGGACCTACAGCAAACAGACCTGCCCGGGGCGCATCCTGCCTCTAGGACTCTGGGCTCAGCGCCCTCCCTCCTTCTCTTCCCCCCTCCCTGATTTAGGAAGCCCCTTATTTACAGTGTTGAGAGGAGCATCCTCTTCAACTCTGACCACACACAGGTGTCTGAGGCAGAGTCTGAGTGTCTACACGTGGGTGTCTTGGAGTTCGACATCTGGGTCCACATCGTGCTTCCACCACTGTTCAGTGCTCACCCACAATGTGGCGAGGACCATAGCCTCAGCATGCCTCAGTTTCCTCATCTGTAAACTGGCATAATAGTAGTAGCCAATCCATTGATCTGTTCTGAGCTTGAAAGGAGTTGTTACCTGAACTGTTTTTACTCACCATGCTCTGACACCAAAATGCCTTTTGCACCAAGACTCCTCCACCTCTCCAGGGCCAGCTGGGTGTCCCGCAGCTCTGACACCATCCACCTGAGTTACCGTCAGTTGGAGACTCAGTCTCCCATGACTGTTCCCACTGCAGATGCCAGCCACAAGTCCAGGCTGTCACCTGTACTTTTCCCGGATGGGGTACAAACTCAGGGGGGTTCACAGCCTCCTCCTCTTAAGTGATAATTTGCCACGCAGAACTCAGGACAGCAGTTTCCTTGCTATTACCAGCTTATGATGGACACAACTCAGGAATGGCCGAATGGAAGAGAGGCATGAGGCAGGGCGTGGGGTCAGACCCTCCACACCCTCTCCAGCCATGTCACCCTCGAAGCCCGTCTGTGTTCACCATTCTGAAGCTCTCCAAGCCCATCATCTAGGGGGTTTGTGGAGGTTTCGTCACATAGGCGTGGCGGATTAAATCACTGGCCATTGGCAAGTAACTCCATCTCCAGCCCCTTTTCCCTCCCCAGAGATTAGGGGTTAGGGCTGAAAGCCCTCAAACTTTAACCCTGCCTTGGCCCTTCTGGCTGCCAACCCCCATCCCAAAGCTGTTTACACCCTGCACCGGCCGTCTCATTACCATACCAAAGACGTTCTTGTCACTCTGGAGATCCCAGGGGTCTTAGGAGCTGTATGCCAGGAAGCAGGACAGAGACCCAGTATCTATTTCTTCTTCCGCCACAGGACAGCAATGTCCTGAGCACAGGGCCTGGCAGCTACTCAGTGTTAGTTCAGATTTGCTGCCCTGATTCTGTGACTTCACTGTCTTGGATGGGTAGGGAAAGTAATGCATTTTAAAAAATGTTTCTCCAGCACTTTCTAGGCATCAGGCACCCTCTCCTGAATATCTGTGGTGGACAAGCCCGACGCAGACTCTGACCTCAGCAGGGTTCATGGTCTGGGGTCTGCATTCCCCGGGGAAGGTGAAAAGGCCTGACAGCTGCCCTTTCTCTTTCCCCATCCTGCATCTGGCTGCAGCAACCTGCAGTTTCTCATTAAGGCTGCATCCTTGCAAACCATGGTTCTAGCTGGCATGAGGCAGTACTCGTCCTCATAAATCTGACTCAACATCATGTTGTGGCTTTCCAGCTGGCGTCGGCTGCTATCGGAAGTCATGAGGCAATGCCACACCGTGTTAGGCAGAACTAAGCATGTGATAGAATAGATCTGTGAGCCTCACATAGAGAAATACAATCCTGGATGTCCAAACTATGGAAGGGAGCGTTGAGGATTCTCATGAGATTCACAGTGGCCAGCTTGGCTGACATGGTGGACGGTGTGGCTAGTGGCTCCCCTCTGCAAAGAGAGCTTCATTTTCTGGTTGAAGTGCAGACAGTGTGCTTTTGATTCATGTTGCTTTTTATAGGGACTCGCTAGACCTGCATGTCAGATTCTGTCTGCAAAGTGCCCTTCGGGTGCCAAGACTCCGTTTTTTTGACTTGGGGAAAACGCTGTTTAATTAGCAGGCTCAAAAAGATACCCAATTATGAGTTAAATTGGGTTAGAAGAAACTGTTCCTTCAGATTTTCTCTCCTTTTGTGCTAAAACCCATTTCCATCCTCCTCCGACAAGCTAATTTCTTTTAATGTAATTTGCAAAGGATGTTTCAGGAGAAATCCGCATTCCTTTGGAAATCAGTCAAGAGCCAGCTTCCTTTAGTACCTCCTGGCAGGGCGAGGGTGGCAGTTTCTCCATTGGGCACCCAGGGCTCTGCTTACATTCTGTGAGCACCCACCAGGTGCCCTCGAGGTGCAAGAGGCTTTCACATTTCAGGAAATGGAGCCTAGGAGGGGCTTGGACTGCTCAGAAAGCAGCTGCGTTCAGATCATGAAGGTCTCACAGGAAACCCTGGAGTGGGGGAAGGGGTGAAAGAGAGAGGGGCCCAGCTCTTTGGATCTGGAAAAAGCTAAGCAGAAAACCATAAAGAGCAATGACACGGTTGTGCAATGGTGAAGGTGCCACCTCTCTGTGCCTGGGGGCTGCTTTCCTCTGCACAATAAAAACTAAATGCGGGCTTAGGTAAGGAAAGACTTGAAAAGATCATTGAAATACAGGAGGAGGCTAGTGCAGCAGGGGAGGGGACTATGCAATAGGGGAAGGGGTTATTGTAGTAGGGGAGGGGGTATTACCACGGGAGAGGGGGCTGTTGTAATAGGGAAAGAGCCTATGCAATAGGGGAGGGACTGTGCAATAGGGAGGGGCAATTGCAGTAGGAGAGGTGGCTCTTGCAATGGGGTGGGGCTATTGGAATAGGGAGGGGACTATTGCAATGAGAGAGGGGGCCGTGCAATAGGAGAGGCTCTATGATAGGGGAGGAAGTTATTGCAATAGGGAGGGGCTATGCAATAGGGGGGGGGAATATGCAATAGGGGAGGCTGCACAGTGGGGGGCTATTGCCACAGAAAGAGAGAGCTATTGCAATGGGGGAGGGGCTATGGCAATGGGGGAGGGGCTATGGCAATAGGGGAGGGGCTATCCCAATAGGGGAGGAGATATTGCAAAGGGGGGCTTTTGCAACAGGGGAGGAGCTATTGTAGTAGGGGAGGGGCTACAGCAACAGTGGCAGGGGTTGTTGTAACAGGGAAGAGGTCTATTGCAATGGGGGGGGGGCGATGCCATAGAGAGAGGGGCTACACAATGGGGAGGAGGATATTACAAGGGGAGGGGCTGTCGCAGTCTGAGGGACATTCGACACTGAGATAGAACGTTTGACACTGAGATGCAGCTCAAAGGTCAGCCAGAGAGGGGTTTTCTTTCATAGGGAAGGGAAATTTCCATGGAACTGGTGACGGAGGAGAGGTGAGAGCTGCATTCTGCTCTGTGCTCAGCGGATTCCCAGGAAGGGCCACTGAGGAGGGGAGCTGGTGTCCAGGCTGGTCAGTGGGGATGACGATTCAGCTAATCTCTTATGAAACTGAGCGGAGACATGGAGGGCTGGGGCTGGCCTTGTCCGGGGCTGCCCAGCAATGCCCCAGAGCGGCTCTGTGCATCTGAGAGGAAGGGGCTTCTAAGGGGCTCACGTTGTAGCCAAAGCAATAAGGTCACAATGGGGACGCATCTGAGCCACCATCTTTATCTCCTCCCTGCATTGATACGGGAGCTGATTAGCCCCTTCTCCCTCCCTGGGATCATGTGCCACAAACCCCACATGTGGGAAACGTCGGGCGGACGGATAGATGTATGGAAGCCTCCTACCATGGGCAGGGCACAGTGGCTGTGGGGGCAGCGTGGGAGGCGAGGGGGAAGAGAAGGCAGGCATCTGTGTGTCCATCACTTGTGGTCACCTAAGCTTTCTCCGTGCAAACCTCACACATGGCTTCTGTCTTCCAGCAGACCCAACAGTCTTAAACTCCCAGAAGTGACCTCGGAAGGCCACAGTGATCCACACACAAGGTGATGGTGTTGGGGTGGGGGAATGGAGGCTGCGTCCCCCCCAGGCCGTGCTCATGCTGAGCCCTGTGTGCCACGGTTAGGGTGTTATTGCCACAGCACGAGGAGCCCCGAGTGTGCCGGGGGCCTTGCTGGCCACAGCCTGGTCGCTGTTTTCCATTGCTTGGCGCTGGTGCCCTTGCATGCGGCAGGGTTGACGCGAGGGCTCTTGAGGGAGGCAGCTGGGGGAGCTGCCGGGGTGACGAGTGGTTGCTTACACACGTGGAGCCTTGTTGAGACCCATCCTCCAGAACACAAGGGCTGTTCAGTCCAGAGAGACGCCCTGCGAGACGGTGGCCCCGGCTCACCTGAGCCCCACAGCTCTTGAGTGGCTGAGTGGAGTCGGCCTGACCCCAGAAGTCCCCTTCTGCCCTTCAGCCTCTTCCCCGCTGCCAGCCAGGATGGAGAGCAGATTGGCATGGCCTCCCCTGAAGCACATGGGGGGACTGAAGTGGCAGTGATCCACGTGCCAGGCGCTGGGCGCGCGTGCTTCTGTGCGGCCTCAGAAACAGCACCGTCCCGCCCAAGCCCACCATGTTCTGCACGGATGTTGATGTTGGGAGGAGCGTCTGTCATACAGAGGCACATGGCTGCCGGTACCTTCAAAGGGGAAGTTGGATTACCCAGGCCCCACGCCTGGGCCATAAAGCCAGCTCCCGACCCACGGACGCCTTGGCTGCTGTTGGCTTCTGCCCCTGCTTCCCTGCAAATTCCGCACGTGTCCTACATGCCAGGTTCCATTCACGTGTCTCTCCCTGTGATTCTGACACAGCCCGGGGGCAGGTCTCACCTCCCTCTGAGTATCTCTGGAACAGAGCGTGGATGACAAGGGGCTGTGAGAGGTGAAATCGCAGGGCAGGCATGGGCAGGGTGTGCAGGGCATGGGATCTTTATGCTAGAGCTTCCTCCTGAGAGCTGTGGGATGGCCTTCCTTTCCTCCTTCCCTCTTTTCCCTCCCCTCCCCTCCCCTTCCCTGCCCTCTCCTCTCCTCTCCTTTCGCACTCTTGCTGTGTCACCCAAGCTGGAGTGCAGCAGTGTGATCTCGGCTCACTGCAGCCTCCGCCTTCTGAGTTCAAGCAGTTCTCATGCCTCAGCCTCCTGAGTAACTGGGATTACAGGTCTGTGCCACCATGACCGGGTAATTTTTATATTTTTAGTAGAGACAGGGTTTCACCATGTTGACCAGGCTGGTCTTGAACACCTAACCTCAAGTGATCTGCCCGCCTCAGCCTCCCAAAGTGCTGAGATTATAGCCATGAACCACCACATCCGGCCCTGTGGGGTGGGTTTTCTAAGGTATAAAAACGTGAAGGTGTTTGTGTAACCCTCTTTCTTTTGCTTCTGATTTGATCAAAGTTTGAACCAGCTGCTGTCACAGCTTACCGCAAGCTTAGGGGCTTGAAACAGCATTTAGCTTACTGTACTGGAGTCTGTTGTCCAAAATGGGTATCACTGGGCCCAAATCAAGGTCACCGCTGCAGCACATGGAGCCCCACCGCGCAGAGGCTTCTCTCTAGAAGGCCTGGGGGTGAATCTGTGGCCCCACCTTGTCCAGCTTCTCAAGTTGCCACCCTTGGCTGGGTACCCCCTGCCCGTCTTCAAAGCCAGCAGCTCCACATTCCCAGGCCCTCTTTTTGCTTTAGACAGACCCCCTGCCTCCCTCTCCTGAGGACCTCTGTGTTCTCATCAGACCCACCCAGGTAACCCAGGACCACCCACTCCTATCGGGACCCCCCTCTTCATTCCATCTGCCAATCCCTTTTTCCACATGAGGTGGCAGTTGCAGGTTCCGGGGACTGGGACAGGGACATCTTTAGGGAGCTGTGATTCTAACTACCTGACAGGTCGCCAGAGGATGTGACCGGTCCTGTACAAGCCCTTTGAAATCAATAGAAACTTGCTGTTGGTCAAAGTACATCCTGAAGCATTCCAAACGTTCTGTGAGTGCTCCGACGAACTCTGTGTTCCCAGTCATTGGCCAGAATGCCCCAAAGAGTACATTGAATGAAGCTTGTGGAGACTGTTGTTCACATTTTCCGTATTCTCACTGATTTTCGCATGCTTCACCGCGAGTTGC
Source organism: Saimiri boliviensis (assembly GCF_048565385.1). Taxonomy (NCBI): domain Eukaryota; kingdom Metazoa; phylum Chordata; class Mammalia; order Primates; family Cebidae; genus Saimiri; species Saimiri boliviensis. The sequence goes on along the minus strand of NC_133451.1, from coordinate 5,239,237 downwards.
TGAGAGACGTATCAAAACATTTCTACTGAATAGCTGATACGTCCTATTTTTACTTGGAGTTCTACCAACTTTTATTTTGAGGCTATCTTTCAGGAGAGTAGGATGTTATATATTGTACTATATAGATCTGTGTACACAGGATTCGAATGCCATATGTTATTATATATTTCTTGTAAATGGAATCTTTTATCATTATGTTAGCAGCCTTTATCTTCCTAGCAAAGATTTTGCCTTCAGATCTCTCATGAGACTTACGGAGATACACAAACTTTCTTTGGTGAGTTTCTGCCTGGTATAATGTTCCTCATCTTCATATTTATAATGTTCCTATGTCCTTATTTTTAGGATTTTCCCTTATTAACAGTTGTATCTTTTTTCTTTTCTTTCTTTCTTTTTTTTTTTTTTTTTTGAGTTTTGCTTTTGTTGCCCAGGCTGGAGTTCAGTGGGGCAGTCTCTGCTCACTGCAACCTCCACCTCCCGGGTTCAAGAAATTCTCCTGTCTCAGCCTCCTGAGTAGCTGGGATTATAGGTGCCCACCACCATGCTGGGCTAATTTTTGTATTTTTAGTAGAGATGAAGTTTTAACAGACTGCTTAATGAAGTTTGGAGTGAATAAGTATCTTTACCTTCCTCTTAAATAATGCCAAGACCTCCCTTATAATATTTTAACTCCAAATAACCCATCTTGATTTAGGTGCTGTTTTGCCTAGGATTTTAGTTGTATCTTTTTTTAAACTCCCCAAATTAAATCTCCTTATTATTGATTCACATCTCAGCGTTGTTTGGATCACCCCGTATTTCCTAACACCTTTTCTGCCTGTTCCTTCTTGTATGCAGACATCTTTCTGTGAAAGTTTCCTTTAATCTTTGAAACTGATCGTAATGAGGTTCTGACATGGCACATATTCTTTACCGATTTGCGGACCAGGTGTCTCCATCCGTTTTCTGTTTCGTTGTTCGTGGTCACATCTTCAGCTGTATCAGATCACTCCCAAATTCGCCCTAGCTTCCTTTGCTTTCAACCTCAATTATGATGTCCGTAATTTTTAGAAATAATATTTGGCTCTTCTTCAGAGCCGTTTGTTTTCCAGTCGTTGGTTCCTATTCATATTTTATTCTCATCTTTATTTCTTTAAACACGTGAACATCATGATCTCTATCTGATAATTCCAATATTTAAAGTCTTCGGGGGCCTAATTAATTCCTGTCTCTATTGCTTCTGTGGTTCTGGCTTATAGAGCCTCCTTTCCCGGTATATTGCGGCATTTTTGATGGCAAGGTCATCGTGCTCTTTGAAACCTGATCTGTGGGTATTCTCGGAGGCCTGGGTCGCACCTGTGCTCCTCAGGTAGGCCTGGGAGCTTCGCTAACCCGGGGTCTGGTGGAGGCAATTCCCAGCCTGGCGCTTTCAGGTCTCACATGTAGTGTAAGAAGGCTGCCTCAAGCTTACACATCTTTAGGAGATTTTAGTTTTAATTAATACAAATTTATTAAGTTTTAGTAAAATTTGTATGTGTGACTGTGTTGCATCTGACTCTGCCGTGCGTGTGTTTGCGCTGTCCGTGACCCGTACGGTGTGTGTGACTGCCCGCGTGTGTTTGCGCTGTCCGTGACCCGTACGGTGTGTGTGACTGCCTGCGTGTGTTTGCGCTGTCCGTGACCCGTACGGTGTGTGTGACTGCCTGCGTGTGTTTGCGCTGTCCGTGACTCGTACGGTGTGTGTGACTGCCTGCGTGTGTTTGCGCTGTCCGTGACTCGTACGGTGTGTGTGACTGCCTGCGTGTGTTTGCGCTGTCCGTGACTCGTACGGTGTGTGTGACTGCCTGCGTGTGTTTGCGCTGTCCGTGAATCGTACGGTGTGTGTGACTGCCTGCGTGTGTTTGCGTTGTCCGTGACTCGTATGGTGTGTGTGACTGCCTGCGTGTGTTTGCGCTGTCCGTGACTCGTACGGTGTGTGTGACTGCCTGTGTGTGTTTGTGTTGTCCGTGACTCGTACGGTGTGTGTGACTGCCTGTGTGTGTTTGCGTTGTACGTGACTTGTATGGTGTGTGCAACTGCGTGTGCGTGTTGTGTGTGTACCTTTCTCCTCCTCCCACTGACAAGGCAGAGATGGGCATGTCTCCGGCCACAGGGTGGCTTTAGGGACTGGTATGCTTTGGCTCCGTGTCCCCACCCAAATCTCATTTCAACCTGGAATCTGCACGCGTCAAGGGAGGGAAGTGATTGGATCATGGGGGTGGCTCCCCTCATGCTGTTCTCGTGATAGTGAGTTCACGAGGTCACTGCGGTGATGGTTTTAAAAGCAACAGTGGTCCCTGTGCTTGCATTCATTCTCTCTCCTGTCGCCTTGTGAAGAAGGCGCCTTGCTCCCCCTTCTGCCATGACTTTCCCCAGGCCTTCGAAGCCATGCAGAACTGTGAGACAATTAAAACTTTTTCCTTTATACCCAATCTAGGGTATTTCTTTACAGCAGCATGAGAATGGACTAATATGAGGCCAGTTCGTCCTTACAACAAAGATGTCACCCTCTGGGGTCCCAGCTTCAGGCAGAGGGATTGCTCTAAACTGGCTCCCCTTCTTGGATTTGTCTCCTGCTCCCTGTACCCCATGCAGACATCAAAACAGAGGTTCAAGTCTTCTCGCTGAGTTAGGATTCTGTTCAGCCATGAATCATGTCAAATCCCAAACCAGATTTTTGGATTAATCAGGATAGAAGTGACTTAATCAGGGTAGAAGCTTATTTCTTTCTCAGGATCAAGAAATCTGGAGGAGGTCAGTGTGGGACTGGTTTGATGCTCCTCCGTGTGAGGGATCCGGGTTTCCTCTTTATACCCTGCCTGGCTCCACTTCCAACTTCCAGAGGAGCTGCAGTTGCGCCAGCCATTGTCTGCATATCCCAGCCATCGGAAAAGAGAAAAAGGGGTGAAAAAAGGGCTGGTGGTGGTTTTGAGGACACTTCTCAGGTGTCGCACACAGAACTCCTGCTTGCCGTCCTTGGTCACACTGAGTGTATGTTCACCCCGAGCTTCGGGGGAGGCTGGACGGTGCAGTCTCTGTTCTGCATGGCTGTACTGGAAGCTCTGTTCTTCCAGGAGAGGAGGATGGCTGTTGGAGGGCGAGTGCCACCTGCCACCCCAGGGGTGCGGGAGAGGACACTGGCCCAGGGCTCAACTCGCTGGATTTCTGCATCCACCTCGGGTTTTGGCCTCCAGAGAACCCTGTTCTCTTGCAAGTGTGAAGTGCACCTTGGAATGTTGTAAGGTGTGTTGCATCCAGCTTTACTGTCGTGTCCCAGATGGGTCTGTCTGGTATTTAGGCCGCCATATTGCCAGAAAGAGGCCGTCTCCCTGGCGGACGCCTTGGGGTCCCTTGCTGTTTCACGTCTGCCTCTGCTCTCTGTTCCGTTTCATTCCCCACACAATCGTCACATGCATGTGACTCTGTGCTGCTCCTGGGGGGTCTCGGGAGTGGGGGGCCGGGGCACGGCTGGATTATAGAGCCTCGCCCGGGTGGAGGTGGCAGCCAGTGGGTGGTCAGGGTGATGAGCAGAGAACACCCGCTAAAGCCTATGGACGGTCCCCCAGGAGGTGGCCTCAGTGGAGGCGACCCCTGGGACCTGTACCAGTGAAGACACGAGTTCTGCCAGGACACACGTGCAGCCACATGGGGGCACAGGAGGGCCGCCGGAGTGTGGGGACACCGCATCAGGGAGAGATGCTCTGGCCGGTTGCGTGAGTGGGGATGTGGACTCCCTGAATTCCGAGTATTGAACATTTCTGCTCCCATGAACCATCCCTTCTTAATAATAATTTACTCCTTAAGACTGAGTTTCAGGGCCTTAGATGGAAAGCTCTTACCTGACAACTCTTTAAAGGTGAGCTGCAGGAGACTGATTGCAGTGAGGAGCTCCCGTAATTAACAGTTTTGTTTTCTCCTTTTTGAGATGGAGTCGGGCACTGTCGCCCAGGCTGGAGTGCAGTGGTGCAATCTCAGCTCACTGCAACCTCTGCCTCCCGGGTTCAAGTGATTCTCCTGTCTCATCCTCCTGAGTAGCTGGGATTACAGGCACCCACCACCACACCCAGCTAGCTTTTTGTATTTTTAGTAGATATGGAGTTTCACCACATTGGCCAGGCTGGTCTTGAACTCCTGACCTCAAGCCATCTACCTGCCTCGTCCTCCCAAAGTGCTGGGATTGCAGGTGTGAGCCACCATGCCTGGCCTGTAAGTAACAATTTGCTCTTTACCACCTGCTAGAGAACAGAGGCTAGGGTTGTTTTTAGCGACGGAGAATACCTCCTCAAACCCATTTCACTGGGGATTGCATTCTTAACTACTTATCAAATGATCGTCTCTGTGGTCCGGAGACTCCAGCGACTTCGATTCAACCTTTGAAACAGTTGCACAGCATCAGCATCCTGGCTTCTGGTTCCGACTCCTCGCCCTTAGCTTTTTGCTGGAAATGCTCACCTCCCAGACCTGCAAGATTCTCTTACTTCTCTCAGAAGTTCCGGGAGCGTCTCTATCAGATGTCAGGCTGCTAAAAACATGTAGCTCCTGAACCTCCTTGGGAGCAGGGAGGTGCGTCCTGGGGCCTCGGGGGCCGCCTCTGTGGGTTCTGGCTGGACTTGCCCCATTGGGTCTGCACCGTCCTGTGTGCTTGGAGTTCTATTTCTCAAGGAGAGGAGTGAGGTGGCAATGCCATGAGGAAGCGAGGGCAGAGCTCCTGTGACGACACCAGGGGTAGTGTCGTGGCCAGGCAATTATTATAACAATGCACCCATAGGCAGGCGCAGTGACTCATGCCTATAATCCCAGCACTTTGGGAGGCCGAGGTGGGCAGATCACCTGAGGTCAGGAGTTCAGGACACAGCCTGGCCAACATGGTGAAACCCCATCTCTACTAAAACTATAAAAATTAGCCAGGCATGGTGGTAGGCGCCTGTAATCCCAGCTACTCAGGAGGCTGAGGCAGGAGAATCACTTGAACTCGGGAGGTGGAGGTTGCAGTGAGCCGATTGCACTCCAGCTGTACCATTGCACTCCAGCCTGGGTGACAAGAGTGAGACTTTGTCTCAAAAAATAAAATAAAAATAATGTGCCATAATTATTTTTGCACCAACCGAATAATGTCACGGGGCCCCGAGCTGTTGAGGATCCCTTGACTTTGTTCCTGGATAAACAAGGTGGGGACAACAGCAGTTTCTGAATTTGTCACCTGATCAGCTCTGCACTTTATATGAAGCTTTTTCTCTGAAGCTATTTCACTACCAGCATTCAGCTCAGAGGCAGAAAGCCCCCATCAATTCTTCTGTCACCTGTTTGCCAACATAAAACCCTGATGATGGATATCGACTTTTAGTATTTCATTGACTTCATAGTCTGGCCACAAGACTTATGCTTATGAAGCCACAGGCTCCCACCTTCCAAACTGATCTCTCTGTCTTTCCTGTGTTATCATTTGTCTCTCCTTGGCCTGTTAGTCATGAAAATAAAAATGTGTCCAGCATTTCACCACTTGGATCTGAGACAGATGCCGTATGCAGACTCTTCTGGAGACTTGCTCTGTCCTGAAGGCATGTGGGTCCTCCTGGGGAGGTAGAGAGGGTGCGCTGGGGAATTTTTGTTCTGTAACCTGCCCTGCCTTCCAGATTCAACGCCTACCACTCTTCCTCTGTGCAGCCCTCTGTAAGCCCCCCTCTGACCTCCGCCCCACCTGCTTATCGTGGAGTGCTTCCTGGGCACCTGGTGTTGCACTGACGGCCTGCCTCATCCTTACAACAGCCTCGTGTGTCAATAATTAATAGCAATTTTGTCCATCTCACATACAAGACTGGGGCTCACAGAAGGAAGCAGCTTTTCCCCAAGACAACCACATCCAGTCATGGGTGGTCCTGAGAATCCTGCCAAGTCTCTCTGGCTCTCTTCCCTGGGCCACCCAGGATTTCAGAGCAGAGGGAATCTCAGAGCAGCATAGCTTCCATGCTTGTTCCATGGATGAGGGGGCCAGAGTTCAAGAGGAAAGTCATGTTCCCAGGATCACATGGCCAATGAGGAGTAGAGCTGGGTGCCCCTCGGCCCCTAGCCCCAGGGCTATCTCCACCACATCCGCCTGCACCCCATAGCGTCTTGGCAGCGTCTTCCAAGTCACAGTCCCTGGCTGGCCATGAGTGTGTTGGGGTTCTCCTGTGCCATGAGTGTGTTGGGGTTCCCCTGTGCCATGAGTGTGTTGGGGTTCCCCTGTGCTTTTGTTTGGGTTCTCACAGAAGCAGACCCTGAAACAAATATTTGCAGACAAGTAGCGCGTTTAGGAGAAGACTCCCAGGGCATGGCAGGGGAGTGAGAAGGGGGCCTCCACAGTGCCCAATATCCAGCAGTCAGCCCCTCGGGGCACCCCCGGGAGCCAGTGTATGGCACACGCAGTTGTCCCACCAGAGTGAGGAGTGGGGGTGTTTACACTCCAGCCTCCCTCATCACGTCCTGCCTGCCATGCTCCCTAGCAGAGCTGCTGCCTGGAAGATGGCAGTGGGGCTGGCAGGAAATGGAAATGACAAAGTTCAGTTGTCATTCCTCAGAGAAGGCTGCCAGATTGCACATCCCAGACCTCCAGACCACAGACTCAGCTTCACTGTCTTCAGGGCCCCTCGACCACCTGAAGCTACCTTGTTCATGACCATGCCCTGGCTTCTTGACACAGAACTCAAGCTCCACACACCAGGGGCCATCTCTATCACTTACTTACTGAGCCCCTTGTTCCCCAGGACAACACCTGGCATGTAGCTGTCACTGGAAAATATCAGTTTAGCAGAATTCCAGATGCCTCCTGACAGAGACGGGGGAAGTGGGCATCCCACAGGGGCTGCAGGAAGAAGTGTTCAAGATGCTTGCCAGCCAGGGACTGGGCACTCAGTGATTGAGACAGAGGCAGACAGCACCTGGAGGTGCCCACTAGCAGCTCCAGTCCCCAGGGCCTGATACCAGGCTTTGGTGCCATCTGCACGCAGCTCTCTCGTCATGCCCACAGGCTCCCTGCTCCAGGGACATCACATCTATTCAGCTTGCACACCCTCCCTTTTCTGTTACTCAGCCTTTACTGAGCATCTGATCTGTGCCAGATTCTGCCTGGGGCTGGGCAGAATTTGTCACATTCCTACCCTCAGGGAGCTTCACTCAAAGGGAGCTGCTCATATGTGAACGCACCAGGGCCGGCATCAGGCACCAGCTGAGCACTAGTCATCCTTTCCAAAGTCACTTCCTGTAGGGGTTTAGTCAGGGTGGTGGGAGAAATTATAATAGAAAAATGATAAAGAAAAGGACACAAACCTTCTTGGAAGGCTGGGAGGGTTTCGCAAAAGCTTCAGGAAGGAATGAGCTGAAGGCGGCGATTCTTACCCAGAGGCAGGAGTAGGTATGTAATGGAGTTTATACAAATAGCTTGTTTACTCATGTAGTCCTAAGACTGACCTTCAAACATCCACGGGTGTGTGACTGCTGTCTACCCGAGGGGATCAGCAATGCTATTACCCACAAATGCTGTTTGCTGTAGGCCTCAGAACCAGGCCTTTAATCTTTCATAGGACTGCTCTCTCCAGGGAAGGCAACCATGTTAATTATCCACAAGTGTGTTGACTCAAAGCCTCTGTCATTAAATCTATCCTGAACAAAATGTCTGCAACGCCAGCTGGTAAGGGCCAGAGCTGCTGACTCTTTACAGCACCCTCTTTGTGTCTATGAGCGGCCTGGATGCCTAAGCCCACTCTTTCACTTGATATCTGTGTCTGAGTGCATTTGTTCATCTGTCACTGGGTCAGGGTCTATGGGTCAGACCCAGCAACTTCCCAGATCCCTTCTATGCCCAGGCCTGTGGTGGACAGTAGGGGTGAACAGGAGGTCTGGGGAGTCCCAGGCAGTCCCACTAAAAGCACTAACACTCAGGCTGCACAAGGCACTGGTGAAGAGTTAAGGGCACAGGCGTGGGGAGAGACTCTACGCCCACTGGCTGTGGCCTTGGGCCCTGATACTTAACTCTCTGAACTTGTTTTTTTTCTTTTTTTCCTTTTCAAGGTGGGTAACAATCCTTGCCTTGCAGGGCTTTGAAAGGCATACGCTGGTTAAAATCTTTCAGTGCCTTACACACAGTAAATTCCAAACCAGCCAAGCTTTCTGTTAGCTCTGTTTCTCTTCCTTATAGCTCCATACTTACCTGGAGGCACTGTAGGGGTTTAGTCAGGGTGGTGGGAGAAATTATAATAGAAAAATTATAATTCAAGATGCTTGCCAGCCAGAGAGTGACAGTCAGGGAGCAGTGGGCTTGAGTGTCTGCAGAGGGAAGGAGGAGGCAAGTTCTGGATTAAAACGAGGCGGGCCAGGCACTCACTTTGGGTGCAAAATTGAAGGGGGTGCCAAAAACCACAGTAATCAAGGTAAATATTATTTTAAGGCACTATAAAAAAAATCAAAGTTAATGCAAAAGAGTCAGGATGAACAAAGTATCCACATTTTAAATAAAGCCAGGCTGTTGCTTTACAGCCCTGCCTCACAGTGCGCCAGGAACAGTCCTGGGCCACGTAGATTCCAGGCTTCACGTCCCACCAGGCAGTTTACGAGGGCTGGGAATGGCTGAGAACAGGTGGGCATGCGGTATAGAGGGGCATCGTTTTGGTTGAGCGCCTATTAACTTTTTTACTTGGTTCGGAGCCTGGATGGATATTTTGATAAGTGTTTGGGAACGTGTGTGTTTCCTTTGGCCTGAGGCTCCAATATGGCTCAGCAGGAAACTGTGGAGGGGAGGGGTGGGCAGGGGAGAGGAGGGAAGGGAGAATGGCAGAGGGAGCACAGGCTGCCCTTGCCTGGCTCTGTGTGCCAGGCCTGCCCCATCTCCACAGTGGCTCGCAGTGTGCCCCGGCCCAGCACTCAAACTTGCATGAGACAGACACACTCTGTGGTGCTTTTGGGACCAGGGTTTCCACACTCAGCCAGAGCAGCAAATCTGGAGAAGGTTCTGGAACCACGGCTATGTGGCCCTTCCTGTCTGCTGCTGCAAGCACCCTGTCCTGAACCCTTGAAGCAGCGAGCCGCTGCACGGTGGCCAAGGGCACAGGAGGGGCTCATTCTCATTTCCCTTTAACGGCCTCTGCCCTACGGCCTGGTTTTGCTTTCAGGGAGCCAAGAGACAGGAGAATGGGGCTGGTTCGGCCTCTGCCCGGCCTTCGGTCTCTGAAGGTGGTAGCCCCTCGTAAAGCACCTGGCGGCACCCATCCGGGTCTTTGTGTGATCGGAACCCAGAACACAGCAGTCACTCCTGATTGTGGGGTAGGCTGTGCTGACCCCCTCACTGGTGCTTTCTAAATGAGGCCGCTGAGTGGGAGCTCGTGCATTTGAGGGCTGTCATTGGTCTTTCCCCGGAAAAATCTGTCCTTTCTTCTGAGGGTGGGCCCTTCCTCCTTTGACATAATTAAAACAGCCTTTCTTTAGGAAGTGATGGTTGAAGGTTCTGATTCTTTTAATAACCTCCTTTGGAAAAATAAAAGGCAGTCCTCTGGTGTGGATCCCACACTATGCTTTTGTCAGTGGTGAGAATTGTACCACGAAGTCTCCAGGCTGGGGAATGGGGTCCCGGCTCCAGCCCTGCAGACCCGTCTGCGTGCCTGCGGGGGCATGGAGGTGGCTCGCCGAGCATGTTACCGTCCTGAGCCCAGGCGGCAGGACACACTCACTCACAGGTCCCACGAGCGGGTTTGGCACTTGCAGACGGGCAGCAGGGACAACAGAAGCTGAGGATTCACAGGAGCTGAACCCCCGAGGCCCAGAAAAGCTGCCCGCGTCTAACTGCACGTGTGCACTGTGGACGAGGAACCCCAAGAAGCAGCCTGACCCGGGCTTTACACCCTGGGGACCATGTGATTCACTGGGTAAAAGCACGGAGGGACGCCTGTTCCTAGGGCAGGACTGGGCCCGTCCCGCCTCATCTCAGGATGCTGCATTCCAGCACATTCCACGGTTCTGCCTGGGAACCACAAGGGGGAAAGGGAGGGGACTGGGTTGGTCCAAGGCGTCCTGGGGAACAGCCCTGCGTCGCTCATGTGCCCGTCACCTCCGTGAGGCCCGCTGCCTCCTCCACCTTCCCTGGGGAGGTCTGCTCTTTAGGACGCAGCTCAGGCGTCACCTCCACAGGAAGCCTTCCTGGACTCGCTGCCAACTCAGACACCCCGCTTCTGCACTCTCGCCAGCCCAGCCCCTGTGGTTTCTCCTTGGCCAGGCCTCTCCCTGCCATGTGAGAAAGGTTTTCCTCCTCCTTTAGATCGTGAACCTCCTGGGGACAGCAGACATGTCCCACTCTGTGTCCTTGGCCCAGGGCCTGGCACATAAATGACCAGAATGGAAGGGTCCCAGGGCCAGTGTGACGGGGAGGGTGGGCACGAGCTCCAGAGAGCAGCTCAGGAACTGTTTGAACCACCCCCTGCCCCACCCCGTGACGCGGGGGCTCAGGATGGGCCCTGGGATGACGGAAGTCTCCGCTGCGCCTCCTCACAGTGACTGGTCTCTTGTACATCACTGGTCAGCTCCGCTGCCCAGCGCATGGAGTCCGCCTGATCCCAGATTCCAATGCCATCTGCCCTGCACTTTGCATTTTATTTTAGCGAATGCAGCGGGACACCCTGTTTTCCTTCATGGCTTAGCGGTTGCGCTCGGGGCGGACAGCACCAGTGAGTGTCTGACCGTCATCAACCACAGGCCAGTTTTCAAACACGAGGCTGGCGATTTGCTCACTGACACCCTGTCCCAGACTGCCTCCTTGGGGCCTCCAGACTAATTACTGCAAGACGGGCTGAGTAAAGTTCACAGTGCCAGGGAACTGGGGGGGAAATCTTACCAGCTCTGAAATTACTGAACGGCAGACGCTTCCAGAAGATGCAATTAGCTGTGGCTGGAATGGGAAATTGGTGGAGAGGGACTCTGTGCAGGCATGCCCCCCCCCACCACCACGTCTGCCCTCCCCACACATGAGATACTGATGCCAGGTTGCTGGTTAAATGAGGACACCCGTGAGGGACGAGGACGTGGGCTGAGCTCCAGAGGAGTGGTGTTTCCTCGTCTCTGTAGGACCCTGTC